>NW_004443947.1:27543330-27601434 GCF_000243295.1 Trichechus manatus latirostris | reverse complement strand
ACTCTCTGTCTCTTTATTGGTGCATTTAGTCCATTTACATTCAGCATAATTATTGATAGGTATGAGTTTAGTGCTGTCATTTTGATGTCTTTTTTTGTGTGTTGTTCACAGTTTCTTTGTTCCACTTAATTTTCTGTTTTCTGTGCTGACTTGTTTTTCTTTATGTATTTTCTTTTCATCTTTTTCATTGTTGTTGATTTTGTATTTGATGAGTCTTTATATTTTTCTTGTTTTTTATTTTGACATTGTAGGATTGTTAGTTTCCTTTGCGGTCACCTCAATATTTATCTCTATTTTTCTAAGTTTATACCAGTCTTTTATTTTTTTATATCACCTTGACTTCCTCTCCATATGAAAAATCTATGTCTACATTTTTTAGTCCTTCTTTTTTGTTTAAATGTTGTCATCTTTTACATATTGCTATCTCTGTTTCCCTATTTTCAGTGTTTTAGCTTTGATTTATTTTTGTGACTTACCCATCTGGGTTGATATCTGGTTGTCCTGTACTGTGTTCTTGTCTTGGGTTGTTGTCTGATGTTATTGATTTTCTAACTGGAGGCCTCCCTTTAGTATTTCTTGTAATTTTGGTTTGGTTTTTGCAATTTCCTAAACTTCTGTTTATCTGGAAATGCCCTAATTTCACCATCATATTTGAGAGACAATTTTGCTGGATATATAATTCTTGGCTGGCAATTTTTTTCCTTCAAGTCTTTATATATGTCATTCCATTGCCTTCTTGCCTGCATGGTTTCTGCTGAGTAGTCCGAGCTTGTTCTTATTGACTCTCCTTTGTAGGTGACTTTTCGTTTATCCCTAGCTGCTCTCAAAATTCTCTCTTTATCTTTGATTTTGGCAAGTTTGATTATAATATGTCTTGGTGACTTTCTTTTGGGATCTACCTTATGTGGAGTTCAATGAGTATCTTGGATAAATATCTTCTCATCTTTCATGATATCAGGGAAATTTTCTGCCAATAAATCTGCAACAATTCTCTTTGTATTTTGTGTTATCTCCCCCTGTTCTGGTACTCCAATCACTCATAGATTATTCCTCTTGATAGAGTCCCACACAATTCTTAGGGTTTCTTCATTTTTTAAAATCCTTTAGTCTGATTTTTCCTCAAATAAGTTGGTGTCAACTGCTTTATCTTCAATGTCACTAATTCTGACTTCCATTGCCTCAGCTCTGCTCCTATGACTTTCTATTGAGTTGTCTAATTCTGAAATTTTATTGTTAATCTTCTGGATTTCCAATTCCTGTCTTTCTATGGATTCTTGCACCCTGTTAAATTTGTCATTATGCTCTTATCTAATCTTCTTAAGTTCCTCTATTGTGTGTTCTGCATTTTGATTGATTTCCTTTCTGATCTCTTGAAGAGTTCTATATATTAATCTCTTGTGTTCTGCCTCCAGTAATTCCAAGAAATTTTCTTCCTCTAGAAAATTTCTAGATTGTTTATTTTGGGAGCTTGCTGAAGGCATCATGGTTTGCCTCTTTATGTGATTTGATATTGACTGTTGTCTCCGAGCCATCAATAAGTTATTATATTTATTTATTTTATGTTTGCTTACTGTGTCCTAGCTTCTTGTTTTGTTTTGTTTTGACATGCCCAAATAGACTGCTCATGTGAGCTAACCTGATCACCGGTGCGCCTGAAGCTCTAATGTCCTGCCGCCAGGTGGCCAGAACTGCCACTAAGTATTTGGGCCCAGGAGTCCATCCACTCCTCCTGTATGGATTCAGCTCAGGCATCCAGGTAGTCGGCCACCAAGTGTGTGGTGCAGCCTCTCACCTACAGTCCTAGACAGGCATGGGTGATTGGTGTAGGCAGAGGCATCCAGCTGCAGCAGGGGGACACATGCTAAGGAAGTCAGGGGGCTGACGGCCACTCCTGAGAGTCCAGGAGGAAAGCTTATCCCTCTTCCCTACAGCGCGTAGGCGGGTGAGTTTTGCAGCTGGCCTATGAGCCCCCAATGGTGTTGGCAGTAAGGACTGGTGGGCATCTCATTCTTGGGCCCCTGCTGCAGGTGGCTAGGTGGCATAGGGGGAGCCATCAGTCCTTAAGCCCTTGTTGTGGGTAGGTGAAGACCCTGCTTAATGGGCAGAGCAGTGTCAAATGTCATGAACCTGCCACTTCACAGTGAAACAGTTGAAGTTAGACTTCAGGTATATACCCTGTTGTACTGAGTAATGAGGGCCTACGTTGTTGAAATGGGCCCACACAAGTCTATGCAGGAGGAAAGGCACTCAAAGTCCCTGGATCTGTTATTCCTGTGCCTAGGCAAAGGAACTGTGCCTACCCTGAGTTCCTGGCTTAGGGGAGCCAGCAGATTATTTTTTCCCCCCTGTTTGTTAATTTGTTCCCTCTCCAAGACTAGGAGGATGGTTTAGGGCATGTGATGGGTCCTACTTCCAGCCCAGGGGAATTGGCAGTTGCTGAAGCTGTCCTGGATCCAGTGCAGAGCAGGGAGCGGTGAGGTAAATGGGAGAGAGGTTTTTCCTTAAGGGGGGTGTTTTTGATCCATGTAGTAGGCCAGATGCAAGCACTTATCTTTCTCTGATCGAGGGCTGCTTCTCCCCGGTTCTGGATGGCTGAGTAGACCTTCTGCTGCTGGGTCTCTCCCAATGTGGAAAACACTTCCTCAGTGCTGCTGGTTACCTGCCTCACCGTGTACCCTGAGCTGATCTGGGCTAAAACGCTCTGGCTCCTGTCAGGTCAGTCTGGCAACTCCTTGCTACTTCTGAACCGTGTCTCCTTACCCCTGCCAGTCAGTCCTATTCCTCAACTTTGCCTTTGATGTTCAGGGCTCCTAGATTGTCATATATAATCAATTCACTTGTTTTTTGGGGTCTTTGTTGTAAAAGGGACCACCAGAAGCGTCTGAATACTCCACCATCTTGGCCTTGCCTCTCCATTTCATTTTTGATAACTTCCAAATTTCCTAGTTTCATGCTTCCTACATTCCACGTTCTGATCGTTAATGGATATTTGCAGTCATTTCTTCTCATTTTTTGTTGTGCCACATCAGCAAACGAAGGGCTTGAAAGCGTTCCTCCATCACATCATTAAGGTCAACTCTACTTTGAGGAGACATCTCTTCCCCAATTATATTTTGAGTATCTTCCAACCTGAGGGGCTCATCTTCCAACACTATATCAGTGTTCCGCTGCTATTCATAAGACTTTCTCTGGCCAATTTTTTCATAAGTAGTCCGCCAGGTCCTTCTCCCTAGTCTTTATTAGTCTGGAAGCTCTGCTGAAACTTGTCCACCATGGGTATCCCTGCTGGTATTTGAAATACCCATGCCATAGCTTCCAGCATCACAACAACATGAAAGACAACAGAGTTGTACTATAGAGAAGCTGACAGACGTGTGGTGACCATGAACAGTAGCTGGTGCTATTGTTGTTATTATTATTGCCTGCCCATGTGAAAGGGACCCCAAAGCAAATATCTAGAATTAGTGATTAAATTTCAGAATGGGAATTAAGAGACCAGAATTCATTTCTCACACTAGTCAGCTACTTATCACACCCCGATTCTTTTGTCTTGTTGTTTTCCCAATCCAGAGTTGTCTTCCTCATTTTCTTGTTAATTATTAAAGTGTAATCTATCCTTCAAAGCCCACCCCATATCTAGAATCTACCCATGTTTTCAGCCCTTTATTGTTTTCCTCATCTCAGAAGTGCTATAGTTCTCAAACCGTCCTACAAGATATTTTAAATGTGAAACACCTTTGAAAATTATAAAATGATGTAAAACACTATGTCTTCCACTCAGTATGTGACTCTAAAATATTTATTATTATGTGGGCATTCTATTATATCATGGTGGTTTATAACACGTGGTTTTGAGATCAGACTTGTCTTCTTCACTAACTGAAGTGTTGGAACTTGAGGCAGATCATGAAACCTTCTGAGCCTCAGTTTTTTTATCTCTTAAAGAAGGACTATAGTACCCATCACATGAGCTAATGCACATAAAGTACTTAGCGTGATGCCAACTCCATTGTAAGTGCCTCCTAAACTCCTATACACACAAATCACACATGCTTGTGCATGTATGCATACATGCGTGCGTGCATGGGCATGCACACACACACATCCACACACACACATCCCCTTCTTGTAAACAACTCAAAAGCAATTGGAAACCTGACTGTCTTAGTTACCTAGTGCTGCTATAACAGAAATACCACAAGTGGATGGTTTTAACAGACAGAAGTTTATTTCCTTACAGTAAAGTAGGCTAAAAGTCCAAATTCAGGGTGTCAGCTCCAGGGGAAAGCTTTTTCTCTCTCGGCCTTCTCATCAGTATTCCCCCAGACTAGGAGCTTCTCAACACAGGGACCTCGGTCCAAAGGACACGCTCTGCTCCCGGCACTGCTTTCTTGATGGTATGAGGTCCCCCTGTCTCACTGCTCATTTCTGTCTTTTATATCTCAAGAGATTGCCTCAGGACACAGTCCAGTCTTATAGATCAGGTCCTGCCTTACTGACACAACTGCCACCCATCCTCCCTCATTACAATCATAGAGGCAGGGTTTACAACACATAGGAAAATCACACAGTACCAGGAATCATGGCCCAGACAAACTGATATACACATTTTTGGGGGGACATAATTCAAACCATGACACTGACCATCTTTATCTCCAACTTTGTTCCCCTAAACTTTAGCTATTTATGTAATTATTCAAGTTATAACATCAAGAATCACTAGTTATAAATAAATATAATAACATTAAAACTTTATAGCTAAATCAAAGCTTTGTGGGTTTGTTTGTTTTAAATACAATAGCTCTGTAACTTTTAAGTTTCAAGGTCTATTCTAGATGGAGATTCTATGTGACACTCGATCAGGAAGTTTTCATGTTGGCTCAGTTTTTGTCCTGGCACCTTACTCCCCTCCCTGCCTCTGTGAATGACATGCCCAACCTTGTACCCTGGAGGTGGTAAGGGGAAATGTAGTGACACATAGCTGAGCGATTTGTCCAGCCTGTGCCATGGAGCGAAACGAGCAGTGATACATTACAAGAGCCTCCAATTTTCCTTCCCTGGAAATGACATAAATATTAGAATTTGCTGAAAAATGACATATGGGTGTTGGAGCCATTAACAATTCTCACAAAAGCAGGGAAGCAAAGAGGCCTGCTAAAGTCCTCTTAATAAAGCGTGGTTTCTGCTGACAGGCCCCCAGATAAATGCACTTGGATGGATGCTCACCTCCTATTGGCAGGTTTTGGGAAGCAGCCAGCCTTCTGTTCAAGAGATGTGAAAACCTTTCTCCCTCCATGTTAACTGAGGGCATGATGTGGAGAAAAGGAGTAAGACTGGCAGTTGGCAGGACAAAAGGTTGACTCCAGGCCCTGGGGTTTGGGTTGTGTTCCCTGAATAAGACATTTAACATAACATACATTTTTTGTTAGGCATCTTTAATTATGAGGGACAGAAACCTACATATACCAGCTTTTTCAAAAAAGCAGCATAGACTATTTACTATTTTTTATTGAGGTGAAATTCACTTCCACCATCCGTCAATTTGTTGTACTGTGGAGACTTGAGTATTGCTGTGATGCTGGAAGCTATGCCACCAGTATTTTACATACCAGCAGGGTCACCTATTGTAGATAGATTTCAGCAGAGTTTCCAGACTGAGACAGACTAGGAAGCAAAACCTGGTGATTTACTTCTGTCTTAGTTATCTAGCGCTGCTATAACAGAAATACCACAAGTGGGTAGCTTTAACAAACAGAAATTTTTTTTCTCACGGTTTAGGAGGCTAGAAGTCTGAATTCAGGGCGCTGGCTCTAGGGGAAGGCTTTCTCTCTCTGTTGGCTCGGAGGAAGGTCCTTGTCTCTTCTGAGCTTCTGCTCCTAGGAGATCTTCATGTGGCTTGGCATCTCCCTCCCCTTCTCTGTTGGCTAGCTTGCTTTTAATCTCTTTTATATCTGTGCTCATTAAGGTTATGTGTCGACTTGGCTGGGGCCATGATTTTCAGTGGTTTGGCAGTTACGATATAGTTTGACAGTCGTATGATGATGTGATCACTCCCATGATGAGATTTGATATAACACGATCACCTCCATGATGGGATCTGCTGTGAGTAGCCAATCAGTTGGAAGAGAGTTTCCATGAGGTTATGGCCTACATCTAATATATAAGTGGACTTTCTGGCAAGGCTCGTGGGCTTTTGCTGGCTCTGGATCCTGCAGCTGGCTGTTTGTCTGACTTCTGGTTCTTGGGACTTGAACTAGCAGCTTACCTACAGTCTTGCCTGCTGATCTTGGGATTCATTGATCTTTGCAGCCTGTGAGCAGAGCCCTGCTGTCTGACCTGCTGATCTTGGGTTCACCAGCCCCTGCAGCTACATGAATCAGGAGAAGCCTCTGTCCTGACATAAGGACTTGGGATGTTCCAGCCTCCACAACCTCGAGCCATTTCCTTGATATAAATCTCTCTCTATATATATTTATATGCTTCAGTGGTTTTGCTCCTCTAGAGAATCCAGACTAAGACAATATCTCAAAAGAGATTGACTCAAGATACACCTACACTAATCCTGTCTCATTAATATAACAAAGACAGTCCATTCCCAAATGGAATTATAACCACAAGCATAGAGGTTAGGAATTACAGCACATATTTTTGAGGGACACAATTTAATCTATAACAACTTCCAAAAATTAGTTAACGTGTGATGTGATTGATTACTTTTGTCTGGCCTTTGTAGCCATGGTCTTGTAACTCCCACCCAGGTGATTGGATGGGACTGTGTGATGGGGTAATTGTGACCTACCAAGAGGATTGGTCAGTTTTGCCTTAAAAGAGAGCCGATTCCATAGCAGAGAGGAGGAGTCTACCACCACCAAGGAAGAATAGCCAGGAACAGAGGGTGCATCCTTCAGACCCGGGTTCCCTGTGCTGAGAAGCCCCTGGAAGCAGGAGACTGACAGAAAGCAAGCTGTTACCCTGAAGATGGTGAGAAGCAGTGGCAGGAGAGACCCAGGAGCAGAGACCTGGCAGCAGTAGACAGTGAGGTGGGCTACTCTGCCCATGGAGAGAGAAAGCTGAGTAATTTGGGGCAGAGGCCTAGGGCTAGGAGAGAAGTACCTGCCAGGATGGCTGGGAAGAGGCTGTCCTGATGAAAAGAGGCTGTCTGATGAAAGTACTGTATCCTTGAGTGGTCCTGAGCCTGAATTGGAACCTGTTACTTCCCTAATAAACCCCATAATTGTAAGTATAGTCTGTGAGTTCTGTGTGGCCATTGCAATGAGTTACTGAATCCAGTAGAGAGTGCTGTGGGAGGGACGGTTGGTGTCAGAGTTGGTAAATGGCTGAGAGAGGGGGCATGTCTGACCTCTGCCTCGTAGGAATCAGCCTTGGACTGTTGATCTTTGGTCTCCTTCCCCCTTGTGGGGTTACAGGAGGTCAGACACTGCACGCAAGCCATTTTTACACAGTGAAAATCCTATGGATCACGGCAGAATATTTTCCAGTACAGTGCTGGAAGATGAGCCCCCTAGGTTGGAAGGCACTCAAAATACAGTGGTCACAATAGACTCCAGCATACCGATTGTGAAGATGGCCCAGGACTGGGTGATGTTTTGTTCTGTTGTACATAGAGTTGCCATGAGTTAGAGCCGACTAGAGGGCAGCTAACAACAACATTCACATGACATAAAATTCACCATTTTATCCATTTTAAAGTGTACAATTCAGCAGCTTCCAGTATATTCGCAGTGTTGTGCAACTGTCATTGCTATCTGGTTCCAGAAGAACAGTTTCATCACTCCGAAAAGAAACTCTGTATCCGTTAAGCAGTCATTCCCACTCCCCCTCTCCCCATGGCCCTCACAACCACTAACCTATACCTGTCTCTATAGATTTGCCTAATTCTGGGCATTTCATAGAAACGGAATTATACTATATGTGGTCTTTTGTGCCTGGCTTCTTTTGCTTGGCATAATGTTTTCAAAGTTCATCCATGTCATGGCATATATCAGAACTTCATTCCTTTTTATGGCTGAATAATATTTCATTGTATGGATATACCGCTTTTTATTTATTTGTTAATCAGTTGATGGATGTTTGGGTTGTTTCCACTTTTTGTCTATTAAGAATAGACTATTGAATTTTGCTTCTTCATGAATGTGGGGAAAATGACTGTCTACATAGTCCTGTATTGCCTCTCAGTCCAGGTATCCCACCGAGAGTAAAGAGTGTCTGAGGCTCAGTTCCAAGTTCCCAGGTGTTACAGATTGAATGGTATTCTCCCAAAATATGTGTTGTAAATCCTAATCCCAATACCTGTTGATGTAATCCCATTTGGGAATAGAGTTTTCTTTGTTATGTTAATGAGGCTGTATTAGTGTAGGATATGTCTTAAACTGCTCACATTTGAGATATAAAAGGAGCAGATTAGGCATAGAATCAAGGAAGCACAAACGGGGGAAGATGGATGCCATGTGAAGATCACCAAGGAACTGAGGAAGAGAAACTGAAAGAGACAAGGCTTTTCTTCTAGAGCAGACAGAGAGAGCCTTCCCCTAGAAACGGCACCCTGAATTTGAACTTCTAGTCTCCTGAACTGTGAGAAAATAAATTTCTGTTCTTGAAAGCCACCAACTTGTGGCGCTTCTGTTCTAGCAGCACTACAAGGGAAGGGATGTTAATAGGCGTGGTCATGGGCAGTTTCCCTCAAAAGAGGCTTCAAGACAGACCCTCCCACATGGAGCGGAGTACTTCTCTAACAAGGGGGCAGAAGGGCAGAGCAGACACACCAGGCATCTCTATTACCAAACAGTTACGCTTGGCCGACACTTATCAAATGCCAACTCTGGGCCTCATGAGGTTGGGAGTTTTATCCCATTTTACAAATGAGTACCCTGATGCCTGGGTACTCCTTGATGATGAAATATACATCCTACTGAACCTAATAAATATTATGAGACTCAAATAGTATGGTTATGAGAAGTTCTTGTAAGTTGTCTATGAACTGTAGATATCCAAGAAGCTTGATGCCCATCCTGACCCTCCCCAGGCACATGGTCACCCCTTGCTCCAGCCCCTACCATACTTTGTTTGCTGTTTTATCGTTAGCTGCCATCAAGTCAGCCCCCACTTGTGGCGATCCCATGCCAAGTGGAAAAAAATGCTGCCTGGTTTTGTGCCATCTCCATGATCGCTTATGGATCAGACCGTTGATCCATAGGGTTTTCATTGGCTGATTTTTAGAAGTAGATTGCCAGGCATTTCTTTCTAGTCTGTCTTAGTCTGAAAGCTCCACTGAAACCTGTTCAGCAGCATAACAATACACAAGCCTCCACTGACAGACAGGTGGTGGATGTGTATGAAGTGCGTTGGCTGGAAATTGAACTCAGGTCTCCTGCATAGGTGAGAATTCTACCTCTGAACCACCAGTGCCCCCTATACTTTCTTTACACCTCTATTACAGCCGTTGCAATGCTATATTCTATGTAGTCTGTTTTGTTGGCTGGTGTGTGGGCTCCCTGATGTAAGGAGGGCAGACAGCATATCTCTGGGTGCCCAGGACCCAGCTGGGGTGCCTGGCACTTAGTAGTTGCTCAATGAATGAGAAGCTAATGAATGACAGATCTCAATCCCACTCACTGCCATGAACACATACCCCACAGACTTGCAGTTCCATTACTCAGTCAGGGAATGACAGCTCACCAGCCAGGCAGAAGTGCAGGACGGTCTTCTCACAGCCACTGCCTTGCCTTCCCCACCTGAGTAGTCCCCTAACGCAGCACTCTCTCTCAGTGAGGAGTTGCCAGGCTGAAAACCAGATCGATGAACTGAAAAGCACACTTCTCTCAGTGGGCAGATGTCAGGGGCCAGGAGATGATGCAAAGATGCTCTAAGCAGAGGGTGTTTGCTTCTGACTCCTGTTCCTGCCTGTTGCCCGGCAATCTCTGCACATCTTGGCTACAGGGTCCCTTTCACACTCGTTCTCCTCCCCCAACACATAGCAAGAATACAAAATCAAAAGTAGCCCAGGTAAGCAGAGATGAATAGCAACACGCGACTGGAGTTGGGCTTAAATACTCTGGAAACCACGTGAAGGAGGCCACCGGAAGGTAAAGGGGTGGATGGATTATGGCATGCTGAAATCCCTTTCCCACCAGGGAATTTTCCTTTGTAGCGAACTCTGAGGATGAGAGCTAAGGGCCCAAAGGGATACTGGATATAGTACCTTTCAGAGCTTCGTTGTCCGATATGGTAATTGCTAACCACATGTGGCAACTGAGCACTTGAAGGAAGCTAGTTTGAATTGAGATGTGCTGGAAGTCTAAAATACATACCAGATTTCCAAGACTTTATACAAAAAAAAATGTAAAAAATATCTCCATAATTATTTAATTTTAAAATTAATATTTACACATTGAAATGATAGTATTTTTTATATTTGGGGTTAAGTAAAATATATTAATTATAATTAATTTGTATAATTTTCTAAAGTAGCTTTTAAAAAAAATGTGACTACTAGGAAATTTGAAATTACGTATGTGGCTCACATTGTGTTTCTATTGGACAGTGCTGGTTTAGAGGTCAAGAGTGTGGGCTCCGGAGACAGACTATGTGGATTTGAACTCTGGCTCTACAAATCACTTCATTCGTCAAAAAAAGAGTTTCAGAGGGTTGGTTGTTGTGAGGTTTTGAAGCAATTTAATCCCATGTGTCTTTAATGCATGCTTACCATGTACTGCTACCACCATCTTGTCAGTTTGTCATACTGTGGTAACTTGCAGCTTGGCTGCGATTCTGGAAGTTATGCCACTATTATTTCAACTACCAGCAGGGTCACCCATGATAGACAGGTTTCAGTGATGCTTCCAGACTAAGATAGACTAAGAAGAAAGGCCTGGCTTTTACCTCCAAACAATGAAAACCTTATGGATCACAACAGAACATTGTCTGATGCGCTTGTTTTTGGCACATCATCAGGAGGGATCGATCACTAGAGAAGGACATTGTGTTTGGTGAAGTAGAGGGTAAAGGAGACCCTCAGTGAGAGGGATTGGCATAATATCTGCAAAGATGGACTCGAACGTGCTGGTGATTGTGAACATGACGCAGGACTGGGCAATGTTTCATATATAAGGTTGCTATGAGTTGGAGTCAACTTGACGGCAGCTAACAATGACCATGTACTGGGCCTGTGCTGGGCTGTGGAGATAACAATGAACAAGATGGAGAGAATGTATCTTCTTATGAAGCTTGTCATCTAGGGAGGAGACACACAAAATATACCTTTATAATGCGGCGTGATAATGGCTTTGTAAGGGACATACACCTTTCAGAGTACACAGCATGGCTTCTAACCTTTGGGAAGAGTTTGCAGAGTTGTCAGAGAAGATTCCTAGAAATGATAACAACCTATTGAGGCCCAACACGGCAGAGGTTGGTCAGAGGACAGGTGCTGGTCCATCCAGTGTGTCACCTGTGCAAAGGGTGATGGTCCTAGCCTCCATCTGTCTCACCTCATGAAGTGTCTTACACAGTGTGTGCACAGACAAGCTGCTCTCCAAGTACTCCTTCCCTTTCTCGTTCTGTCCAACCATTTTCTCTCCCTCCCACCCTACACGTGTTCTTTTCTTCCACTCTCCCAGGATCACTTACTCTTAAAACGTGATTCCAAACCAGCAACATCAGCATCACCTGGAAATTGTCAGAAACGCAAATTCTTGGGCCCCACCTCGGTCCTACTGCATTCAGAAACTCTGGGGTGGGACCCAACAATCTGAGTTTAACTAGCCTTCCAGGTGATTCTGATGACAGCTATTTGAGAATTACTTCCCTGGATGATTCCCTGTTTGATCAATGAACTTGACCTCTCCACTTGCGGCACACTCTGCTTGGAAAGTTGACTGCCGACAGACTTGCTGCCTTTGACATAGTTCAAGCCCAGGTCAAAGGCCATTTTCTTAAAGTAATCTTTCATAATGACTCCCAGTTAAATTCATCTCTCCTGCCTTCCTGGACTCCTGCACCACGCAATATTCCAGTTACAACACCCCGAGTTCTCTTCTTGGTATTCAGTTATCTGTAGTTAGTATGGTACGAAGAGCATGGACTTTGACCAGATGGGTTTGGATCCTGTCTCCACTACTTACTGACTGTATAACCTTGAGCAAGTCCCTTGGCTTTCCTTAGCCTAGGTTTACTCATCTGTAAAATGGGTGATGGCAACAGCCACATTCTAGGGTTGTCATGAGAATTAAATGGAATGATGTAATAAAGGGTTTAGTACAGTCTCTGGCATTTAGTAATTGCTTAATAGATGTTAGCGATTATTATTGAGTGTCTAGAGTTTGAATTCCATCTTTACCATAGGCCTGAGAGAGTCACTTTCTTGGTGCCTCAGGTTCCTTATCTGTGAAATGGGGATAATAATAGTATCAAATTAAAAGAATTGTTGTAAGGAATAAATGAGATGAACACAAAGTGCACCAGTGCAAAGTACATAGTAGAGGTTAACTGTTATTATAATCTCGTAGTCCTTCTAGGGAAACTTCTGGACTCTCTATCATGCTATTAATTGGAAAGTCCCAGCTGAGACAGAAAGGTTGGTCTGAAGAAATTGGGTGCCACCAGCTCAAAACAGTGGGCCCCCACCTTCTGAGGGAAGTCCTGCTGACCCACCCACACTTGTCTTTTTTCTTCCCACCTGATCTAGCATCTCTGTCTCCATAGAGACCGCCCCCGCCAGGTTAGTCACCTTTGCTTACATTTTTAGGCAATGACCTCTTTGAGTTGGATTTTGAACAGGAGTGAAGATTCTTTGTAACTCACTGCGCTCCTCCTCCCTTCCTGCCCCTTTCCTCTGGGTACCCGAAGCTGAGGAGTTCATGCCTTTTAATTAGAAAAGAAATCCACTGATGGAATATTTGTCTACCTCAGGCAAACCTGAGATGTTTCAGGCCCACAGATATCTTGACTCAGTGTGGGAAAGGTCCCATCTATCCATCCCTAAGCGGCCTTCCTCCTCTGGAGAAATGATTTTAATGCAGTTGTCCTGCAGCCCTTGGGCTGAATATAGAAAGTTAGTCTTCATTATTCAGGGTCTAGGTTTCTTTCTGCCCACTTATTCTGGCAGGGTCTTATTATCATTATTATGATTATTTTAAAATTAGACACTTCTATGAGAAGGAAAGAAAAGGCTGCTCTTATTTACAGAATGCCGGTTTCCCCCATACTAAGCTCTTTCCCAGGTGCTTGATATACGTTACATTACTTGATCTTTACTCATCTTAAGAGGTGGGTGTTGTTATGCCCATTTTGTAGGTGGGAAGACTTAGCCCTAAAGAGGGCTTGGAAGGCAGGGCATGTTCTTGGCACAATTATGAAGAAGGTGATTATTTTCTGATTCATGCCTCTCTCTCTGAGCCCATTGTCTCTAGGCACCCAGTGTTATCTGCCTCCTGTGACCACTAAGGGCAGTCACTGAGACCCCAAACCCCCAGGCCAGCTCTCCCTGGCAGTGGGTGATATTTTAGATAGTTCCTGACTTTTTGTTAAAACTCTTCTATTCTTGGTTCCATTCATTCAGTAGCATGGTCTTTTCTGGAGCTAATCTAATAAATGAATTCCGGGTAGAGTGCTGATGGCTTATTGTGAATTATCGTGCGTAAAATGATACCATAGTTGGCCTTTACAGTGCTTTTTCCTACATTCTCTCATCTGACAGATGAGCAGACAAAGGTTCAGAGTTGAAGTGATGGGCCTGGGCCCCTTGGCCACCATGTACCAGATGGGGGCACAATCCTTGTTCTCCGATTCAGGGTCTGGTGGTTTTAATCTACAGGCGTGAGTACTGCTAGAGTTGAGGTGTAGGAGCTAAGACAATAGGAGTGATGTTTTCAGATAGGCAGGAGGAGGGGTGGTAGTGGCAGAAGATGTCATAGCCAATGTATGGTTAACTCTGATGCTAACTGAGCTGCTTCTCTGCCTTCGCTTATTCTCCTTCTCTAGGTTGAGAATAGGTGATGCCTTTCAATAATATGGGAGACATAGGGGAACTGCTTCCCCTTCCCAGTGCACCCCACAGTGTGTGTAAAGCCAACCCTTCCCGAGAGGTCCCCTGCACCTACTGGGTTGGAAACTAACCATGCTCGTGCAGCTGATGGGTAATTCCCTATCCTCTACACTAGTTCCAAACACACCATGGCCCTTTGGGTCCCACATCAGTGTACTGTCTAAATTTGGGCACGGGTGGCAGTGGGGCAAGAGGGAGGTAGTGCCTGATATTTTCCAAGGATAAGGATGCCTTGCCTTCCTCCTATCCCTTTATGCTGGTTGCTTCTTGCAGATTTCTTTTGAGTAACTACAGATTAGCTTACGCCTACACTGTACACTAACAACTAATTAGAGCACAACAAAAATATTGCAGAGCTGAAAGTCCAGGCTTAAATTCTCTTTCTGTTGTAATTTCAGTGGCGCGTGCAGCGGATTTTATGAAAGCATTTTGTTTGAGAATCACATCCCAGCCAGACCTCTAATGCTATTCCAGCCTTCAGCATCTTCTGTTTGCTAAGCCCTAGGAGGGGTCAGAGGGGCAGAATTGCTCCTAAGGACACACAGGGTGGGGTGGGGGGGGGGAGGCAAGTTTCCTCTCTGTGCATGGAAGACTCATTGGACCTCCATTAACCATCATCTCTTCAGAGAGGAACTTCATCACAATCTAGCCACCTAGACGCTCCCTGACCCACCATTTCTTATCTCAACATCCAGCAGATTTCCTTCCTACTTCATCACAATTGGAGTCACTGAGTAGTATAAATGGTTAACATGCTTGGCTGCTAACTGAAAGGTTGGAGGTTCAGGTTCACCCAGAGACACCCCGAAGAAAGGCCTGGTGATCTACTTCCAAAACATCAGCCATTGAAAACCCTATGGAGCACAGTTCTGCTGTGACATGTGTGGAGTCACCATGCATCAGAATCGACTCCACACAATCAGAAAACTTCACAATTTGCAATTATTTGTTTACTTCCTCTCCCTCTGCTTCCCCCATACACGGGATTATCTACCCCATTTGCTCAGTCAACAAATTTTTGTTGAGCACATACTGTGGGCCAGGCACTGTTCTTGGAGCTGGGAATGCAAAAGTGAACAAGACAGAGAAGGTCCCTGCCTTCATTGGGCTTAGACTATAGTGGGGGAGGGGAGAGAAAACAAACAAATATAAAGAGTGTGAGGGAAGGATAAGTGTGTGGAGAAAATAAAACAGGGTAACAGGATGAGGTGGGGGCTGCTCTGTTGGATAGGGTGGTTGGTCAAGGAAACTTCTTCGATGAGGTGACATTTGAACAGAGCCCTAAATAAAGTGAGAATAGAAACCATCTGCTTTACTCACTGGAGTCCTCAGGCCCTAGCTGGGCACAGGCAAGGGGCTTGATAAATGTTTGTAAAATGAATGAATTAAGAAATAAATGAATGCACAAAAAAGACTGGAATCTTGGTCTGTAGCTTTTCTTCTTGTGTTGTTCTACATTGCCCAGGATAGGCATTGGGCCAGTTTGCTCTGAGAAGCTCCTTTTGCTCTACTGATACCAGAGTGGCATTCTGAGAGGGAGTTGATGGAAAGTGGAACTTTGGACTGGTGGCTGAAAGACCTGAATTTTGTTTCCATGATGATGTACCAAATCTTAACTTTGCCTTAATGTCTTCATCTATGAAATGAATGTAATAGTTTGACTACTGATTTCTTGCAGTATTGTGTGGAGATAGAAGAAATAGTAAATGAATTAAAAAAATGCATAGATACAGTAATTAATAATACCTAACCAAAAGGTCAGCAGTTGGAATCTACCAGCTGCTCCTTGGAAACCCTATGGGGCAGCTCTACTCTGTCCTATAGTGTCGCTATGAGTCAGAAATGACTCGACGGCAACAGCTAATGAATTGGGAACTTGTATTGTACCAGGCACTGTGTTAAGAACTTTGTTTAGTGTTTCATTTAATTTTCATAACAACCCTATGATATTGGTACCATTAGAAGTCTCATTTTACAGAAGAGAAAATGGTAGCTCTGAACAGTTAAGTAACTTGCTCAAGGTAATACATTAGTAAACGGAAGAGCCAGGATTCGAACTCAGTATGTTTGATTCTGAAGTCTGAGCTTTTAGCATCCTTCAAGTCTTGTCTCCCTCCCTGGGAATGTCTCTATGCTGCCTTTCTCCCTATCACTTATTCTCTAGAGCTTAAATAGAAAGATACTCTTTAAGTAGAACTCATCAATAGTGGCAATTAATAATTTACTAATAACATTAATGAAGTGAAACAAGGCTGGCAAAATTTTTCCCCTGGCATCATGCCTAAGTGCTTCCCCAGCTTATCTGATTTACTAATATAAGTATTTATGGAATGGAGAAGTCTTCCCATGACACATTCAAAAAATATAAAGAGCAGATCACTTATCTTTATGCTGCTTAAAAGACTGCTGTTTGGAAGGATGGAGAGCATGAAATTTGCTCTCTCACCCTCTTGACTAGCCTTTCCAACTCAGCCTCTGATGAAGGAATGCCATCTGCCAGCTCCTCTTTCACTTCAATGTGAAGGCTTAGTGGAGGCCGATTCCCATTCCATTGTTATTGATGTGCCTTCAGTATTCAGGCGGTATTTTGTAACCAATTTAGGAGTCAGATCTCACCGGAAAGGAGGATAGATTTAACCCCCATTTGCAGAAGAGGAAACAGAGACTGTGGACATCTTAGACGAACGTTTCTTAAAGTGTTTTCTGTGGTCCACCCATAGAAGAATTGGTTGAGCAGCTTATTAAAATGCATATTCCTGGGTCCCATTGCACACCCGTGGAATCGGAATCTCTGTGAGTGGTCCATTTTAAACAAATTCCCCAGGTGATTTTTATGTGCAATGAAGTTTGAGAATCCATTTTAGGATTTACACCAAGAGGTACTTGCACAGCTTTCTACAGATGATCCTGAGGGATGATTCTGGAGCGTGTCCAGGGAGAAAGACCAGGGCTGTGAGAGGCACTTAGAACTCAAGTGCTTGGGTGTCAGTTTAAGGAATTTGTGGTGTGTATCCTGGAGACGAGAGGACTTGGCTTCTGCAAATGTTTGAGGAGCTGTCGTGTGGGAGAGGGTTGGAATTATTCTATGTGACTGTAGGGAATAGAGCTAGGACCAGTGACTTTGTGGAAGTTATAGTCAAGCAAATCTCCGCTCATCATAAGCAAAAGTCTGCTAACACTCAGAGTAGCCCAAGAATTAAAAAAGGTTGCTTCTGGAGACAGTAAGTTCCTGTCAGTCACTGGAAGTGCGCCAGCTAGCCATGACTTATGAGCTGGTTACAGAAATTATTCACAGACAGAAAAAGGTTAGCCTTTAACAAGGTACTTTCTACTGCTGACATTTTATTGTTTGCTAATTCCTTTTCCTCTCTCTTTAAAAGTTGTAATAAGAGTGGTGTGTATGTGTGCGTGTGCACATGTTCTCATATGGCAAGTATGTGTGGGTACTTGTAGATGTTCTTTATAGGGAATTATAATTTACTTTGGGAAAAATTACGAATTAATTCTTCCATTATCCAACAAATTTTTTTGAATACCTCATGTATGTCAATTGCTGTTCTAGGGATTGGTGATTCGGAATTGCCTAAGACAGTTTTTGCCCAGAAGGAGCTCTTAATTGAGTGGAAGAGACTGATTCTCATAAACAGAAAACTGTAATGATCTGTGGTAATGCAATGATAACATTACCAGATATTGTGGGAACCCTAATTATTGTGGGGTAGGGAAAGATTCCTTTGGGAGATGGGTACAATTTTGACTATTGAGGGTGGTCAGGGGGAAGCATTCCAGGCAGAGGGATCCTAATGAGTAAAGGCATTGGAGCAAGAATCATCAGAAGATGAGTGGGAATGCTGAGAAGGCCTGTAACTTTAGAGAGAGTAAGACAAGAGTCTGAGTGTAGAGGTAGGTGGGTCCCAGATTACAAAGGGCCCTGTGTTTCATGCTGAGAAACTTGGCATCCCTCCTGTAGGAGATGGGAATTAAGATCACTCTGATGGCACTGTGGCGTTGTCTTGTCAGTCGGTCTACCTGGTTTTGAGCAGGTGTTGGGGTGGCCTTTGTAATCTGATTGTAATCATGACCACCATGGCGCAACATCAAAGAAGGCCTGTGATGCTCAGAAGTCACAAATATCATTGACTCACAGAGTCTCCTTATCACCACATTGCTCTACCTTTCTGCCATGCTTCCCCATCATTACCACAAATGATCCAGTGTCTCATTAAGGGAAGTCAGTTACTAACCTGGATGCAGATGTAAAAATCAGGGGAAGTATCCTCAGTATGCTTCCCTAATTCCAAGCATTAGTGCCTGGTGCTCAAACCATCAGATTCAATGGTGCCAAGAACATTTTTGCTTTGGTATTCCACATTTCCCTGCCAATTCACAGAGAAAAGACCATATTGTCTTATTTCTTCCAAATATTCGTTCTCTTTTCAAGTCACTAGTATTTTATATGGGTGTAGTGGGGCTGAAAAATTAATGAGGAACTTCAGAAATATAGCAGTTTGCCAGACTCTACTTGTGTAACATGGGCTCTGTTGATTTTTTTGTTTGTATATTGTCTTAGGCTAGGTTCTCTAGAGAAGCAAAACCAGTAAAGTGCATAAATATATATAGAGAGAGATTATATCAAGGAAACAGCTCACGTGATTGTAGAGGCTAGAATGTCCCAAGTCCGTGGATCAGGGTAGAGGCCTCTCCCAAGTCACACAGCTGCAGAAGCTGGCAAGGCCAAGATCGGCAGGTTGGAGAGCAGGGCTCCCGCTCACAGGCTGTGCAGATCGACGAATCCCAGGTTCGGCAGATAAGCTGACAGCTCAAGTCCCAAGAATGGGAGATGAGACGACAGGAAGCAGCCGCAGGATCCAGAGAGAACAAAAAGCCAGAACATCTGCTTATATACAGATGCGGGCCACACCCCCAAGGAGACTCCCTTTCATTTGATTGGCTACTCACAGTATATTCAATCATGGGAGTGATTACATTAAAACACTGAGAATCATGGCCCAGCCAAGTTGACATACAATCTTAACCATCACATATATGAACATCTCTGTCAACACCAGCAGAGGAAACATACATGTGGTGGTGATTCTCTGTTTATTTTGCTTATCAGTAAGTAACACACTTGTTGCAAGCAAATAAGTATGACAAGATACCAGTTCTCTGCTGTTTCTTTTTGCTTCTGGAGGTGTTTTGTCATGTTGCTAAGTTACCACAGCAGAAGGATTCTACTTTGGAGAATGGAAGTTATCTTAAAACATCTAATGAACATCTTATCAGACTTTCTTTGCAGTTTGGTAAGGGTCTGTGGTGGCATGAAGAATGTGGATGGGTCAAGAAAGGACCCAAAAGATCTTGGAGACAAATTCCATAGGAAAAAACATTCTAATCCCAATGCGTAGCTAAAAACTGTAGTAAAATCACCAAAAAAGAGATAAGTTTGAGACGTTCGAGTATTTAGTAAGTTGTCACGTGCCTTCTTGAAAATCTGGTAGGCCACACTGGAGTAAAACCTTTTTACAGTGTTAAAAAGCAGATGTCACTTTGATGACTGAGGTGCACCCGACCAAGTCATGGTCTTTTCAATCACTTCATACGCGTGGGAAAGCTGACAATGAAAAAGGAAGACAGAACAAGAATTATTATGTTCGAATTGTGGTATTATTGAAGAATATTGAATATACCGTGGATTGCCAGAAAAACAAATAAATCTCTACTAGAAGAAATACAACCAGAATGCTCCTTAGAAGCAAAGATGGCGAGACTGCAGCTCACTTACTTTGGACATGTCGTCAGGAAAGACCAATTGCTAGAAAAGGACATCATGTTTGACAAAACAGAGAGTAGGCGAAAAATAACAGAAACTCTTAATGAGATGAATTGACACAGTAGCCACAACAATGGACTCAAACATTCCAAAGCTCATGAAGATGGCACAGGACCAGACAACGTTTCGTTCTGTTATATATAAGGTCATCATGAGTCAGAGCTGACTCTATGGCAACTTACAACAACAAGAGCAACAACAATAGACCGGAATAAACAGATGGTATTTAGGATTCCTAAGAGATTTATTCATCCATTTATCAAGTAATTATCAAGCTAGACATCTAGGGATACTCCAATGACAAGACAGATAGGGTCCGTACCCTCACGGAATATACTTTCTGTTCCTACCACAATTTCTATTTTTTGTATATCGGGGATTTTTTTTTTTCTGTGCAAATGGCAGAAAGCCAAGTCAAACTGACTTTAAGTGAAAGGAGAATGAATTGGCTCTAGAAACCGAGATGTCCATGGGTAGAGGTGGATTCAGGCATGGCTGGATTCAGTAGCTCAAATGATGTTAGGGCAGTTATCTTTCTCCACTTCTTGTCTTGGCTTTCCTTCGTTTCAGTTTATTCTAACCTACCATAGATAAGCTCTCTCAAAATAGGCAGGGAAGGTGTTTGCCAACAAATTCAGGGTTAAATGGTCCCAGCTTAGGACTTCCACAATTGAAGGAGAACTTATCTTTTTTTATGCCTATATATTAAACCCAGAGAAGGACTCTGATAGGCTTTGCTCAGGATGTGTGCTCACCCTTGAACCAATCAAAGTAAGCTATGATTGGCTAGGTTGCCTGGGATGGAAGATGGATGTCAGGAGCAGCGAGGTCTGTGCAAGAAGCAGATGCTGGAGAGAGAAATGTGTTGAGCAACCACCACCAATAACAAAACTACACCCTGATCAGCTGAACCAGTCAATGTAGAAACCTCCAGAGTCCTTTAGGCCCTGCTCTTCTAAAACATAAACCAGCACCATCCAGAAACAGCCCTCCCTATTTCCCTTTTCCCTGGTCTCACTCAAGAAGAAATTAGTTCCTAGGAGAAGGGCCTCCTGGCTTAACAGGGAAGGAAAATTAGGACCTTTTCACTCTTTCCACCAGAAGCTCCACCCTAGATATAATGGCTTCATTACATTTCCTTCCCATCACCCACCTGTTAATTTGTTGTGCTGTGGTGGCTTGCATGTTGCTGTGATCCTGGAAGCTATGCCACCGGTATTTCAAATACCAGTAGGGTCACCCATGGTGGACAGGTTTTGGTGGGGCTTACAGACTAAGACAGACTAGGAAGAATGGCCTAGTGATCCACTTATGAAAATTAGCCAGTGAAAAGCTTATGGATCACAACAGAACATTCTCCGACTCACTCGCCTTGGACATGGCCTCAGGAAGGATCAATTACTAGAGAAGGGCATCATATTTGGTGAAGTAGAGGGTCAAAAAGGGAGAGAGAGAATCTTGGTGAGATGGAGTGGCACAATAGCCACAATGACGGACTCCAACATGCTGGTGATTGTGAGGATGACGCAGGACTGGGCAATGTTTTGTTCTGTTGTACATAAGGTCGCCATGAGTCAGAGTTGACTCAAAGGTAGCTATCCATCTCTGTTTCCTTAACTCGTGTCAAGGGTAATAAAAGTTAATAAAACTACAGCAAGTCTGACAAGTCACAAACACAAATGGTCTCACCTTCAAAGGACCCATCAACAAGTACGCACTAAACTACAATTTTGCATTGTGAGCCATAGCTGGTAATACCAAACCAAACCAAACTTGTTGCCATTGAGTCGATTCCAACAGATAGTGACCCTATAGGACAGAGTAGAACTGCCCCATAAGGTTTCCAAGGAGCACCTGGTGGATTCAAACTGCCAGCCTTTTAGTTAGCAGCTGAGCTCTTAACCACTGTGACACTAGGGCTCCATAGCTGCTGGTAGGGAGTACAAATAAAGCAAGAAGGCATTTACCTATTTAAAGAGAAGAGATACACACAAAAGTCAAACAGTGAACTCTAGATCATGATAAATGTATTTATTAGCATTCGAAGATGATATAATAAAGTATTGAATTATTATTATCATCACAGAATAGGACAGTAAAGATTAGGGGTCGACTGGGACTGTTTCTCAGAGTTTTCATGGCCTGCTGTGGCTGGAGTTATGCCTGTGGTCATTAGGGAAGGCTTTCTAAAAAAGACGAAACTTAAAATGGGTCTTAAAAGATGAACTGAAGAGACGATGTGCAGAGGATAGAATTCTTCCTTGAACTGGTCGTGATTCACTTAGCTTCCTCCTATATAAGCTTTATGATATGATGCTGCTATTACTATTAAGAAAGGTCACTGGGGAGACTTAAAAGAGCCCAGCCTGTTCTATATGTCAGAAAGGAGTTTACAAATATTGAAGACTAGAGAAATACTTGGAACACATATGTTCTCCATCACATATGCTGTTATTGTTAGGTGCTGTTGAGTTGATTTCGATTTATAGCAACCCTATGTACAAAAGAATGAAACACTGCCCTGTCCTGCACCATCTTCACAAACTTTGCTATGTTTGAGCCCACTGTTGCAACCACTGTGTCAGTCCATCTCATTGAGCGTCTTTCTCTTTTTTGTTGACCCTCTACCTTACCAAGCATGATGTTCTTCTTCAGGGACTGATCCCTTCTGATAACATGTCCAAAGTACGTGAGATGAAGTCTCGCCATCCTCGCTTCCAGCACTCTGGCTGTACTTCTTCCAAGTCAGATTTGTTCATTCTTCTGGTACTACATGGTATGTTCAATATTCTTTACCAACACCATAATTCAAAGGTTCCAATTCCTTATTCATTGTCCAGCTTTGGCACGAGTCTTCAAACATAAAGATTATTAAAGGAAATTGGGATCTTTTGGGGGCCATTCTTTGCCTTTGAGGCTGATATTAAATAGATAATGATTTCCTTCCAAACTTGTAGAATCAGGGTTACCATTGATAATTCCTACAAGAATGATAACCACTCTGTGGACCTTGTGATTGACTGTTTACAAAGCACCAGGTTGCTTGCCTACTACACCAAACTGTCCTAACGGTAAACATCCAAATGGAAAAATGGGGCCCATGTAGAAATCATCTAAAGGACAATAACTATCTTTCAGATTTTATTCTTTCCTCAAAGATCCTACATTCCCCAAATCAGATTTTCATACCTCTACAAGGCCTCAAATTTCACCACACCCTTCTGAAATTGAGGCACAGGTTGTGCTGACAACATCTGCTCCTTAGAGTTGTTCCCTATCAGCCCCTTATGGTTACCTGAGGCAAAGCTAGGGGTAGTGTGTTGGTGGCTGGGGTGAATTAGTGCTCGCTATTGTCAGGCAGTGACCCAGCTCTTTGGAAATGCCACAGCCCACCAGGTTTACCCCTTCTATCTCATGGAAGAACTCATATCCTGTTGGATTCTGAATTGGAACTGAACCTCTTCGAGAGAGGCTTCCCTCTGGAGTCAGTCAGAAGAGAGTCCTGAAATGAAGGCTGCCTTCTTCTGTTTCAGAAAGATGACTTGCAAATATGTCTGAGAGAAACACCAGAGACACAAGTCCAGAGAAAGAGACATCTTAGTCTTGATACCATTCTGAAGTAGTTTTGAAATCCAGATCTCCTAGTAACAAATCTGTATATCCTTGGGTAAATGGTCTTTACCTCTCTGAGTCTTGGCTTCTTCAGGTGTAAAGTAAGGTTAATAATACTCAGCTTATCAGGTTAAATGAGTCATCAGAACAAAAGTAGTCAAAATTATTAAAGTCTATTAGCTTTCTTTGTACCACGTGTTGTCCTAGGGCTTTTAAGTGGATTAGCTCCTGTAATCCTCCTGTGCATCTAGGTACTATTATTATAAAAATTTTATAGATAAGAAAACTGAGACTCAGTTAAGTATCTTGCTCAAGATCACACAGCTAATAAGAGGCAGAGCCAGTTTTCCAATCTGACTAGTCTAACCTCAGAGGCTGTGCTCCTAACTACTACCCAATACCCTGCCAAGCCTGACATTCACTCTATGAATGAGACTGAAGGGCAATTTTTGGGAATAAAGGCTGTGCAGAAACTAGTTGGTCATGGAAATGAGTGAGATGTTGGGTGGGCTTTGGTATTGTGATATGAGGTGGGCAGGAAGACTCCCACCCACCTACTCCCTACTCCGCTAGTCCCTTCTTGCTGTGACTGGCTGAGACCCCCAGTACCCAGCCAGAGTCAAAATCTGCCTTTTCTAAAGGCTTTGGATCTCATCACAGCTTTGCTTGGCAGAGATAAATGCAGGGGCTTTCTGCAGAGAAGCCTGTCAAAGGAGAGTTGGCTTCTGAGGAATTAATTGGAATTCCTTTAACATTCCCCTGGCATCGGCCTGAACACTGTGTTCCTCCCCAGTAGATTATCATTAATCGGGTGAGCAGGGAGTCAGAAACAGCTCTGATAGCTAATTTATTAACTCCTCCAGGATGAGGGGAATGGAGTGGGTTGAGGGGCTTAGATTTACTTTGAGGGATTTGGGGCAGAAAGCCCATCAGTGGATGGTACCGTGACCTTGATCAAAATAGAGAGATTAATGCCTTCTCCTGGTCTCAAGAAGGGTTGGGATGGGAGTTTTCTGAGACCTGTAATTTCTACTATATTTTTCTTATTTTTCAGCTCTGGGTTTTCCCTTGTCTCCTTTCACAGATTCTCTCTCATAATGAAATCTCTTAAGTGTCTGTTGTCTTCCAGTTGGTATGTTTGGGGGACACTGGTTTTCCAATAGCCAGGAGCTATTTTTCCCAGTAGTTGATATGACTTCTAATACTTTGTTGGTGTTGTTAGTTGCTGTACGAGCTGGCTCTGACTCATGGCAACCTTATGAAAAACAACAAAATGTCAGGTCTTGCACCATCTTCGCAATTGTTGGTATGCTTGAGTTCATTGTTGTGGCCACTGTGTATTATGAGTGCCTTCAAATCTAGGGGCTGATATTCCAGCACAACATCAGACAATATTCTTTTGTGATCCATAAGTGTCTTGGTCATCTAGTGCTGTTATAACAGAAATACCACAGTGGATGGCTTTAACAAAGAGAATTTTATTCTCTCATAGTCCAATAGGTTACAAGACCAAATTCAGGGCATCAGCTCCAAGAGAAGGCTCTCTCTCTCTGCTCTGGAGGAAGGTTCGTGTCATCAGTCTTCCCTCGGTCTGGGAGCTTCTTCGTGCAGGAACCTCAGGTCCAAAGGATGCGCTCTACTCTCGACACTGCTTTCTTGATGGTATGAGGTTCCCATGTGTCTCTGCTCACTTATCTCTTTTATATCTCAGAAGAGATTGGTTTAAGACATTATCCAATCTTGTATACCTCATCACTATAACTGCCACTAATCCATGTTATTCGATCATAGTGTTTGAATTTACAACACATAAGGAAATCACATCAGATTACAAAATGGTACGCAATCATACAATACTGGGAATCATGACCCAACCAAGTCAACAGATATTTTTGGCGAACATAATTCAATCCATGACAATAGGGTTTTCAGAAGTAGATAGCCAGGCCTTTCTTCCTAGTCTGTCTTAGTCTGGAAGCTCCACTGAAACCTGTCCACCATGGGTGGCCCTGCTGGTATTTGAAATACTGGTGGAATAGCTTCCAGCATCATAGCAACACACAAGACACCACAGTGTGACAAACTGACAGACGGGTGGTGGTCTTACACTTACACCCTTCTGTTTTCTCTTTCACACCTACTCTACCACCAATCCATATCTGACTGTTACTCACCATGGCCTCCAGCTGTTAGGATGCCTGGAGATGGATTTGCTACAGAACAGGCTGATTATGAGGCTTTGGCACCAGCAGATTTAGGGTTGAATGCCAATCTAGTCACTATCTAGCTGTGTGGCCATAAGCAAGTTACTTAACATCTCTGTGCATCAATTTACTCATTGGTAAATGAGATAACCTTAACTATTGCACAGGGCTGCAATGAGGATTAGATGTGACCCTGTGTGTTGTGTCCAGACCGTAGCAGGTGCTTCATGCCTGCTTGTTCCTTCTCCATCTCTCCTCCTTGAAGAGTTAAGGAGCAAACAAAGCTAATGCCTTCTAGATGCCTCCCGTCTGAAGGCACACTTCTCTCATTAGGCAGGACTGGAAGAGCTTGTTGGCTTCAGCTCTGGTTGACAGGCTCCAAGCATTAAAGCATTGTCTATAGAAGATCAGCAAACCCTTGAAGCAAACCCACCAGGTAGGATTTCTAGAGGTGTGTACCACTGCTGTCTCTTCCCTTTGGCGCTTTAGCCTCTTAACTTCACTCCATGGATACCTCCATAGTGTTCCCTCATGAGGTCGAGGTGATTCCTAGATGAATCCTCACGTTTGGTCACTTTCGTATCCTTTTGTTCTACTTCATTTGCCCCTACTCTCCACTGAACGGGATATAGCGTTGTGCTTAAGAGTGAAGGGCTCTGAAGTCAGACTATTGGGTTTGATATATACATTAATTTTGCATATTTTAGCGTTTATATAAATGAAATCATACTATATGAATTATTTTACAACTTGCTTTAGTTGCTTGACATTATGTTCCTAAGGGTCATACAAGTTGTACCATGTAGCTTAATTAAATTAATTCCTTTTTACCAGATCAAGTAGCTTTAATTTCTTTTTTACTGCAGTCTAGTATTCCATTGTATGACTACACCACAAATTATTTATAAGCTATATAGTTGATGAACATTTAAGGTGTTTCTAGATTGTTTTTTTACTGTCAACAATGCTGTTATAAATATGCATTGAACCCTGGTGTACATATGCAAGAGTTTCTTAAGCACAGGTGGAATTGCTGGATCATGGGTTATGCCCATCTTCCAATTTACACATAATGCCAAATAGTTTTTCAAAGTGATTATAACAATATCCACCCCCACTAGCAGTGTGCTAATATTTGATTGCTCCACGTTCTTGTGACCACTTGATATTGCTAGACATTTTTTTTTTTTCCATTCTGGTGGGCGTGGAATAGTATCTCAGGATTTTAGTTTACGTTTCTCCAATTTCTAATGAAGTTGAGTATCTTTTCGTGTATTTACTAGCCATTTGGATTTTCTTTTTGTAAAGTGTCTTTTCAAGACTTTTGCCCATTTTTCTATATGATTTTTATCTTTTTCTTATTTGCAGGAGATTGCTATATATTCTGCATATTATATATTTTTTGTTAGTTTTTTTATTGTACTTTAGGTGAACGTTTACAGAACAAATATTTTCTCATTAAACAGTCAGTACACATATTGTTTTATGACATTGGTTAACAACCCCACAACATGTCAACACACTCCCTTCTTGGCCTTGGAGGGCCTTTTTTTTTTTTTTTGTTGTTGACAACATACATAGCCAAAGATACACCATTTCAAAAATTTCTACATGTAAAATTCTGTTACGTCGATTACATTCTTCCAGTTGTGCTGCTATTCTCACTTTAGATGAAGGTTTACAGAACAAAATAATTTCTCATTAAACAGTTAGTACACATATTGCCCTATGACAATGGTTAAGAATCCCACTATATGTCAACACTGTCCTTACTCAACCTTGGGTTCCCTATCACCAGTTTTCCTATCCCCTTCTGCCTTCTAGTCCTTGTCCCTGGACTGCTGTGCCTCATTAGTCCCGTTTTGTTTTATGGGGCTATCCAATCCCCGGCTGAACGGTGAACCTCGGGAGTGACTTCGCCTCTGAGCTAAAAGGGTGTCCGGGGGCTGCATATTATATTTTTGTTGTTACTGTTACATTTGTGGCAAATAGCTTCTCCATGTTTGTGGTTTGTCTTTTTACTCTATGTTGTCTATTAATGAAGAGAAGTTCTTAATTTTAATGTAACATGGTTTATAAGAGAAGGGGAAATTGAGGCTTAGACTTTTTAAGTGTCTTATATAAAGTTTTTTTGTAGGTAGCAGCTGAGAAGGATTTGAATCCAGATGCAAGTGCAAAAATTGATCTCTCTCTACCAGGCTCTACTATCTCTAAGCAGCAGTGTCTAGGAGAGGGTCAGGTGCAGAGTTGGTGTTCATGCAAGTCCTGTTAGGTTGCATTTTTTCAGACAATTCAGGGGCAAATTTTTCCCTGCCCTTGCTAGGTGAGTGTCCAAATAAAATAAGGAGTTTCCATGATAGTGGAATTTAGACACATCCCTTGAGCTCCCGCCTCCCATCTCTAACACTTTCTTTTTCTCCACAGCAGTGGGATTTTTGTTAAAGCTCTGATTATATAGCTCATAAAGAAACAATTTCAACCAAATCCAGCTAGAATCACGTGTGTGTGTCTGTGTCTGTGTGTAACCCTGGCTGGTAACACCCCAGATTAAGAAAAATCAGGTTGTCTGTCTAAATGAGCACAAAGAGATTTGGGCATCTGTTCCTTTTAAACTAAGCATATTTTCAGTGTCATAAAACATTTGATACAGGGATGGTGAAGGAAAATACGAAGGAATTAGGAGTGCAGTGTTTCAGTGAAGATCTCCTTAATCACACAGAGTGGGAATTCTTAATTGAAATTCCTGATTAGGCATGTTGGGCACGGACAGCACCACTCTGATCTCATCAGCCCAAGTGATAATGTGCACTAATTACCTGATTCCAAACGGTTCATTTATTACCTACATGAATGAACTTTTCACTCATTCTCAGCATCAGAATAAAAAATGAGCTTGGGAAAATGATGGAGGTGCTGGGGAGGAGTAAGAGATGTGATGAGTGAAATGGCTTCAGATTTCATGGAAGGAGCACAGGAGCCAGGCAAGTTGTGCTAATGCTAAGCCAGCAAAAAACTGACTCCTAGGTTTTACCTGAGTCCCTGGGCCACGTGCAAATGGTAAGCCCTTGACTACTCACCGAAAGGTTGGCTGATTGAATCCACTCAGAGGTGCGTAGGAAGAAAGCCCTGGTGAGCTACTTCTGAAATGTCACAGCCATTGAAAACCATATGCAGCACAGTTCTACTCTACACACAAGGGGTCATCATGAGTTGGAGCTGACTCAATGGCAACTGGTTAAGGTTTTCCTATAACCTACTATGTTCTTTCTCTCTAGCGAGTTAGCGTCTCCTTGGTCGGTGGGCATCCAATATGACAGCCAAATGCTAAAGTCTATGCTGTAGCTTAACTCTAGGGGTTTTGGATGTTAGTGATATGACCATCACTCATCTCGAGGCAGCCTTGCTTGCTTTACTCCTAACCTTAGCTTTGGCCCTTGCAGTCCTAGGGTTATGTAAGCCCATGTTAGCAATGCTATGTGTGGGGTGGGGTAGGGGATGTGGGAATAGAGAATAGAGAATATTTTCTACTCCTTCTAAACATGATGAAAGAAACACCGGTTGCCAGTGTGATCCAGGCAAAGAACTTTTCTTGGAGCTTTGGTTTCCCCTGTTATAAAATTAGAACAGGTCTAAAATTACAAGTCTATGTAGATAGGGTAGGGAGTGTTAGAAAACAAATCTGGAAATTGCTGATTTGAGATCATAACCCCAGTGTTCCGGAACAATTCAGTTGAACTTAAAAGGTGCCCCACATAGATCTGCGTGCTTAGAAGGGATAGAAAATATCCTCTATTCCCGCTTTCTCGATCCTCAAACCTTACACAGAACCTTGATAACAGGGGCTCATGGAACCCTGGGCCTCCAACCTCAGATGCCTGCAGAGGCCAGAAGGTCCCAGCCCAGTGTTCTTTTCATCATACAGCCCACATACACATATTTTAAAGGGAGTCTTAAATGTACTAAAAAGAAGTGCAATACAAAATTTTAATTAAAACATGCACGCCAAATTATAAAATGATAGTTCACAGTGTTGGAAAGGTGTGAGAATCTGCACCCATATTGTTGATGGCGGTGTAGATTGGTACAACTTTTTCAAGGGTAATTGGCATCTCTATTAAAAATTAAATATACGTATACCTATTGACTCAGGAATCCCACCCCAGAAATCTATACTACGGAAATACTTGCATTTTATCTATATCTATGTCTGTCTATGTAGAATTCATTGCAGCATTGTTTCTTGTTTGTTTTAAATAGACTTCATCTTTTAGAACAGTTTTAGATTTACAGAAAAATTGAGAAACTAGTATAGCTAGCTCCCATATACCCTGCACTTTATTATTAAACTTCTTGTGTTAGTATGGTATTTGCCACAATTAATGAATCAATATTGACACATTATGATTAACTGAAGTCCATAGTCTAAACTGGAGGCCTGGTGGCACAGTGGTTAAGAGCTTGGCTGCTAACCAAAGGTCGACAGTTCAAATCCACCAGCCACTCCTTGGAAACCCTATGGGGCAGTTCTACTCTGTCCTATAGGGTCACTATGAGTTTGAATTGACTCAATGGCAATGGGTTTGGTTTTTTTTTCGGGGGGGCAGGGGGTTTATAGTAAACCAGGGCTTTGAACTAGTTTGTCCCAGTTCAAACCGCTGCTGACAATTTGCATTTGCTAATACCACTGGTTAGGGACCAATTCTGAGAACCACTAGTAGAGCAGTGATTCTCAAAATTTATTATACATAAGAATCATCTAGGGATCTTGTTAAACTATAGATTCTTATTCAGTATATCTGTGGTGGAAATGCAAATTCTCAGCAGGAGTTCGAACCAGAACGAACTGGTTGGAAACCCTGGTCTAAACAGATTTCTTTAGTTTTTACCTAATGTATATTTTCTGTTCTACAATCCAATTAAGGATACCACATTACATTTCATTGCCATGTCTCCTTAGGCTTCTCTTGGCTGTGGCAGCTTCTCCCATTTTCCTTGTTTCTGATGACCTTGACAGTTTTGAGGAGTACTGGCCAGGTATTTTGTAAGATGACCCTTTTTTGGAATTTGTCTGATGTTTTTCTCATGATTAGACTGGTGTTATGGATTTTCAGGAAAAAGATTACAGAGGTCAAGACAGCATTGTTTTTAATGAAAACACAAACTAAAAGCAATTCTAATATCTATCGATAGGAGATGGGTTAAATAAACAATGCTACATCCCCACGGTGGAGTATGATGCCAATACTATTAAGATGAATGAAAAAGATCTTGAACTGGCATGGGAAGATGTCCAAGACTGGTCAATGGGAAGAGCTAGTTGTAGGACTGTATGTAGTATAGTATGTCATCTGTATAAAGGAGTATACGGATACTCGTGTTTATGCCAGTGGTTCTGTGTGGTTATTTCCAAGGAGCAGTGAATGGAAACTGGGGAAGGGAGAGGCAGAAGAACTTGCATTTTATAAGTCATACATTTCAGCGTCATTTGAAATCCTGCAATGAGTTGACTTTATATTGGTAATCAGCAAAAGCAATAACGATAAAAACTCTTACCATACAGTGCTGTCGAAGACAGGTATATGCCATCCCGAGGCCGAGCACTGATAGGCTGTCAGAATTGCAGAACAATTGGAAATCATTGCCCTAAGTGCGCTGAATGGATCTGGCTCAGTGACTGTTAACAAATGGCATTTCACGAAGAGCAAGATTGTCTCAACTACTAGATAATATCCTTAAAAGAGTTGTGTTCATAGCAGATAGAAGGTATAATCTGTACCAGACACTGATTCAGGTTAACGCAATCCCGCCACTGTGTTTGCAGTATAGAGCTTGTGTCTGCCTGCATTTGTCTCCGCGGTGCTGGAGACCAGCTCTGGGACCCATGTGTGGGTGGATTCATTGTGTTCACTTTGCTTGCACACATAGGATGGTAGCACTAAGATATGCCACCTCCCCAGGTTCTTAGTCATCAAATCATTCTTTGATTTTCTTTTTTCTTCCTTCTTCTTTACTGCCTTGCTATCCTCATTCCTCCCTTCAGCAAACATTTTCCTAGTCTGTGCCACATACTGATCTGGGCACAATGGGGAATAAAGCAATAAATTAGTCAGGATTCCTGCTCCAAGGAGTTATTAGTTCATGGCTGGTCTACCAGGGAAGACAGGCATGAAAACAGTGGACAATAGGCTATGAGGAGGAAGAGGGCTTAAGAGCCAGATGGGACTAGATGGACAAGAGGGCAGAGTCTTGGCTCTGTTGAATATTTGCCGTGAGACCTTGGGAAAGTTACTTAATATCTCCAAGCCTGCTTCTTTATCTGTAATTTGGGAGCAATAATATCTTCTTCACAACAGTACAGACATGGAATGAGGTATGAAAATAAATGCCTTTATCCTCCCTTCCTCCATCCTTCCCCTTTCTCCTTCCTTTTTCGTCTTCTTATTTAATATGAGGAGTCACAGGGTAGTGCAAACAGTTAATGTAATGCGCTTGGCTACTAATCTAAAAGTTGGCAGTTTGAGTTCACCCAGAGGTGCCTTGGAAGAAAGGTCTGGAGATCCACTTCTGAAAAATCAGCCGTTGAAAACCCTATGGAGCATAGCTCTACTCTGACACATGGGATTGCCATGAGTTGGGCTAACTCAATGACAACTGGTTATTTAATATGAATAATGATGATAAAAAGAGGTAGAAAGTGCTGTGGGAACATGAATTGAGAAGCTGTGTGGAGTGGGGAGGGGAGATACACAAAGAAAGAGACATCCAAGCAGGACTTTGGATGAGCAGAAACAATGTGTGTTGTAAAGATGGAGGAACAACTGTGGGAAGGCACAGAGGCAGCTAGAGGAGTTGCATCAGCTGGGGAGGATGCTTCGAGCGTTACCTGCGCAATAGGTACTGTCCTCTACCATATCCCCCTTCCTCTCTTCTATGGAAGCCTCATTCTCCCTGTTTTTTAAAACAAAACAAAACAACAACAAAAAAATGGTTACCCTCAAGTCAACCATGATTAATGGCAACCCCATGTGTGTCAGAGCAGAATTGTGCTCCATAGGGTTTTCGGTGGCTGATTTTTTGTGGAAGTAGATCACCAGGCCTTTTCTTTGGAAAGGACTCTAGGTGGACTCAAACCTCCAATCTTTTGGTTAGTAATCAAGCCTGTTAATCGTTTGTACTAGCCAGGGTCTCCTCTCCCTGTTTACTCTCTTCTGTGCACATGGACTCTCAGGAAATGCTTTGATATTAATATGGTCTTTCTTTTTTAGTGTGAATTGAAAGCATTCTACTGTATTTCCATTCTCATGGGCTTTTGCATGTAAGCCTCATCTGTCGTTGTGGAAAAAATTTGTTTTTCCCCTATTAGAGGAATCTCAGGCTTCATAGCACAGGGAGGTTGCCTGCTCCCCCTTTCCTTTTCCCAGGGAAAAAGCTTTCCCTCCCACTGAAATCCCATCTCCTAGGCAACTGCCTGCAGTACTGCAGGGATGAGCCTGACTCTACCTTTGAACTTCCAAGGTCAGAAGAAGAGATGTCTTGCAGGCATGTCTCTGAAAGATACATGTTTAAGAAACCCACTAAATCATAGCCCAAACCAGCCTTTTCATTAAAATGTAGTAGGGTGAGTACTTTACAAGGAGAGGAGGCAGGTAAAAGATTCACAAGGCAGCTGCTGACACTCGCTGCTCCGTTCACATTCAATATCCGAGCCATTCATCACTCACTATTGGCTACACTTCCTTCCTCCTACTGGAATCTAGTTCATGTTTGGGGTCAGCAAAGCTCCACCCAAGAAGTCACCCCTCCAGGAGTCACCATTAAGATTTATTCAAGAGGAGAGAAAACACATTGTTTGTTACTTCTCTAGTCAAGGACTAAAAGTCAAGTTGATTGATGCCTGCAATGAAATTGCGAAGGAAGTACAATGTGTACTGGAGGTGGTTACCAGTGTGGACTCTGGAGCCAGTCTGCTTGGGTTTGAATCCTGGCTCTGCCATTTTGCTTAATCTCTCTGTACCTCAGTTTTCTGTCTTGAAAATGGAAATAATGATAGTAACCTAATCTAGGAGTTGGTGTGATATGAGGATCAAAGCGGGTAAGATACAGAACACTTGGCACAGTGCCTTGTGTGTGGTAAATGCTCGCTAAGTGTCACTTATTTTTTGTTAATAATGAACACTAGCCTTTGACCAAAATCCAGGGTCTATAGACTCCCAGATATAATTGAGAGCAATTACTGAGAACATAGGACAGTTTTGCTAGCTGTCTTCGAATAGGCCCCTGACTCATGGCAACACCGTGGACAACGGAACAAAATGCTGCCTGGGCCTGCATCATTCCGTGATTGGTTGTAGATTAGACCATTGTGATCCATAAGGTTGTCATTGGCTGCTTTTCAGAAGTAGAGTGCCAGGCCTTTCTTCCTAGTCCATCTTAGCCTGGAAGTTCTGCTGAAATCCATTCAGCATCATAGCAACACATAGTCCTCCATTGATAGATGGGTGGTGGCTGTACATGAGGTGCACTGGTTGGGAATCAAACCTGGGTCTCCCCAGTGGAAGGTTGAGAATTCTACCACTGAAACGCAGGACTTCTCATTCACTCTTAACAAGAAAGGAGTGAGGGTAGTGGGTGAGCCAAGCAGTGCTAAGTGTGAATCCCAGACCGGTCAGCTCATTCAGTCAACACATAACCTGTCCAGTGCCTGCTATGTGATCACTACTCTAAACATTACAGAGGTGAATGATTAGACAAGATCTTCTTGCCATGTGCTGTTTTTGTGAACTTGGGTATATTATTTGCCTTTTATGAGTGTTAATTGCCACCTCTGTAAAATGAAGATATTAATAATACCCACTTCATAGGATGATAGATATTGTTCGTAGTTATCCATTACTTGGAAAAGTGGATAGGGTCAGATCTTATATCACTCTGGCTGAATTAAGTTTCATATAGAAGGAAGCTCACAAGCTAGGTTATGAGTTGGAGAATACTTTTCATCCTAACTCTTAGGCTTCCACAGACCAACTTATTCTCTGACAGCAACCTAAAATACATTATTAGTTAATTACTTGGTATACTTAGCTTCTTGACCTTGGAAAATACCAGGGTCAGCCTCACTGTCCTGTTATTATTGCATATCCCAGGCTCCTTTGCCATCTTTGACGTTAAAACTTTTCTGATGCTTAATTTTACAAATGTTGAAATAACTTGAGGTTTGGTTGTTCGTCCTAGGAGAAGAAACAAGTCAGAACTTTATCTTTCCCTACTTTCTCCACCTGTCAGTAGCTGTAATGACATCCTTACTGTAAATTGTTAGATTTAGTTCCCCTGCCTCTGTACTCTCCTAACAAGTTGCTAGTACCTGTACTATAACACTTAATCCACTTTGCCTTTGGTTATAGTTACTTGCTTACACTTTTTGCCTTACCCACTACTATGAAGGAGCCCTGGCAACTCATATTTATGGAAAGTTTACTGTGCCTGAGACACTGGGCTAAGTACTTTAGATGCATTATCTTCTATTATTATCATCCTTATTTTACAGATGAAAAAATGGAGGCTTAGAAAGATTAAGATGTTATTGTTTGTAGCTGTCAAGTCGTTTTTGACTCATGGCCACCCCATGTATAAAAAAAACAAAATGCTGCCTGGTACTGTATCATCTTCATGATTGTAGCACTATAGCAGACAATATTCTGTTGTGACCCATAGTGTTTTTATTGGCTGATTTTTGGATATAGATCGTCAAGCCTTTCTTCCTACTCTTTCTTAGTCTGGAAGCTCTGCTGAAACCTGTCTACCATGGGTGATGCTGCTGGTGTCTGAAATACCAGTAGCACAGCTTCCAGCATCATAGCAACACACAAGCTACCACAGTACAACAGACTGACAGATAGGTAGTGGAAAGATTTAAGTAATCTGGCTAAATTCACAAAACTAGTAGGGAATGGAGTTGGGAAGGGATGCAAATTTATGCTCTTAATGACTGAACTCTACTGCACTAATTATCCAGTGATGGGGACCACATTGTACCTTTTTTGTGTCCTTCTAGCTTTGAGCACAGGGTTTTGCACAAATTAGAAACTCAGTAAAAGTTTGCTGAATCAAGGCGATTCCCAGCCCACTTCCTATTCCAAATTGAGGCCATACCTCCCCCCTCATAAGCTTGAAGATGTATACAGAAGTATTGTTTTGGGGATGATTCCTCATCAGATTTTCCATAAGCTTCTAAATGTCTTTTCTGGGTGCCAGCCTTCATATTTTGCTAACTGAAAGTTTGGCGGTTTGAATCCACCCACTGCTTAGTGGGAGAAAGATGCCGCAATCTGCTTCCGTAAAGATTTACAGCCTTGGAAACTCTATGGGGCAGTTCTACTCCATCCTAGAGGGTCACTGTAAGTCGTAATTGACTTGATGGCAATGGGTTTGGTTCTGGTTTTTTAACCTTCATATTGTTTTGGATTATGATATTTTTACTGCTTCTGTCTAGCCAAATCGATGGAGAAGGCAAAATGTTCCTACTTGGGCTTTATTGTCCAAGAGGCCTCAGTTCCAGATGTTCTAGACTTTGGATGCAAGTGAATTTTTGTGAAAGCTAGTGGTTGTGCTTATAGTAATAAGAAGATAAACTTAAAAAATTAAGATTCATGATTTTCTGCAGTTAACTTAGTGCTATCATAACAGAAAATGCCAAAAGTGGGAGGCTTTAAAGAACAGAAATTTATTTTCTCACAGTTTTGGAGGATAAAAGTCCAAATCATGGTCTTGGCCATGCCAACTCCTTCTGAGGGCCTCTCTCCTAGTTTTTGGTGACACTGACAATCTTGGAGTTGCTTTGATTGTAGGTAATGCTCACATGGCATCTGTCTTCTTGGTATGTGTCTATTCTTCTCTTTTTGTAAGACACCGCTGAGAAATGATTATGTTTAGAACCCACCCTGTTCTGCTATGATATCATTAACATAACAAAACACCTATTCCAAACAGGGTCATATTTATAGGTACAGGAGTTAGGATTTCCATATTTGTTTTTTGGGGACTGCCATGGATTGAATTGTGTCCCTTGAAAATATCTGTCAACTTGGTTAGGCCGTGATTCTTAGCATTGTGTGGTTGCCCTCCATTTTGTGATGATGTAATCTTCCTGTGTGTTGTAAATCCTAATCTCTGCCTGTGGTTAATGAGGCAAGATTAGATTATGTTAAAGAGGACTAGGGTGGGATGTAACACCCTTACTTAGGTCACATCCCTGATCCAACGTAAAGGGAGTTTCCCTGGGGTGTGGCCTGCACCACCTTTCATCTTACAAGACATAAAAGGAAAAGGAAGAGAGCAGAGAGTGGGGACATCATACTACCAAGAAAGCAGCACCGGGAGCACAGGGAGTCCTTTGGACCTGAGGTTCCTGCATGGTGAAGCTCCTAGTCCAGGGGAAGATTGATGAGAAGGACCTTCCTCCAGAGCCAACAGAGGGAGAAAGACTTCCTCTGGAGCTGATGCCCTGAATTTGTACTCCTAGCCTGCTAGACTGTGAGAAAATAAATGTCTCTTTGCTAAAGCCATCCACCTGTGGTATTTTTGTTATAGCAGCACTAGATAACCAAGACAGGGACACAATTCAATCCATAACAATGATATAGGATCAGAATATTAGAACTAGAAAGAAGTAGGGAAGAAACTCTTAGGATCATTTGGATTATTCAATCCACTCATTTTTCAGTTGTGAAAACCAAGGCCCAGAGAGAAACAAGGGAGTTCTCTGAGGTTTCTGGAAGACCTGTGTCTTAGTCATCTAGTGCTGCTATAACAGAAATACCACAAGTGGGTGGCTTTAACAAAGAGAAGTTTATTTCCTCACAGTCAAAGTAGGCTAAAAGTCCAAATTCAGGGTGTCAGCTCCAGGGGAAGGCTTTCTCTCTCTCTCGGCCTTCTCATCAGTGTTCCCCCAGACTAGGAGCTTCTCGGTGCAGGGACCCCTGTCCAAAGGACGCGCTCTGCTCCTGGTACTGCTTTCTTGATGGTATGAGGTCCCCCTGCTCACTTCTGTCTTTTATATCTCAAGAGATTGCCTCAGGACACAATCCAGTCTTGTAGATCAGGTCTGCCTTACTAACACAACTGCCACACATCCTCCCTCATTAACAGCATAGAGGCAGGATTTACAACACATAGGGAAATTACACAGTACCAGGAATCATGGCCCAGCCAAACTGATATACACATTTTTGGGGGGACATAATTCAAACCATGACAACCTGCAATTCATACTAAAACCAGTTGTCATTAAGCCGATTCTGAGTCATGGTGGCCCCATATGTGTCAGAGTAGAACTGTGCTCTGCAGGGTCTTCAATCGTTGGTTTTTTGGAAGTAGGTTTCCAGGTCTTTCTTTCGAGGCATCTCTGAGTGGACTCCAACCTACAACCTTTTGGTTAGCAGGCAAGCACATTAACCATTTGCACCACCCAGGAATTTCAGCAACTCATACTAGATGAGTCTCAATAATACAGGTTCCTTCTGAGATACCAGGCTGGTGTTTTGTGGATTATGATTGAGAATCATTGTTATTTATGTATTTGATTTATTGCAAGTCAAAAAAACAAAAACAAAAACAAAAACAAAACCATGGCTCTCCTAGCCTTTCTCTTTTTTGTGTACTTTTAAAAAAAATAGTGTCCATCTCTACCCAAGTGTATGAAAGACCATGACTCATCTATTCAAGCAGCAGTGACTTTATGATTATGAACAACATGCTATGAGCTTTTATATTTTTTGTAGTTCAAGCATAGAAAAAAAAATTTTTTTTTGGTTTAATGGTTTTGGTGGAAGTTCATGGGAGGGGCTGTGAATTTAACATCAGCTCTCTCCTTAAAATTTCAGTTATGTGTTTTTGGAATTTTGTATACATGATGGGTTTTTTTTGGAAAAATTTTGTCATGCATCTGGATTTCATGAGAAGCCCTCACCTAGCTACCCTGCTTACACAAGCACTGAAGTGGGAGGCAGGAAACCTAGCTCTGCCACTGTCCAGTTGGGTAGCTTGTCCTCGTCACCTCATCCTCTCAGTCTCAGGGAGGTTAGACCAGATTAGGTCTTCTAAGAACTCTTCTAACTCTAAAAATTTTAATGCTCACTGATGCTTCTTAAAGACAATGGTTAAAAAAAAAAAAAAAAAAAAGGAGGAAGAGGAATGTGATAAATAGACCCTGTTGTTGTTGTTGTGTGCTGTCGATTCCAATTCATAGAGACCCTAAAGGACAAAGTAGAACTGCTGCCATAGGTTTTCCTAGGTTGTAATCCTTACGGAAGCTGACTGCCAGGTCTTTTCTCCCACAGAGCTGCTGGGTGGGTTGGAACCACTGACCTTTCAGTTAGCAGCTGAGCTCTTAACCATTGTACCACCTAAGTTGGGATAATCAGTTGTCTATTTTGGGAAAATTTCAGAGGCAATGGGAACATTCCTTGTCAAGACAGCTCTTCCCCTTATGCTTAAAATTCCACTCTCAGTACTTCATTTCTTTGAATTATGTAATGTCCCTTTTCTCTATTTTTAAAAAAAATAATTTATTTTATTTTTTGTTGTTGTTGAGAATATACATAGCAGAACATATACCAATTTAATAATTTCTACATGTACAATTCAGTGACGTTGATTATATTCTTCAAGTTATGCAAACATTCTCACTCTCCTTTTTCAAATTGTTCCTCCCCCATTAACATAAACTCACTGCCCCTTAAGTTTCCTATCTAATCTTTCGAGTTGCTGTTGTCAATTTGATCCCATATAGATAGTTTCTAAAAAAGCACAATGCTCAAGGCAGACATTCTTTACTAATTAAGATAAACTACTGTTTTGTTTGAAGAAGACTTGAGGGGATATTTTTGGTTTAAGATTTAAAGATTATCTCAAGGCAATAGTTTCAGGGGTTTATCCAGCCTCCATGGCTCCAGAAAGCCTGGATTTCACAAGAATTTGTAATTATGTTCTGCATTTTCTCCCTTTTGATCAGGACTCTTCTCTAGAATCTTTGATCAAGACATTCAGTAATGGTAGCTGGACACCATCCAGTTCTTCTGGTCTCATGGCAAAGGAGTCTTGCTTCCTCTTTTATTAAGAATAAAGCCTGGATATTCTTGCTGACCAGCCTGGTACTGTGCACATGTTTTCTTCAGTGTCTGTATAGTGCTTCTTTGAGGGTTTTGGGGCTGGGGGTGGTGGTTATATCCCTGATGGTGGGTGGGTGGAGGGCTGGCTGTTTTTTCCCTACATTCCCTTTTTCCTCCCTCTACTGTACCTGGCTTCCCCTCACCTGAGCCCTTTTTGAATTTTTTTTGGCTTGTAACTCCCTCTACTCTGCTTATCACCCAGTACCTGTCCATCTCATTTTGTGTTCAAGAATTTGTCAAACTATCATTTTTGGATTGTATCTTCTCTTTTTTGTGAGTTGTAACTTAAAAAAAATTTTTTTATGACTTTTTAATGGGGTCTTAGGATGGGAAAATGGCAACTAGTAATAGATTTGTTAATGCCCAAGAGACTGCTGAGCTACAATTTGTATTTGGTGTTGTCTTAGTTATCTAGTGCTGCTATAACAGAAATACCACAAATGGGTGACTTTAACAAACAGATATTTATTTTCTTGCAGTCTAGGAGCCTAGAAGTCTGAATTTACGGTGCTGGCTCTAGGAGAAAGCTTTCTTTCTCTGTTGGCTCTGGAGGAAAGTCCTTGTCTCTTTGAGCTTCTGCTGCTGGTCAATCTTCACATGGCTTGGCATCTCTCTTACCCCATATCTGCTTACCTGCTTGCTTGTTTAATCTCTTTTATATCTCAAAAGAGATTGACTCAAGACACACCCTACACTTATCCTGTCTCATTGACGTAACAAAGACAACCCATTCCCAAATGGGATTATAACCACAGGCATAGAGGTTAGAATTATAATATATAATTTTGGAGATCACAATTCAATCTGTAACTGGCGTAAAGCCTGAATTTTAAGTCATATTAACTGAATAATGAACATTTTTCTAAATACTTGTATACTACTTCCAGAATTGATAAATCAATACTTATGAATTTTCCAAATTAAATTTCCCAAATATTTAAGCATTGGTTGCAACTTGTTTAATAAACTCTTTAAGAGTTTATTACAAGTTTGATGTATCAGAATCTCTTAAATGCTTCAAGCATCTAAGAAATAGAACACAATATACAAAAAATTGTTTAATGATTTCTAAACTGTTATACTATGATTAAAAATTCAATCTAAAGTACAAATATCATGGATTTAAATATGATTTTTTGTTCACTCTGCTCTTTTTTCTATTCCTTCCTAAGATTACCTTCTTGGGTTTGAAGAAGTTTTACTAGATTTTATTTTTATACCTTGCTAGGATTGTAATAATTTTTCACCAGACTTAAAAGAAAAAAAATAGTAACCGTTTCATATCAGTAGAAGTTTTACATCTGGGTTGGTATCCTATTGATTAAAAACTGGGCCCTGAGGTCCAAGGTGATTCAAATCCAAAACAATTTCCCCCCTTATGATGAAATTTTGTTACGCATGTGGCCCCATGAATCCCTGCCTTTCTGTTGCTTTTAATTTTTTTTGAACCTGGTGTGTTTCTCAGAAATGATGCATTCTTTAAGTTTTACCTAGCATTATCTAACTCACTGTCCTGCCATCATGATATGTTATCCTGGAGGTTAAAATGATTGGAAATTTATGTGTGCCTTATCAGGAGCTTATTATAATTAATACGGTCAGCTTGAGGTTTAATCTTTTAGGAGATAAGGAATCGAGTCTGCTTAGTCCCCCTTAACTCTTTGGAATATGGCTAATTCATCATCTTGGAGCACACTGCTGGGCCTCGTTTTTAATTAGTTATTGTGTATGATCACTGGTGCTAATTAACAGCAGGAATCTCCTTCCACTTGGTTTTTATGAATGACTGTTGGTATTCATCACCTTCCTGATGCAGTCTCTATCTCTTTGGGGCCCATTTTCCTCACTCATATTTTTTGGGGGAGTCACAGACTTTTATAAATGTCTGTATGTATTTATGATTTTAAACCAAAATGAGCTTAAAAAAGAAAATACTTAAATGTGTAATAATGCACTGCTACTTACTAAAATCAATAAAAATTAAGTATGCCCTGTTTATTCTGCCTTTTTGTATACTTTATTCTGCCTTTTTGTATACTTTGCATTCTCTTTGGAGTGCCATTATGAAGTCATGGCCTTATGGAAGCTCACATTTTTCAGTTAACTATAGTTATTATTCCCTTTTTGATGCTCAGATTGGACAGTTGTTGTTGTTCTGACTCATAGCAACCCTATGTACAATAGAACAAAACACTGCCCGGTCCTGCACCATGCCCACAATCATTTTTATGCTTGAGCCCAGTGTTGCAACCACTTTGTCAGTCCATCTCGTTGAGGGTCTTCCTCTTTTTCAATGACCCTGTACTTTACCTAGCATGATGTCCTTTTCCAGGGACTGATCCCTCCTGACAACATGTCCAAAGTATTAAGATGTAGTCTTACCATCCTTGCTTCTAAGGAGCATTCTGGTTGTACTTCTTCCAAGACAGATTTGTTCATTGTTTTGGCAGTCCATGGTATATTCAATATTCTTTGCCAACACCATGATTCAAAGGCGTCAATTCTTCTTCACTCTTCCTTATTCACGGTCCAGTTTTCACATGCATGTGAGGCAATTGAAAACACCATGGCTTGGGTCAGGAGCACCTTAGTCTTCAAGGTGAGATATTTGCTTTTCAACACTTGAAAGAGGTCTTTTGCAGCAGACTTGCCCAATGCAATGCGTCTTTTGACTTCTTGACTGCTGCTTCCATGGGTGTTGACTGTGAATCCAAGTAAAATGAAATCCTTGAGGACTTCAATCTTTTCTCCATTTATCATGATGTTGCTTATTGGTCCAGTTGTGATGATATTTGTTTTCTTTATGCTGAGGTGTAATCCACACTGAAAGCTATAGTCTTTAACCTTCATCAGTAAGTGCTTCAAGTCCTTTTCACCTTCCTTCAGCAAACAAGGTTGTGTCATCTGTATAACACAGGTTGTTAATGAGTCTTCCTCCAATCCTGATGCCCCTTTCTTCTTCATATAGTCCAGTTTCTCAGATTCTTTGCTCAGCATACAGACTAAATAGGTATAGTGAAAGGATACAACCCTGACGCACACCTTTCCTGACTTTAAACCATGCAGTATCCCTTTGTTCTGTCCGAACAACTGCCTCTTGATCTGTGTACAGGTTCCTCAGGAGCACAATTAAGTGTTCTGGAATTCCCATTCTTCACAATGTTATCCATAGTTTATTATGATCCACACAGTTGAATGCCTTTGCATAGTCAATAAAACAAAGGTAAACATCTTTCTGGAATTCTCTGCTTTCAGTCAGGGACATCAGCAATGATATCCCTGGTTCCATATCCTCTTTTGATTCTGGCCTGAAATTTCTGGCAGTTCCTTGTCCATATACTGCTGTAGCTGCTTTTTGAATGACCTTCAGCAAAATTTTACAGCCATTGAATATCCCATGAAGCACAGTTCTACTCTGAAACATGAGGGGGTTGCCATGAGTCAGAACCAACTAGATGACAATGAGTTTTTTTTTTTTTGGCTTTAATTCATGTTGGATTTTTTCCCAATTAATATGTTTCTTATATTTATTTTTTATGATCTGAGATTTCAGAGGTCACCAACATTTTTTATTACTCTGATGATAATGTTGCATACTCGTCTGCTATTGTGAATCAGAAGTCCCTCTGCCCCTGGTTTTAAGTTCGCACTGTTATAATCATTCTGAACAGAAAACCGTGCATCTTTTTATGTCATTTAAGCTTATAAGTTTTTTTTTTCCATTTTTTGGACAATCTTCATAAACAATTTTAATGGTTACATAAAATTTCATTGTTTCACTGGACCTCAAACATGTTCCTTTCACTGGACATTTAGCTGTTCTTTTTTTTTGCTATGATAAACAAATACCACATTGATGAACTTCTTTGTGGGTGGGGTGCGGTTAATTACTTTTGTGTGTGGCCTTTCTAGCCATGGTCTTTTGTAACTCCCACCCAGGTGATTTTGTGATAGGGTAATTGTGGCCTACCAAGGGGAATGGTCAGTTTTACTTTAAAAGAGAACCAATTCCAGAACAGAGAGGAGGAGCCTACCACCACCAAGGAAGGAGAGACCCAGAGGCAGGGGATGGAGTGGTGGGCTTCTCAGACCATGGAGAGAGAAAGCTGAATGACTCTGGGCAAAGACTGAAGGCCAGGGAGAGGCGTGCCTATGAGCACAGCTGGGGAAAGGCTATCCTGATGGAAGAACTGTATCCTGAGTTTTCTTGAGCCTGAATTGTAACAGTTACTCCCTAATAACCCCCGTAATTATGAGTATGGTCTGTGAGTTTTGTGTGGCCATTGCAATGGATTATCGAACCCAGTAGACAGTGCTGTGGGAGGGACAGTTGGTGCCAGAATTGGTAGAGATGGAGGAAGGAGAACGCTTGTCTGGCCTCCACCTCATGGGAGTCAGCCTTGTGCTGTTGATCTTGGCTTTCCTTCCCCCTTGTGGGGTTGGAGGAGGTCAGATGCTGCCCCCAAGCCGTCTTTACAGGGGTAAAGGTCTTTTGTATTGTTTCCTTAGGGGAGATTATTAGAATTTGAATTACTGGGTCAAAGGGTATGAACATTTTTCTCTTCATATTAAAACAAGGATAATAATAATAGCTAGTTCATAAGGTTGTTGTGAGGGTGAAATGAGTCAATGTGTATAGCACTTAGAATAGTTACTGGCACAGAGTAAGTGTTCAGTCAATGCTGGCTGTATTTATTGTTGCTGAACTGCTTTCCACAATGATTCTACCCCACGAGTTTACACTCCGCTGTGCAGAGGTGGAGAGAGCTAGTCAGGCAGCTTCTGAGCACAAAAGCTTTCCAGGAAGTCTGGGTTTTTACTGCTAACAAATATCTCCCCAGTGGCCCAGTGAAGATGGCTGCTATTGTGTTGGCTGCTCGCCAAGACTTCCCACTGGAAACTGCTGGAGTCTGACTCTCCACCCACCGCCCACAGTGATGGGTGGAGGTGGTGAAAGTCAGCCTGGCGCCACAGACAGCCTTTGGTGCAACATATCTAGGAATTTAGTTTCCTGCATGTCCACTAGGCAACCAAAATTATGAAAGGCTGTGCTCCTGGAGGAAAATATCAACATCCATCTGAAAAGATTGTTCACAAATAGCCTGAAGAAGGAGGAAGAAGAGTGGGCCTCAGGTACTATTGGCTACGGGATGTGGGAGGTTAGGACAAAAATCCACAAGACCAGTGCTTGCTCTCAAGGACCTTGTGATCCTACAGACTCTATAGTATAGAGTAATGTCATGGGACTGTTTTGTCACACCCAGATCCTCTTTATCATCCTGTGCACCCATCCCCCTAGCAGTTGGGAGCCTTGTGCCCTATGGAACCTGCTCTGGAGCCAGGCTCTTGGCTGATTCCATCCAAGGAGGTTACATTTCTCATCCCCTCTCCCTTCTAGGAGCAGCCAAAGACTGACTAAATTGGCTTCAAGGGGAAAAGACTCTGTGGTGTGATTTATGCTTCAGCCCACCCCACCCCACCCCACCCCACCCTGGCAGGCTAGACTTTACTTAACACTACATTCTTGCTTAGCAACTTCCCTGCCCTATCTTGCTTCCTTCCTTTATAAACCCCTCCCCCTCAGCATGCTCTCAATAAGTCAAGTGCATCTGAATCTCTCTGATTTTAGGGAAACTGACCTAAGACCAAGAAGCCCTGGTGGTGCGGTGGTTAAGCACTTGCCTGGTAAACAAAAGGTCTGCACAGCAGTAAGCACCAGAGCTTCAAACCTATTCATTCTGGTTTGAACCGTTGCTGATAATTTGCATTGCTAACAAGTTCCTGGACAATGCTAATACTGCTGGTTAGAGACCAATTCTGAGAACCACTAGTAGAGCAGTGGATCTCAAAATTTATTATACCTAAGAATCACCTGTGGATCTTATTAAAATGTAGCTTCTGATTCAGTATACCTGGGGTGGAAATGCAAGTTCTCAGCAGGGGTTGAAACCAGAAGGAGCTAGTTCGAAGCCCTAGTTCTAACCCACCAGCTGCTCTGTGGTAGTCTGCTTCCATAAAGATTTACAGCCTTGGGGTCTGGGGTCTTTAAAAGCTTGCAAGCAGCCATCTAAGATGCATCAATTGATCCCAACCTACCTGGAGTAAAGGAGAATGAAGAACACCAAAGACACAAGTTAAGTATTAGCCCAAGAGACAGAAAGGGCCAAATAAACCAGAGACTTCATCAGCCTGAGACTAGAAGAACTAGATGGTGTCCAGCTACCACCAATGACCGCCCTGACAGGGAACACAACAGAGTCCCTGACGTAGCAGGAGAAAAGTGGTGTGTAGAACTCAAATTCTAGTAAAAAGACCAGACTTAATGGTTTGATTGAGACTGGAGGATACCCCAGAAGACATGGCCCCTGGACTCTCTGTTACCCAAAACTAAAACCATTCCTGAGGCCAACTCTTCAGACAAAAATTAGACTGGACTATGGGGCATAAAATGATACTCGTGAAGAATGTGCTTCTTAGCTCAAGTAGATACATGAGACTAAATGGGTAGCTCCTGTCCAGAGGTGAGATGAGAAGGTAGAGAGGGTCAGGAGCTGGTTGAATGGACATGGGAAATCCGGGGTGGAAAGGAGGAGTGTGCTGTCACAGTACAGGGAGAACAATTAGGGTCACATAACAATGTATGTATACATTTTTGTATGAGAGAGTAACTTGAATTGTAAACTTTCACTTAAAGCATAACAATAAAAAAAAAAAAGATTTACAGCCTTGGAAACCCTATGGGGTAGTTCTGCTCTGTCCTATAGGATCACTATGAGTCAGAATCAACTCAGTGGCAATGGGTTTGGTTTTTTTTGGTTGACCTAAGACTAGAAGATAACAAGGCAGACTGTTCCTAGAGGTTAAACATAGATATAAGCTGTGTCTGTGTCAAAGACTCGGTTGGGACTAAGTGATGGGGGAGGAGGGATGGGGAGGACTTGAAGGGGCTAACCTTTGAGCTGAGTCTTAAACAAAACAGACAAGATCCTTGATTTCCTGAAACCCCTAAGAATCTACTAGAAGGAAGAGACAGTAAATACATAAATATATATGTGTGTGTGTATAAAGCATATATAATATATATTTATAAAAAGAAAATAAGCAAGATAATTTCATATAATGATAAACCAAACCAAAACCCATTGCCATTGAGTTGATTCTGACCCATAGTGACCCTAGAGGACAGGGTAGAACTGCCTCATACGGTTTACAAGGAGCGGGTGGTGGATTTGAACAGCCAACCTTTTTGGTTAGCACCTGGATCACTTAACCACTGTGCCATCAGAGCTCCAAAGCATATATATTAATACATATATATTTATAAAGAGAAAATAAGATAATTTCGTTTAATGATATGTGTTATCAAAAAACATAATGTGATGTTTTAGAAGGATATGAGGTAATGATTTAGGATTATTATTTTAACCTTTTTGTTTGGCTAAGCCTGGTCCACACAGCTCTCAGCATTGCCTGTATAACTAAAGGGTAGCAATTCAGGTATGTATGCTGGTATCCTGAGACCCTTACTCTGCAGTTGCAACTGGCAAGTATTGAACATTTACTATGTGTCAGGCATTATATTGAGCACCGGGATAAATAAGGGATTAAGGTGGTTCACCTCTTATTAATGGCTCCTGGGTAAAATGGAGGTAATAAAATCTAGCTGTCTTGGAAAAGTCTGGATCATCCACTCCCACCCCCAGCTTTTTCAGCTCTTGGTGCATAAAGAGGAAACGGTATTTAACGGCTTTGTTTATCTACTCTTGTATTAGTATGGAGGAGAAAAACTTCTAGTGTGTGGATGTCTGTAAAATCTTAACAATTTTCTTATGATTTGAGTGAGTCTTCATGTTTTATCAAAGTCATCCTGCCTCTGTTACCTACACATTGGAAAAGGGTATTGAAAACTCCAGAACCTCACACTGTTTTTCCTCCCAGGACTGAAAAGCCCATGGAAAAGCTATGAGAAATATTTCAAAACAAGCACGGTGTTTGATGAATAATAAACCCAGAGCTCTGAGATGTACAAACTATACAATTCAATAGAATTTATTTTTCTAAAGCAACTGCAAGGAAAACAAAACACCATCAGATAGAGTGGTTCCACACACAGCTGAAAAAACTCAGTAAACAGCCCAAGAATTGAAATTCTGCCATCCCAGAGAATGCAAAGGGGTTTGTCTAGAGAAGCCAAGACGGTAGCTACAAAAATGTATTTGCTCGAATTTTAAGAAAGCAATGTTAAACCATATGTAATTGATAATGTTAAATGGGTATGATTCATAGAGCACAATAATAAAAAAAAAAAAAAACCTTTTTATTCTGTCACCTGCTCACCTCCCTTCCCAAGTGTGTGCATCTGTGTGCGTTTGTATGTGCATGTATACACACACAAACACACTCTTAGTGACAAATAGTTCTTCCCAGGCCCCTAGGTGTGATCAGGCAGGTCCTACAGCTTATCTTTGAGCTTCTAGATTATTAAATGTTCACTAGTTCCCCAAGAGTCTCAGTTTGGCAAGTAATGTGTTTTGTCCCATGCAATAAGGGCTTGGTGCCTCATAGTTAACTTTTCTCTCCTCCCTCATCTCTGGCCTGGGCTGGCCACTTTCAGCAGGAAAGGTGGGGGTGGAGGGTCTCTTCTCTACCTTTCTATGTATTCTCCTATTCCCCACCTGATCCCTAGCTGACCAGTCTAGGGCAGGTGGGGAGAGGGTCAATAAAGCACCTATGACGTGACTGGCATTGGTTTAGTCTTTCTTCTTCCCTTGATAAATGTTGAAAACTTAAATTTTTTTTGGACTTTAGATGAAGGTTTACAGAACAAATAGTTTCTCATTAAACAGTACACGTTGTTTATGACATTTGTTACCAACCCCACAACATGTCAACACTCTCCCTTTTTGGCCTTGAGTTCCCTATTACCAGCTTTCCTGTCCCCTCCTGCCTTCTAGTCCTGGCCCCTGGGCTGGTGTGCCCTGTTAGTCTTGTTTTGTCCTATGGGCCTGTCTAATCTTCGGATGAAGGGTGAATCTCATGAGTGACTTTATTACTGAGCTAAAAGAGTGTTCAGGGGCTCTACTCCTGGAGTTTCTCCAGTCTCTGTCAGGCCAGTAAGTCTTGTCTTTTTTTTTTTGTAAGTTAGAATTTTGTTCTACATTTTTCTCCAGCTCTGTCTGGGACCCTCGATTGTGATCCCTGTCAGAGCAGTCGGTGGTAGTAGCCAGGCACCATCTAGTTGTACTGGACTCAGTCTGGTGGAGGCTGTGTTAGTTGTGGTACATTAGTCCTTTGGACTAATCTTTCCCTTGTGTCTTTAGTTTTCTTCCTTCTTCCTTGCTCCCGATGGGGTGAGACCAGTGGAGTATCTTAGATGCCGCTCACAGGCTTTTAAGACCCCAGATGCTACTCACCAAAGTAGAATGTAGAACATTTTCTTTAAAAACTATGTTATGCCAATTGAGATAGATGTTCCCAGAGATCACGGTCCCCACAGCCCTCCACCCAGTAATTCAGTCTCTCAGGGAGTTTGGGTGTGTCTATGGAACTTCCATGAACTGTCTTGTACAAATTGTGCTGGCTTCCCCAGTATTGTGCACTGTCTTACCCTTCACCAAAGTCACCACCCATCTATTGTCTATTCAGTGTTTTTCCAACACCACCCCTCCCCTCCTTTGTAAATATCAAAGATTGTTTCTTTTTGTGCATAAACTTTTCGTGAATTTTTACAGTAGTCGTCTCATACAGTATTTGTCCTTTTGTGATTGACTTATTTCACTCAGCATAATGCCCTCTATATTCATCCATATTATGAGATGCTTTGCAGATTCATCATTGTTCTTTAACACTGCGTAGTACTCCATTGTGTGTATGTACCATAGTTTGTTTATCCATTCATCTGTTGATGGGCATCTACGTTGTTTCCATCTTTTTGTTATTGTGAACAATGCTGCAATGAACATGGGTGTGCATATGTCTATTCGTGTGATGGCTCTTATTTCTCTAGGATATATTCTCTAGGATATATTCCTAGGAGTAGGATTGCTGGATCACATGGTATTTCTATTTCTAGCTTTCTAAGGAAGTGCCATATCATTTTCCAAAATGGTGGTACCATTTTGCATTCCCACCAGCAGTGCATAAGAGTTCCAGTCTCCCCGCAGCCTCTCCAACGTTTGTCATTTTCTGTTTTTTTTTTATTTGTGCCAGTGATGCTGGGGTAAGATGGTATCTCATGTGGTTTTGATTTGCATTTCTCTAATGGCTAGTGATCACAAGCATTTCCTCATGTGTCTGTTAGTCCCTTGAATGTCTTCTTTGGTGAAGTGTTCATTTCCTTTGCCCATTTTTTAATTGGATTATTTGTCTTTTTGTTGCAGAGGTGTTAGATTTTTCTGTAGATTTTAGAGATTAGAACTTTGTGGGATTTACAATAGCCAATTTTTTTCACCCAGTCTGTAGGTTCTCTCTTTACTCATTGGTGAAGACTTTGGAGGAGCATCAGTGTTTACTTTTTAGAAGATCCCAGTTGTCTAGCTTATCTTCTGGAGTTTGTGTGTTGTTAGTTATGGTTTGTATCCTGTTAATGCCGTGTATTAAGGCCTCTAGCATTGATCCTATTTTTTCTTCTATGATCTTTATAGGTTTTGGTTTAATATTAAGGTTTTTGATTCTTTTTGAATTAGTTTTTTGTATGGTGTGAGGTATGGGTATTGTTTCATTTTTTTGCAGATGGACATCCAGTTTTGCCAGCACCATTTGTCAAGACCGTCTTTTCCCCATTTGATGGACTTTGGGCCACTGTCAAAGATCAGATGACTGTAGGTGGATGGATTTACAACTAGGTTCTCAATTCTGTTCCACTGGTCGATGTATCTGTCAATGTACCAGTACCAGGCTGTTTTGACTACTGTAGCTATATAGTAGGTTCTGAGGTCAGGTAGTGCGAGTCCTCCTACTTTATTCTTTTTCTTCAGTAATGCTTTACTTATTCGAGACCTCTTCTCTTGTCATATAAAGTTAATGATTAGTTATTCCATCTCTTTAAAGAATGTTGTTGGTATTTGGATTGAGATTGCATTGTATTTGTAGATTGCTTTGGGTAGAATTGTCATTTTCACAATGTTGAGTTTACCTATCCATGAACATGGTATGTTTTTCTATTTATGTAGTTCTCTCTTGGTTTCTTTCAGGAGTGTTTTGTAGTTTTCTTTGTATAAGTTTTTTACATCCCTGGTTAGATTTATTCCTAAGTATTTTATTTTTTTAAGGGCTGTTATAAATGGTATTGTTTTCCTGATTTCCTTTTCATTGTTCTCTTTTTTGGTATATAGGAATCCAACTGATTTTTGTATGTTTATCTTGTATCCTGCTACTCTGGTGAATCTTTTTATTAGTTCTAGTAGTTTTCTCATGGAGTCTTTTGAGTTTTCTATATATAGTGTCATATCATCCACAAATAGGGATAGTTTTACTTCTTCATTACCAATTTAGATGCTCTTTATTTCTTTTTCTTGCCTTATTGCTCTAGCTAGGACTTCCAGCACAATGTTAAATGGGAGTGGTGATAAAGGGCATCCTTGTCTTGTTCCTGTTCTCAAGGGGAATGTTTTCAGCCTCTCTCCATTAAGAATGATGTTGGCTGTTGGTTTTGTATAGATGCCCTTTATTATGTAGAAAAATTCTGTACCTATTTTATTGAGAGTTTTTATCAGGAATGGGTGTTGGACTTTGTTGAATGCCTTTTCTGTGTCAATTGAGATGATCATGTAATTGTTTTGTTTTATTTATGTGGTGGGTTATGTTGATTGATTTTTCTAATGTTGAACCATCCTTGCATACCTGGTATGAATCCTGCTTGGTTGTGATGTATTATTTTTTTGATATGATGCTGAATTCTATTGGCTAGAATTTTGTTGAGAATTTTTCCTGCTATATTCATGAGAGATATTGGTCTGTAATTTTCTTTTTTGTGACGTCTTTGCCTGGTTTTGGTATCAGGGTTATGCTGGCTTCATAGAATGAATTTGGAAGTATACTTTCCTTTTCTATGTTCTGAAACAGTTTGAGTAGTACTGGAGTAAGCTCTTGTCTGAATGTTTGGTAGAATTCTCCAGTGAAACCATCTGGGCCAGAGCTTTTTTTTTTTGTTGTTGGAAGTTTTTTATTTTATTATCTTTTCAATCTCTTCTCTTATTATGGGTCTGTTCCGATTTTCAACATCATTTTGTGTTAATTTGGGTAGATAGTGTGTTTCTAGAAATTATCCATTTCCTCTAGGTTTTCAAATTTGTTGGAGTAGAGTTTTTTATAGTAGTCTGTTATGATCCTTTTTATTTCAGTTGAGTCCTTTGTAATGTTCCTCATTTCATTTTGTATTTGGGTTATTTGTATCCTCTCCTGTTTTTCTTTTGTCAATTTGGCCAGTGGTTTGTTGATTTCGTTGATCCTTTCAAAGAACCAACTTTTGGTTTTGTTGATTCTTTCTATTGTTTTCCTGTTCTCTATTTCATTTATTTCTGCTCTGATCTTTATTATTTTCTTTCTTCTGGTGGCTGTGGGCTTCTTTTGCTGTTCTCTTTCTATTTGTTGGAGTTTTGTGGCTACTGTTTTGATTTTTTCCCTTTCTTCTTTTTTGATGTGTGCATGTATTGCTATAAATTGACCTCTGAGTACTGCCTTTGCGCCGAAGTTTTTGGTATAATTTCATTCTTATTTGATTCTAGGAATTTTTGATTCTGTCTTTGATTTCTTCTCTTACCCAGTGCTTTTAAAGCAGGCTCTTACTCAGTTTCCATTTAATTGATTTTTTTCCTTGCTCTTCCTGTTGTTAGTTTCTAATTTGCTGGCATTGTGATCAAAGAAGATACTTTGTATTATCTCAGTGTTTTGGATTTTGTTGAGGGTTGCTTTGTAGCCTAAGATGTGGTCTATTCTGGAGAAAGTTCCATGTACATTGGAAAAGTATGTGTACTTTGCAGGTGTTGGGTGGAGTGTTCTACATATGTCTCTGAATTCAAGTTGGCTGATGGTGACCTTTAGATATCTGTATCTGTGTTGAGTTTCTAGATGTTCTGTCCTTTACTGAGAGTGGTATATTGAAGTCTCCTACTGTTATTATGGAAATGTCATTTTTTCTTTTCAGTGCCGTTAGTTTGTTTTATGTATTTTGGAGCCCTGTCATTAGGTGCATAGATATTTATTATGTTTATGTCTTCATGACGGATCATTTCTTTAATCGTGATATAATGCCCTTCATTGTCTTTTATGGTGGATTTTGTTTTAAAGTCTATTTTATTTGAGATTAGTATTGCCATTCCTGCTCTTTTTTGGTGGCTGTTTGCTTGATATATATTTTTTCCATCCTTTGATTTTTAATAAATTTGTGTCTTTTGTTTTTAACGTGTGTCTCTTGTAGACAGCATATTGATGGATCCTGTTTTTTTTTTTTTAATCCATTCTGTCACTCTGTCTTTTTATGGGTGCACTTAGGCCATTTATGTTGAGTGTAATTATTGATATGTATGAGTTTATTGCTGTCATTTTGTAGTGCTTGTTTTGTGGTGCTGATGCAAACTGAACTGTTTAATGTTAAAACTTGGCTTAGTGGATGATCAAAGCTTACTCCTTTTCCTGAGAACCAATTATGGGTTCTTTGGAGGCCCTACGCTATCAGAAAAACTTGCCTGCATTTCCTGGGAATCAGGTGATGGTTTGCATCTGCTGGCCTTTTCTATTTCCTTCATCATTTCTAGAGCATACATGGTTTACCTGACTCCTGGATGTCTTCTCCCCCACTCCAGTCAGTGTTCTAAGCAGGGACTTAAAGAAAGCTGAAGGTTGACTCTCTCCTTCTCCCCTGTGGCTCATGTCTAGAACCCAAGAGACCCTTGGGCATGCTTGCCTCCTGCCCTTTGTGGATAAGTGGCTAGATCCCAATGCAGACAGGTCTCTCTTTGCCTTACTACCTCAGGTTGGTAGCCAAGGTCTTTGGCCATTGACTCCTTAGGTTTGGGTCAGATACTGGTTCATGGTTTCTCCAGATCTCCTATCTCATATGGAGACTCATACCAATCTCACCTGGGGCAGCTGGTGATAAAGGACAATAGGGAAGATGACATGCCATAGAATTTTAATGACTTTTTTCACAAAAAATACTTTCTACAGTCTCCCACATTTCCAGCTGAATTCTTAGCCACAGCATAAGTAGCTTAGGCTTAAGAGATAGGTGAAGATGTTTCTCCTATAAAGCCAGGTTTGATGGTATGAGAGGCCATTACAGAACTAAATTCACTGATAGCAGTGGGAATGATAGGGCCTTGAAACAGTAGAGGCCAGGTGGCATAGCTTAACTGTCAGAAGCCAGGTGAATGCAATTATTATAATGAATGGCAGTAAAGAGGGCTTGAACAAAGAGTTGTGATGTGCTTAATGGAACTCAGAGTCCCTGGGGATAATTTAGATGGCCTGCCAATAAGTATACTACTCAGTCAACGAGGGTATCATCTAAAGGAACCTCAGGAGGCTGAGGACAATTGTCCCATAAAAAGTCTTGATCACCTGACCAGTTTTCAGAAGCAACGCAGCTTTCAGACCTAGAATCCATTGGTTTGAAGAGGGGTTTGGGTCCCCAGGGGAAAGATGCTGCAATACCACCGCAAGTAGACACAATAATGATTTCCCAATGCTTTGGGGACAAAGAGGCAAATGGCCACTTGCTCTGTGTTTTAAATGTCTCCTACTCAACCCATTGGTGAGGGAAGGACTTCTGCCCTAGGGTTATGGAGATGACCAAAGGCATGACACCCGACATTGGACAGATTGACAGCAATTTATTAGTCACAAATATATTCCAGGGGAGGGGGACACTATACATGCAGGGCCACACAGAGGGTGGTACTCAGGAACAGGGTGAACAATCAGGGCCTGTGAGAGGTAGGCTTTGTCGTATCAACAGGGTGAGGTGTTACTGGTTCCTGCAGGAAGATGTATTTGTTTGGATAATTCTGCAGGCTAGCAGGGAACTGAAGCCAGCTACACAGGAAAAGCAGGAACTATGGCTAGTCCATTTAAGGATAGTTGTTTGGCTAGGGAACTCTATGTGAGGGAGCAGAGGGGAGAGAAGAACTTGTGGTTTGGCCATTTAAGGCCCTATGTCAAGGTAGTACATAATACTGAGCCTTAATTTTAGGCCTAACATCGCACTCTGGTAAATATGCACTGGGGAAGGGGAATACCCAAACATTTGGAGGACTGTTGGGCACAGACTTTGACTTGATATTGATATCTGGAGATCTTGTACCTAGATTGATACCTGGAAACTGTTAAGAGTGGGTATCTGGGACCTAGGTAATAAGTAGAGGTCTGGTCGACGTATAGTTTACAATGGTTCCGTTTGGCCAGTGGACCCTCTTGGTGGTCAATTCTCCTGTCCCTGAATATAAAATTAGGATTAACATACTTAGCAGTTAGCATAACCCTCCTAATAGGTCCTTAACTTGTTGGATAAGTGCTATCATAATGGGGAAGGTCAAGTGAAGCTCTGAAACTCCCCCTACCCACCAGCCAAAAATGTAGTAAATAACAATATTGCATTCCAGGACAATGGGGGGATAGCTGATATTAGTGCCACTCATAAGCATCTAATGATGGAGGGGTGGTAATCCCCAAAATAATTTCAACAAATTTGCCAGTCTGACCACTGAAGAAACCTGGGGAATAACAAAAGACCTTCACAAAACCAACCAAGCAGAAGCTCTAATTGTGGCTACTGTGCCAGATGTATCTTTGCAAGAGTAGATTAACATGACCTCAAGAATGTGGTATGTGGCCATTGATTTGCATTCTTTTCTCTTCCAATCAGAAAAGAGTATGAGAAACTGTGTATAATCACATGCAGTGGTCAACCATATACATTTACAGTTTTGTCCAGGAGCTATATTTGCTAACCCTCCCATATCTGGACTGTCTGGACATGATGCAGGACATCACATTATTTTATTATGCTCTTCAGATCCAATGAGCAAGAAAAGGCTAGCACGCTAGAGGCCTTGTGAGTGAAACACATGGTCTCGGAGGATGGGAGATAAATCAGATAAAGATTCAGGAACCTGCACATCGGTAAAATGTTCAAGGGTGCAGCAGTAAGGGATAGTCTAAGCCTAGACATGCCCTTCAAAGTAAAAGACAAATTATTGCATTTTGTATCTCTCACCACAAGGAAACACTCTGCCTGGTAGGATTCTTCGGATTTTGAAAGCAACTTATCCTACGCCTGAGGCTATTGCTTCAGCCCATATAGCAAAGTGATGAAAAGGTTGTCAGCTTTGAGAGGGGCCCAGAGCCAGGAGAGAGCTCTTTAGCAGGCCCAGGCTGTGGTGCAACCAGCCCTGCCATCTGGGCCATACAACCTGGAAGACCCAATCTCTGTACTTTAGAGATATCAGTGGTGGGAAAAGATACCATGGGGAGCTTGCATCAAGCCCGAGTGCGACAATCGCAACACAGGCTCCTTGTGGTCCTGGGGTAAGACCGAGCTATCCACGCTGATAAATTACATACTTTTTTTTTTTTTTTGGCTTTAACAAAGAGAAATTTATTTTCTCACAGTCTAGCAGGTTACAAGTCCAAATTCAGGGCGTCAGCTCCAGGAGGAGGCTTTCTCTCTGTGTTGGCTCTTGAGGAAGGTCCTTGTCATCGATTTTCCCCTGGTCGAGGAGCTTCTCAGCACAGGAACCCTGAGCCCAAAGGACGTGCTCTGCTCCTGGCACTACTTTCTTGGTAGTATGAGGTCCCTCACTCTCTGCTCACTTCCCTTTCCTTTTATCTTTTGTAAGATAAAAGGTGATGCAGGCCACACCCCAGGGAAACTCCCTTTACATTGGATCAGGGATGTGACCTGAGTAAGGGTGTTGCATCCCACTCTAATCGTCTTTTTTATTTTTTCCCATACAAAAATTTATACATACATTGTTATGTGACTCTAATTGCTCTTCCCATACTGTGACAGCACACTCCTCCTTTCCACCCCTGATTCCCCATGTCCATTCAACAAGCTGCTAACTCTGTCTGCCTTCCCATCTCACCTCTGGACAGAAGCTGCCCTTTCAGTCTCTTGTATCTGCTTGAGCTAAGTGGCACACTCCTCACGATGTCGCTTTTAGTCTCACAGTCCAGTCCAATCCCCATCTGAAGAGTTGATCTCAGAAATTGTTTTAGTTCTCGGTTGATAGAGAATCCAGGGTCCGTGCTTTCCAGGGTTCCTTCAGTCTCAGTCAGACCACTAATTCTGGTCTTCTTACTAGAATCTGAGTTCTGCACACCACCTTTCTCCTGCTCCATCAGGGACTCTCTGTTGTCTTCCCTGTCAGGGAGGTCGTTGCTGGTAGCCAGATACCATCTAGTTCTGGTCTCAGACTGATGAAGTCTCTGGTTTATGTGACCCTTTCTGTCTCTTGGGCTACTACTTTCCTTGTGTCTTTGGTGTTCTTCACTCTTCTTTACTCCAGGTGGTTGGGACCAATTGATGCATATTAGATGGCCGCTTGCAAGCTTTTAAGACCCCAGATGCCCCTCACCAAAGTGGGATGCAGAATGTTTTCTTAATAAGCTTTCTTATACCAATTGACCTAGATGTCCCCTGACAGCATGGTATCCAGACCCCTACCCCTGCTACTCTGTACCTCAAAGTGTTTGATTGTATTCAGGAAACCTCTTAGCTTTGGTTTAGTCCAGTTGTGCTGACTTCCCCTGTAGTGTGCACTGTCTGTCCCTTCACCTAAGATAATTCTTATCTACTATGTAGTTAGCAAATAACCCTCACCCTCCCTCCCCACCTTCGTAACCATCAAAGAATGTTTTCTTCTGTGTTTAAACCTTTTCTTGATTTCTTATAATAGTGGTCTTATAAAATATTTGTCCCTCTGTGACTGACTAAATTCACTCAGCATAATGACCTCCAGTTTCCTCCATGTTATGTTTCACGGCTTCATTGTTGTTCTTTATTGCTGCATAGTATTCCATTGTGTGGATATATCATAATTTGTTTATCCATTTGTCCATTGATGGGCACCTAGGTTGTTTCCATCTTTTTGTTATTGTGAATAGTGCTGTAATGAACATGGGTGTGCATATATCTATTCATGTGACGGCTCTTATTTCTCTAGGAGATATTCCAAGGAGCAGGATAGCTGGATCGTATGGTACTTCTATTTCTAGCTTTTTTTTTTT
>NW_004443947.1:27541025-27543160 GCF_000243295.1 Trichechus manatus latirostris | reverse complement strand
ACATAACCAAAGATACACCATTTCAAGAATTTCTACATGCACAATTCAGTGATATCGATGATGTTTTCCAGTTGAGCTGGTATTCTCAAGATCCTTTTCCAAATTATTCCATCACCATTGTCTTCAACTCACTGTCCCCTAGGCTTCCCATCAAACCTTTTGAGTTGCTGTTGTCAATTTGATCTCACATAGATAATTCTTTTTTTCTTTTTGTATTTTAGATGAAGGCTTACAGAACAAAATAGTTTCTCATTAAACAGTTAGTACACATATCGCCCTATGACTATGGTTAACAACCCCATGACCTGTCAACACTGTCCTTAACATTGAGTTCCCTATCACTAGCTTTCCTGTCCCCTCCTGCCTTCTAGTCCTTGTCCCTGGACTGCTGTGCCTCATTAGTCCCAGTTTGTTTTATGGGGCTGTCCAATCCACGGCTGAACAGTGAACCTTGGGAGTGACTTCACCACTGAGCTAAAAGAGTGTCCAGGAGCCATACCCTCGTGGTTTCTCCAGTCTCTGTCAGGCCAGTAAATCTGGTCTTTTTGTGTATGTTAGGATTTTGTTCTACATCCTTCTCCAGCTCTGTCCAGAATCCTCTGTTGTGAACCCGGTCAGAGCAGTCAGTGGTGGTAGCTGGGCACCATCTAGCTGTATTGGACTTAGTCTAGTGGAGGCTGTGGTAGCTGTGGTCTATTAGTCCTTTGGACTAATCTTTTCCTTGTATCCTGTTCTCTTCATTCTCCCTTGCTCCCAAAGGGATGAGACCAGTGGAGTATCTTAGACGGCTGTTCACAGGCTTTTAAGACCCCAGACGCTACTCACCAAGGTGGAATGTAGAACATTGTCTTTATAAACCTTGTAATGCCAACTGAGCTAGATGATCCCTGAGACCATGGTCCCCACAGCCCTCCACCCAGCAATTCAGTCCCTCAGGAAATTTTGATGTGTCTATGGAGCTTCTGTGACCTTTCCTTGTACAAGTTGTGCTGGCTTCCCCAATATTGTGTACTATATACGCTTCACCAAAGTCACCACCCATCTATTGTCTATTTAGTATTTACCCTCCACTCTTCCTATCCCTTGTAACCAACAAAGATTGTTACTTTTTGTGGGTAAAATTTTCTTGAGTTTTTACAGTAAAGGTCTCATACAATATTTGTCCTTTTGTGATTGATTCATTTCACTCAGCATAATGTCCTCCAGTTTCATCCATGTTATGAGACACTTCACAGATTCATCATTGTTCTTTACCGTTGCATAATACTCCATTGTGTGTATGTACGATAGTTTGTTTATCTATTCATCTGTTGTTGGGCATCTAGGTTGTTTACATCTTTTTGCTATTGTGAACAATGCTGCAATGAACATGGGTATGTATATGTCTATTCATGTGATTGCTGTTATTTCTCTAGGATATATTCCAAGGAGCAGGATTGCTGGATCGTATGGTACTTCTATTTCTAGCTTTTTAAGGAAGCACCAAAATGATTTCCAAAGTGGTTGTATCATTTTATATTCCCACCAACAGTGTATAAGTGTTCCAGTCTCTCCACAACCTCTCCAGCATTTATTATCTTGTGTGTTTTGGATTAATGCTAGCCTTGTTGGGGTGAAATGATATCTCATTGTAGTTTTGAGCTACATTTCTCTAAAGGCTAATGATTGTGAGCATTTCTTCATGTGTCTGTTAGCCACCTGAATATCTTCTTTAGCGAAGTGCCTGTTCATATCCTTTGCCCATTTTTAATTGAGTTATTTGTCTTTTTGATGCTGAGGTTTGGCAGTATCTTGTAGATTTTAGAGATTAGACGCTGATCAGATTTTTTGTAGCCAAAAATTTTGTCCCAGTCTGTAGGTTGTCTTTTTACTCTTTTGGTGAAGTCTTCTGATGAACATAAGTGTTTGATTTTTAGGACCTCCCACTTATCTAGTTTCTCTTCTGGTGCTTGTGCGTTGTTACTTATGGTTCATATAGTGTTTATGCCATGTATTAGGGCTCCTAGCGTTGTCCCTATTTTTTTTTCCATGATCTTTACCGTTTTCGATTTTATATTTAAGTCTTTGACCCATTTTGAGTTAGTTTTTGTGCATAGTGTGAGGTATGGGTCTTGTTTCAGTTTTTTGTAGATGGA
>NW_004443947.1:27538121-27540060 GCF_000243295.1 Trichechus manatus latirostris | reverse complement strand
TCCTATTTTGTTGAGAGTTTTTATCATGAATGGGTGTTGGACTTTGTCAAATGCCTTTTCTGCATCAATTGATAAGATCATGTGGTTCTTGTCTTTTGTTTTATTTATGTGATGGATTACACTGATTGTTTTTCTAATGTTGAACCAGCCTTGCATACCTGGTACAAGTCTGACTTGGTCATGGTGAATTATTTTTTTGATATGTTGCTGAATTCTATTGGCTAGAATATTGTTGAGGATTTTTGCATCAATGTTCATGAGGGATATTAGTCTGTAATTTTCTTTTTTTGTGGCGTCTTTACCTGGTTTTGGTATCAGGGTTATGCTGGCTTCATAGAATGAGTTTGGGATTATTACATCCTTTTCTATGCTCTGAAATACATTTACTAGTAGTGGTGTTAACTCTTCTCTGAAAGTTTGATAGAATTCTCCAGTGAAACCATCGGGCCATGGCTTTTTTTTTTTTGTTGGGAGTTTTTAGATTGCCTTTTCAATCTCTTCTTTTGTTATAGGTTTATTTAGTTTATTTAGTTGTTCTACCTCTATTTGCGTTAGTTTAGGTAGGTAGTGAGTTTCTAGAAATTTTTCCATTTCGTGTAGGTATTCCGTTATGATTCTTTTAATTTCAGTCCAGTCTGTTGTGATAATCACCAATCTCATCGTTTCTTATACGGGTTATCTGCTTTTTCTCCTGTTTGTCTTTTGTCAGTTTGGCCAATGCTTTATCAATTTTGTTGGTCTTTTCAAAGAACCAGCTTTTGATCTTGCTAACTCTTTCAATTGTTTTTCTATTCTCTATTTCATTTAATTCTGCTGTAATTCTTATTCTTTTCTTTCTTCTGGCACCTGAGGTCTACTTTTGCTATTCTCTTTCTACTTGTTCCAGTTGTAGGGTTAATGTTTTGATTATGGCCCTTTCTTCTTTTTGGATGTGTGCATTTATTGCTATAAACTGACCTCTGAGCACTGCTTTTGCTGTGCCCCAAAGATTCCGGTAGGATGTGTTTTCATTCTCGTTTGATTCTATGCATTTCTTTATTCCATCCTTCATTTCTGCTATAACCCAGTAGTTTTTGAGCAAGATGTTGTTCAGTTTCCATGAGTTTGATTTTTTTCCCTTCCTTTTTCTGTTGTTGATTTCTACTTTTATGGCTTTATGGTCAGAGAAGATGCTTTGTAATATTTTGATGCTTTGGATTTTGTTAAGGCTTGCTTTATTGCCTAATATGTGGTCTATTCTGGAGAATGTTCCATGTGTGTTGGAAAAGAAAGTATACTTGGCTGCTGTTGGGTGAAGTGTTCAGTATATGTCTATGAGACCAAGTCAGTTTATTGTAGCATTTAGCTCTTCCATGTCTTTGTTGAGCTTGTTTCTGGATATTCTGTCCATCACCGAAAGTGGTGTGTTGAAGTCTCCTACTACTATTGTGGAGCTGTCTGACTTTTCAGTGCTGTTAGAGTTTGTTTTATGTTATTTTGGAGCCCTGTCGTTGGGTGCGTGAATATTTATTATAGTTATGTCCTCTTGGTATGTTGACACTTTAATCATTATGTAGTGTCCTTCCTTATCCTTTATAGTGGATTTTACTTTAAAGTCTATTTTGTCAGAGATTAATATTGCCACTCCTGCTCTTTTTTGAGTGTTGTTTGTTTGATATATTTTTTCCATTCTTGAGTTTTAGTTTGTTTGTGTGTTTAAGTCTAAGGTGTGTCTCCTGTAGGCAGCATATAGATGGATTGTGTTTTTTATCCAGTCTGCCACTCTCTGTCTCTTTATTGGTGCATTTAGTCCATTTACATTCAGCATAATTATTGATAGGTATGAGTTTAGTGCCGTCATTTTGATGTCTCTTTTTGTGTGTTGTTGATAGTTTCTTTGTTCCAGTTAATTTTCTGTGCTGAGTCACTTTTCTTTATGTATTATCTTTTCATCTTTTTC
>NW_004443947.1:27532489-27536912 GCF_000243295.1 Trichechus manatus latirostris | reverse complement strand
AATTCTAAGAAATTTTCTTCCTCTGGAAAATTTCTAGATTCTTTATTTTGGAAGCTTGCTGAAGCCATCATGGGTTGCCTTTTTATGTGATTTGATATTGACTGTTGTCTCTGAGCCATCAATAAGTTTTTATAGTTATTTTATGAGTGCTTACTGTGTCCTGGCTTCTTGTTTTGTTTTGATATGGCAAAATAGGCTGCTGATATGAGCTAGTTTGATTATTGGCACCTTTGAAGCTCTAACGTCCTGTCACTAGGTTGTTAGATCTTTTACTAGATATGTGAGCTCAGGAGTCCGCCCACTACTCCTGTATGGATTCAGCTCACGTGCCCAGGTAGATAGCCACCAAATGTGTAGTGTAGGCTCTCACCTACAGTCCTAGACAGGCATGGGTGATTGGTGTAGGCACAGGCACCTGGCTGCAGCAGGGGGACACCCTTTGAGCAAGGCAGGTGGCTGATGGCAGCCCCGGAGTGTCCAGGAGGAAGGTATGTTCCTGTTCCCTAGAGTGTGCAGGTGGGTGGGTTTTGCAGCTGGACTATGAGCACAAAAAGCTGTTGTCTGTAAGGACCGGGGGGCACCTCGTATTCTTGGGCCCCTATCACAGGTGACTAGGTGTCATGGGTGGAGCCACCAGTCCTCAGGCCCCTGATGTGGGTAGGTGAAGACCCTGCTTAATGGGTAGAGTGGTGTCAAATGTCAAGAACCTGCCACTTCACAGCTGAAACAGTTGAAGTTAGACTTCAGGTATATACCTTGTTGTACTGCGGTAATGAGGGCCTCCACTGTTGAGATGGGCCCACATAAGTCTATGCAGAGGGCAATGCACTCAAAGTGTGTAGGTCCATTATGCCTGTGCCTAGGCAAAGGAGCTGGTCCTACCCTGGGTTCCTGGCTTAGGGGAGCTGGCAGTGTATTTTTTCCCCGTTTGTTAATTTGTTCACTCTCCAAGGCAGGGAGAATGGCTCCGGGTGTGTGATGGATCCTACTTCCGGCCCAGGGGACTCTGCAATTGCTGAAGCTGATCTGGGACCCAGCGCAGAGCAGGGAGCCAGAAGGTAAACGGGAGAGAGGTTTTCCCTAAGGGGGGTGTTTTTGATTTATGCGGTAAGCCATATGCAAGTACTTATCTTTTGCCAGTGAGGGCTGCTTTTCACTGGTTCTCGGTGGCCATGTAGACTCTCTGCTGCTAGGTCTTTCCCGGTGTGGAAAACGTGCCTCCCAAGCACCACCACTTGCTTGCCTCACTGCTCACCCATGAGCTGCTCAGGCCTGAAGGGCTCAGGCTCTCGCTGGGTCAGATCTGTCAACTCCTTGCTGCTTCGGAACAATCTCTTTCTCCCCCTGCCACCCAGTTCAGTTCCTCAACTCTGCCTTTGATGTTCAGGGCTCCCAGATTGCCATGTATAATTGAATCACTTGTTTCTTCGGGTCTTTGTTGTAAGAGGGTCCACCAGAAACGTCTGACTACTTTGCCATCTTGGCCTCACCCCTAGAATTACATACTTTTTTTGACAAATTTTTGGAGCCCCAGGGTAGCACAAATGGTAAGTGCCCTACTGCTTACCAAAAGGTTGACGAGACTTCCAGGCAACATGGCGCTATAGACAGAAGCATCACACCATCCCTCCAAAGCAAAGATCTGAAAAACTAAGTCAGAGTCACATGTCAATCCTGAAACCCTAAGCATAAAATGAAGAGATAAACAATTCAGCCAAGCACCAAATGGAATAAGAAACTGACCAAGGACAGAGAGCGAAGAGAGATACATGCAGAGGTTCCCTGTCTGCTACTGCAGCATGGATCCACCATCTTGGACTCCTATCGGAGATCAGTGAATAGGGGGTACAAGAAACCAGCTTCATGGAGCTTCCAGCAGGAGAGAGAGCATCCAGTAACAGCGATATATGCTTTCCTACCCCCCACCCTTCTTCACCCCTACTCAGCCTCCTCTGCTTCCTGCGGCCATAGTCTCTTGGCCAGGAAGGACTGGCTTCACCCCAGTGTCACTTGGATTCCACCCACCCACACTGGCTGGTTCCCTAAGTCCCATTTGTTGGCAGCTGATGTTCCTTTTTTCAGCTTCATTAGATTTCTTCCTTACCTCTCACCGCCTCCCCCATCGTTTCTCTCAAATACCTGGCGAAGTATGCCATATAAGCTTCTCCCTGAAAGCCTGTGAAACACTGCTCGACTGTGAAACTGCTTCCCAGCCCATGCCGCCATGCTGGTAGTACCCCCGGGGCTTTTTGTTTATTTGTTCTGATTTGTTCTGTTTTGATTTGTTTGTTTGTTTGTTTTCTTTTTCTTTTCTCAGCTTGGGAGCCCCTTCTAGCTGGGCAGTACCACGTGGCTTGGGAGTTACTCCCTTATTCTGCACAGACGCACATTGACATCTCTGGAGGCACTTCTTTTTTCTTTTTTGGTATTTTTTGTTTCTTTGTTTTCTTCACTCCATTTCCCTTTTTGTCTTTCTTCATTTCCAGTTTCTCGTCTCTCTATACTTACCTTCTCTTCCCGTCTCCTGAATACTTAGCACTGTGTAACACCTCTACCCCTTCTAGCCAGGCTGTATTTTACAGCCTGGGAGCAACTTCCACAGTCCTAGCAGCTGCACCGGTGGGATCCCTGAGGGCTTTTTTTCCTTCTAATTTTTATTTATTCATTTTTTCTCATTTTTGTTTTTCTCCATGTCTCAGTCTTTCATCTCTCCACTCCACTAGTAAGCTCCCTTAGCACTCTTCTTGTTTGTGTGTATGTTTTTGGCTCCTGTTCCTCTCTTCTCTTTCCCATACCGATCTTAGCTCCACACATCACAATCTCCTCCTTCCTGCTTACCTGCACCATGTGTTGAACATCACACTCCCAAGCAACACAGGCACAGCCTACCGGAACCTGCCCTGCACTGATTCCCAGTCCACCCTGTCAGCCTTAGTACTTGCCACAAACAACCCATCCCAGCAACTCTCCTTCATCTGGTCCTGCCCTGCTGTACCATACCTGAGCGACTGAGCCTGACCATTGGAGAAGGAGGTGAAAAGTATTGTACCCACAGACGAGCAAACAACAAAGAATGCACAACCCGCCTGCTCAGACATAACCAAATAAAACAAAATAGCAGGACAAAACAAAGAAATCTATAATCAATAGAAGAGGAAAATAACCACTGAATGCCCCGAAGACAGCAGACAATATCAAAACATTCAAAAACAGTACAGGATGGTTCCAGCAGGCATCCAAAATAAAACACCAGATGACTTTCCAGTAGAAGAAAAGGCACTGGAACTAACTGATAGGGAATTCAAATGTCTAATATTCAGAGCTATCCAAGAGTTGAAGCAAAAAACAGACAAAATTGAGAAGAAGTAGACAAATTCATGGAAAATACTGACAAAAAATGGAAGAATTCAGGAAAATAATACAGGAAGAAAATGCTGAAATAAATTCACAACTAGAAATTATACTAAAACAACAATTAGAAATCCAAAACATAAACAACAAGATTTCAGAAATTGGACAGTGTCATAGAAGGGCTGAGGAACAGGTTTGAAATGATGGAAGACAGGATCAGCAAAATTGAAGACAAACACTTGGATACAACTCTGTTTGAGGAACAATTAGAAAAAAGAACGAAGAAAAATGAAGAAATGCCAAGAATTATCTGGGATACAATCAAAAGCAAAAATCTGAGAGTGATCAGAGTTCCAGAACAGGGGGAGAAAACAGAAAACACAGACATGATTGTTGAAGAACTGATGACAGAAAACTTCCCCAATATCATGAAAGATGAAAAGCTGCCCATCCAAGAAGCTCAACGAACCCCATATAGGATAGACCCCAAAAGAAAATCACCAAGGCATATCATAATCACACTCACTAAAACCAAAGACAAACAAAGAATTCTGAGAGCAGCTCGAGAAAAACAAAAAGTCACATACAGAGGAGAAACAATAAGACTAAACTCAGATTATTCAGCAGAAACATGCAGGCAAGAAGGAAATGGGATGACATATATAAAACCTTGAAAAAAAAATTGCTGGCCAAGAAAAATATATCCTGCAAAACTATTATTCAAATATGATGGTAAAATTAGGACATTTCCAGATAAACAGAAATTAAGAGACTATGTAAAAATGAAACCGAACTTGTAAGAATTATTAAACGGAGTCCTTTGATCTGAGAACAAACATCAGCCCACAGGCTGCAGCTAGGATGCAGGATCATACCAGCCAGATACCAACCTAGGAAATGAACTTTTACGGACTACCCAAAACCAAAAGAATTACAACAGGTAACCAGAGAGGTTAATCTGCAAATGACAACAGCATCAGAACAATTAAAGAGGGAATAAATGGTGTAGGTATAGAACCTTCTAGTGGAGAGGAAGGCAAGGCGATATCAAGTAATAATAGACTGGTTCAAA
>NW_004443947.1:27500376-27530740 GCF_000243295.1 Trichechus manatus latirostris | reverse complement strand
ACCACGACCAAGTAGGATTCATACTAGGTATGCAAGGATGGTTCATCATTAGAAAGTCGATCAGTGTAATCAACCACATAAATAAAAGGAAAGAAAAGAATCACATGATCATTTCAATGATGTAGAAAATGCATTCAACAAAGTCCAACACCCATTCCTGATAAACACTCTCAAAAAAATAGTAGAGAAGGGAAATTTCTGAACACAGTATAGGGCATCTATGCAAAACCAATGGCCAACATCATTCTTAATAGAGAGAGGCGGAAAACATTCCCCTTGAGAACAGGAACAAGACAAGGATACCGTTTATCTCCACTCCTATTTAACATTGTGCTGGAAGTCCTAGCTAGAGCAAAAAGAAAGGAAAAAGAAATAAAGGGCATTCAAATTGGTAATGAAGAAGTTAAATTGTCCCTCTATGCAGATGTTATGATACTATACTTAGAAAACCCTAAGACTCCACGAGAAAACTACTGGAACTAACAGATTCGGCAGAGTAGCAGGATACAAGATAAACTTACAAAAATAGGTTGGATTCCTATACACCAACAAAGAGAGCAATGAAAAGGAAATCAGGAAAACAATACTATGTATAATAGCCCCTAAAAAAATGAAATACTTATGAATAAATCTAACAGGGTTGTAAAAAACCTGTACAAAGATAACTACAGAACACTATTGCAAGAAACCCAAAGGGATCTACATAAATGGAAAAACATACCATGCTCATGAATAGGTATACTCAACATAGTGAAAATGACAATTCTACCCAAAGCAATTTACAAATACTATGCAATCCCAATCCAAATACCAACAACATTCTCTGAAGAGATGGAAAAACTAATCATTAACTTTATATGGAAAGGGAAGAAGCCCCAGATGAGTAAAGCTCTATTGCAGAAGAAGAATAAAGTAGGAGCACTGGTATTACCTGACCTCAGAACCTACTATACAGCTACGGTAGTCAAAACAGCCTGGTACTGGTACAACAACAGATACATTGACCAATGGAACAGGATTGAGAACCTAGATGTAAATCCATCCACCTATGGTCACCTGATCTTCTACAAGGGCGCAATATCCATCAAATGGGGAAAAGTTGGTCTTTTTAACAAATGGTGCTGGCAAAACTGGATGCCTATCTGCAAAAAAATGAAACAAGACCCATACCTGACACCATATAAGAAAACTAATTCAAAATGGATCAAAGACCTAAATATAAAGCCAAAAACTATAAATTTCATAGAAGAAAAGATAGGATCAGCACTAGAGGCCCTAACGCACGGCATTAACAGGATACCAACCATAACCAACAACACACAAACCCCAGAAGAAAAACTAGATTACTGGGATCTTCTAAAAATTAAACACTTATGCTCATCAAGAGACTTCACCAAAAGAGTAATAAGAGAATCTACAGACTGGGAAAAAATTTTTGGACGTTACCAGTGATAGATTACAAGTCTAATCTCTAAAATCTACAAGAAAACTCAACACCTCTACAACAAAAAGACAAATAACCCAATTTAAAAATGGGCAAAGGAAATGAACAGACCCTTCACCAGAGAAGACATTCAAGTGGCCAACAGACACACGAGGAAATGCTCATGATCACTAGCCATTAGAGAAATGCAAATTAAAACCACAGTGACATACCATCTCACTCCAGCTTTACTGGCATGAATCAAAAAAACTGGAAATAACAAATGTTGGAGAGGCTACTGGGAGATCGGAACTCTCACGCACTGCTGGAGGGAATGCAAAATGATTCAACTATTTTGGAAAATGATATGGCGCTTCTTTAGAAAGCTACAAATAGAAATACAATACAATACAGCAATCCCACTCCTAGGAATATATCCTAGAGAAATAAGAGCCATCACACAAATCGATGTATGCACACCCATATTCATTGCAGCACTGTTCACAATAGCAAAAAGATGGAAACAACCTAGATGCCCATCAACAGAAGAATGGATAAACAGACTGTGGTACATACACACAGTGGAGTATTATGCAACAATAAAGAACCATGATGAATCTGTGAAGCATCTCATAACATGAATCAAACTGGAGGACATTATGCTGAGTGAAATAAGTCAATCACAAAAGGACAAATATTGTATGAGATCTCTACTTAAAAACTCATGTGAAAGTTTACACACAAAAAGAAACAATCTTTGTTGGTTACCAGGGATGGGGGCAGGGGAACTAAATAGACAATAGATAAGTGGTATCTTTGGTGAAGGGTAGGACAGTACACAATACTGGGGAGGCCAGTACAACTTGTACAAGGAAATGTCATGGAAGCTCCATAGACACATCCAAACTCCTTGAGGGACTGAATTGCTCAGCAGAGGGCTAAGACTCCATGAGAAAACTACTGGAACTAATACATTCAGCTCATGGATCATGGTCTCGGGGATCATCTAGCTGAATTGGCATAACATAGTTTATAAATACAATGTTCTGCATTCTATCTTGGTGAGTAGCATCTGGGGTCTTAAAAGCCTGTGAGCAGCCATCTAAGATACTCCACTGGTCTCACCCCTTCAGGAGCAAGGGAGAATGAGGAGAACAGGATACAAGGAAAAGATTAGTCGAAAGGACTAATGGACCACAGCTACCAAGGCCTCCACCAGACTGAGTCCAATACAGCTGGACGGTGCCCAGCTACCACCACTGACTGTTCTGACTGGGATCACAACAGAGCTGGAGAAGGATGTAGAACAAAATTCTAACTCACAAAAAAAAAAAAAAAAAAGACCATGTTTACTGGCCTGACAGACTGGAGAAACCCAGAGGGTATGGCCCCGAGACACCCTTTTCACTCAGTGGTGAAGTGACTCCTGAGGTTCAACATTCAGCTGGAGATTGGACAGCCCCATAAGACAAAACAAGACTAGACAAGGACTAGAAGGCACGAGGGTATAGGAAAGCTGGTGATAGGGAACCCAAGGTTGAGAAGGGATAGTGTTGACATGTTGTGGGGTTGTTAACCGTTGTCATAGGGCAATATGTGTACTGTTTAATGAGAAACTATTTGTTCTGCAAACCTTCATCTAAGGTACCAAAAAAAAAGAATTATCTATGTGAGATCAGATTGACAACAGCAACTCAAAAGGTTTCATGGGAACCTAGGGGGCAGTGAATTGAAGATAATGGTGATGGAATAATTTGGAAATGGATAGTGAGAATAGCAGCACATCTGGAAGAATGTATTCGATGTCACTGAATTGTACATGTAAAAACTTTAGAAATGGTGTAACTTTGGCTATGTATATTTTCACCAAAAAAAAAAAAAAAGAAAAAAGTCCTCCAAGTTCGAGAAGGGAGAGTGATGACATGTAGTGGGGTTGTTAAGCAATGCCATAAAATAATATGTGTACAGACTGTTTAATGAGAAACTATTTGTTCTGTAAACCTTCATCTAAAGTACAATAAAGGTACCTTGGAAGGAAGGCCTGGCAATCTGCTTCTGAAAAATCAACCATTGAAAACCCTGTGGCGTGCAGTTCTACTATGACACACACAGGGTCACCATAAGTAGGAATCAACTTGATGGCAACTGGTTGGCTGGCTGGTTATATACCTTTTGTTGGGCAGTGGTGGTTCAGTGGTAGAATTCTTGCCTGCCATTCAGGAGACCCAGGTTCGAGTCCTGGACAGTGTACCTCAACCACAGCCACCACCCATCTGTCACTGGAGGCTTTTGCAGAGTTCCCAAACTAAGACAGACTAGGGAAAAAGGCCTGGTGATATACTTCCAAAAATCAGCTAATGAAAGCCCTGTGGATCACAACAGCCCGTTGTGCATGAGGTTGCCATGAGTCAGAGGCCAACTTGACAGCAGCTAATGACAGAAATAATACACCTTTTAAAAAATAACATTTGCCATGTTACTGGGGTCTGATAGAGATGGAGCACTTTACCATGAGTTACCAGGAAACCAAGTGTCCAGAACTGCCTGTCATTAGCTGTCACACCCACCAAGTAATAGGGTTGAGTTGGCCCAGAAGCAGTAGGTAATAAGACAGAAGTGATAATAGATGCGATTGAGCACTAGTAGGATCGGAGGGCACAAGCAAGGTGCATGAGCAGGTAGCCTAGAAATCGATGTCACCCACCACTGTTGCGCTAGGGCCTCTCAGCTTACACCTATGGCTTGATGACATATCCTTTATGAGCAGCTGAGAGAGGAGGAAAAATCCCAAACTCAGTTTATGGATGGGTAGACATAGAATGTAGGGGCAAGGTGAAAATGGATGGCAGCTGCACTGCAGCCTCTGGAATGGCCTTGAAAGACAGTTGCAAGGAATAATCCTCTTGCTGGGCAGAGTATGCCTGATCAGCTGTTTAGTGTTACAAAAGTAGCCAGAGGTTTAAATATATACAAATTTATGGGCAGGAGTGAACAGTCTGAATCTTAAGAGTGATATCTCTTAGCTATATGTCTTAATCACTTCCGTATCACCTGGATCATGGCTGAAAGCAGAGAATACCAGAAAGACGTTTACCTGTATTTTATTGATTATGCAAAGGCATTCGTCTGTGTGGATCATAACAAATTATGGATAGCGTTGCAAAGAATGGGAATTCCAGAACACTTAATTGTGCTCATGAGGAACCTGTACTTAGACCAAGAGGCAATCTTTCGAACGGAACAAGGCATACTGCGTGGTTTAAAGTCAGGAAAGGTGTGCATCAGGGTTTCAGTATACATATTCAATCTGTATGCTGAGCGAATAATCCAAGAAACTGGATTATATGAAGAAGAATGGCATCAGGATTGGAGGAAGACTCATTAACAACCTGCATTGTGCAGATGACACAACCTTGCTTGTTGAAAGCAAAGAGGATTTGAAGCACTTATTGATGAAGATCAAAGACCACAGCCTTCAGTGTGGATTACACTTCAATGTAGAGAAAACAAAAATCCCCACAACTGGACCAGTAAGCAATGTCATGATAAACGGAGAAAAGACTGACGTTGTCAAGGATTTCATCCACAATGAATGCCCATGAAAGCAGCAGTCAAGAAATCACATGATGCATTCCATTGGGCAAATCTGTTGCAAAAGATCTCTTTGAAATGTTGAAAAGTAAAGATGTCACTTTAAGGACTAAGGTGCGCATGACCTAAGCCATGGTGTTTTCAATCGCCTCATATGCAATGTGAAAGCTAGACAATGAATAAGGAAGACCTAAGAAGAATTGATGCCTTTGAATTATGATGTTGGCAAAGAATATTGAAAATACCATGAACTGTCAGAAGAAGGAACAAATCTGTCTTGGAAGAAGTACAGCCAGAATGCTCATTAGAGGCAAGGATGGCGAGACTTCACCTCACATACTTTGGACATGTTATCAGGAGGGACCAGTCCCTGGAGAAGGACATCATGCTTGGTAAAATAGAGGGTCAGTGAAAAAGAAGAAGACCCTCAATGATGGAGTGACACAGTGGCTGCAACAATGGACTCAAACATAGCAGCAATTGTGAGGATGGTGCAGGACCTGGCAGTGTTTTGTTCTGTTGTACATAGGGTTGCTATGAGTCAGAACCAACTCAATGGCACCTAGCAACAATGAGCATCTCTTTCTTGCTCTTCCTCTTTCTCCTTAGCATAGTTCTTGGACTGTATAAGCGCTCATTATTCATTAAAACATCTATTCATGCCTACTTTGTGCTGCGTATTGTTCTAGGTATGCTGAGGACTGTCAAAGTGAATCATAAACAATTATGTCTTCCTCTTTATCCTCCTCTTCTTCCTCACTTACATTTACCACACGCTTCCTCCGTACCTGGCAATGGACTTTGTGCTTTGTATGTGTACAATCTGCTTTAATCCTCAAAAAAAAAAAAAACCTTTGAAGATTAGTGAGCCTATGAGGTGAAACTGGCACGTAAAATGTGTAATAACTTGTCCAAGATTTTATAGCTAATAAGTAACTTGCTTGTATTTGAACTCAGGAAGGTACATTGTTACTTATTTATTTAATTTTTGTTATCTATCGGAACTTCATTTCTATTTATGGGTGCATAATACTCCATTGTTTATGTATATACAATGTTTTGTTTATTCATTCTTTTATTGATGGACACTTAGGTTGTTTCCATCTTTTTGTTATTGTGAATAATGCTGCAATGAACATTGGTGTACAAGTACCCGTTTGTGTACCTGATTACAATTCTTTTTGGTATATACCTAGGAATGGAATTGCTGGATCATATGGTAATTCTATGTTTAACTGTTGAGTAACTGCCAAACTTTTCCACAGCAGCTATATCATTTTATATTCCCACCAGCAATGAATGAGGTTCCCGTTTCTCCACATCCTTGTCAACACTTGTTATTGTCCATTTTTCTGATAATAGCCATCCTAGTGCCTGTGAAGTGATATCTCATTGTGGTTTTGATGAGCATTTCCCTAATGACTAATGATGTTGAGCATCTTTTCATGTGCTTATTGGCTGTTTGAGTATCTTCTTTGGGAATGTCTATTCAAATACTTTGCCCATTTTTTAACTGGGTTGTTTGTCTTCTTAGTGTTGAGTTATAGAAGTTCTTTATATATTATGGATATTAAAACCTTACCAGATACATGGTTACCAAATATTTTCTCCCATTCTGTAGGTTGTCTCTTCATTTTCTTAATAAAATCCTTTGATGCCCAAAGTTTCTAATTTTTTAAAAAATTTTTTATTGTGCATTAGGTGAAAGTTTACAGAATAAATTAATTTCCCATTAGATAGTTTGTACATAAAGTGTTCCATGATGTTGGTTTAATTCTCTGCCACGTGTCAGCACTCTCCCTATTTCTGTCCTAGTTTCCCTGTTTGCTTTTGTCCTAGTTTCTACACCTTCCTGCCTTCTCATCTTTGCTTTTGGGCAAATGGTGCCCTTTTGATTTCATAAAATTTATTGTTTTAAGGAGCACGTTCCTCCTGGGTGTTATTGTTTATTTTATAGGCCTTTGTTTTGACATTTGAAAGTACATTGTTTGGACAAACAAATCAATACAAAAATCCCAGGAGGTTTAACACATGAAATAAGATCAACCATTAACACCCAGTGTGGGTACATTGCCTTAAAACTGCTTTGAATTCTCCCTTGTACTGAGGCATCATCAGGCAATTGTATGTTCATTGGTCATTTGTTAAAGCCATTTGGTAGGATGGATCCTCCTTGAACATTGCAACCTGACAGTTTCTAGTTCTTTAGAAGAAAGACTTTTCTTCATTTTGGGCGGGGGGCAGGGAGGTATTATAGAATCCTGCATCCTACAAGTTCCTGGGAATGTTGCAGCCACATAGCTGCGTGATCGACCCATAGAGAGAATTACCTTGCCCAAGGTAATTCTGCAGGCTAGTGGTGATGCCAGCACATTGTCTGTAAATCCGGCTGTTTGCCCTTAGATCTAACCACTGGATAAAAATCCACCTTGAAATCAGGGGGCACCAGTAAGCATCTTCGGCAAGGCAAGTGCATTGTGCGCTGTTGGTATTTAAACCATTATCTGGTGGCCTGCAGATTTGCTGTTTTCAGTGGTCTTTCGTAATTGCCTATTCATCGTAGTAACTTGACATTTTTGTTTAGCTTCATTTTCTTATTTAAATTCTTTTTTTAAATTTTAATGACCCTATCATTATTGGTAATAATATAATATTGGGCCACTTGAGAAGAATAACAATAGCAGTAATATATGAATAAAATTTCAAGTTTACTTGATAATACCACCTTAAATCAACCCCACTGTGTTTCCCATGTGACACAAATCTCAGGGTGGATGTTGATCATCCAAGCTGCTAGCTGGTGGTATAAGACTTTACTTAAAACTAAATGATTTTGTGAGAACTCACTAATTTATGGCTCTCTACTGAGAATGCTAACCCAATGTTCTAAAAGGTCGAGCAATGATGACTTTGCATAATTTGTTGAGGGCCACAAAAATCATTACTAAATTGGCACTTTTTAAGAGATGAGTTTACTAGCTGGGAAATGTATGTAGTCTCAGTAATTAGACAATGAATTAACAAGTTCATGCTACAAGTAGCAAACCTCCTTCCATTCGGAAATAGACTGAGAAACATGGAAAATCATAAAAGTTCTCTGAGGATATATGTTATACAGCTTGGTCATTTGCTGTCTTCCTCTTTTAAGTTGTCAGTTACTTGTGGGACCAGGACTAGGATTAGGCAAGTGAGGCACTCACTTCATAGAGCATATGGAGGTGCCAAAATACTCATACTTTCAGATAAATAATATTTTCTGCAAGATTCTAAGAAATCAAATTAGTACAAAAAGTCCATGATTTTAAATAAAATCAGGATCTGATCCTGACTTGTGTGACTCCCCTCACTCGCCTCACCCAAATCCTGGCCCCGTATACTTAACTGTATTCTTCCTAGATTCTAAGCTCCATGAGAAAGAAATTTCTATGTCCTTTTCATCATGGTGTCAGCAAGGCCTGGCTTAGTACATCTGTCTTCCATGAGTGAATGAAAACATGGTTCATTGGGAGGACTGGGCTGGGAGTCTACAGACAGGCAGGCCTTGTCACCTACTTACTATGTAGCTTTAAATAAGTCACTTCTCTGTAGGTTTCATTTTTGAAAGGAAAGGAATGAACAATGTTAGTCCTGTGGTTATTTCCAGACTTCAAATTCTAAGATTCTTCAGTACCCCCTACAACAGAGGGTGGAGTACATTTCCCCTCCTATTGTAACTGGGTTTGACCATGTGACTCATTTGGCCGTTGGAAAGTTAGCAGAGGAGATGCACACAGTGTATTAAAAGTGCTTGTGTGATTTGGCATGTGCTTCTGACACCTGCTAGGAGGAAAAAATGCTTCTGTGGTCAGTGATCCCAGAAGGAGGATATGCGGGAGTAGATCTGAACCCAACCAACAGCCTGACCCAAGTCCAGCTGAGATCACTTGATCACAATCAACCATAGACGACAGAGAGAGAGAGAGAGAGAAATGTTTGCAGTTGTAAGCCTCCAGGGTCTGAGGTTATGTGTTTCACAATAAAAATGGACTAATAGTGTGGACAAATCACTGTTCTGGTCTTCAGTGGAACACTTAAAAAAAAAAAAAACTTATCATCGAGTCGATTTTGACTCACTGTAACCCTGCAGGACAGAGTGGAACTGCCCCATGGGATTTCCGGGGGGCAGCTGGCGGATTCAAACGGCTAACCTTTTGGTTGGTAGTCATAGCTCTTAACCACTATGCCATGATTTTATCAGCTGTTGGGATAAAATAAGACAGTGTTCAAGAAAGTACTTTGAAATCTTTCAAGTACAGTCTATGTAAACATAGGATACAGTTAGTACTTTGATATTCTTAAAAGTTGCATATTTTAAGATTCATTTGTGCTAAAACGACATGCTCAAGTGATATATCTATATATATGTATGCACATATATGTATGTTTTATAAAAATGACTGATATTTAGCAATTAAAAAAAAACTCTAAGATTCTTAACTGGTATTAGGACAGTCTACCACCCATCTGTCAATTTGCCATACTGTGGTGGCTTTCATGTTACTGTGATGCTGGAAACTAGAAATTATGCCACCAGAATTTGAAATACCAGCAAAGTCACCCATGGTGGACAGGTTTCAGTGGAACTTCCAAACTAGCTTAGACTAGGAAGAAAGAAAGGCCTGGCAACCTACATCTGGAAATAGCTAATGAAAACCTTATGGATCACAACAGAACACTGTCCGAATCACTTGCTTTGGACATGTCATCAGAAGGGATCAATTGCTGGAAGAGGACCTCATGTTCGGTGAAGTAGAGAGCCCGCAAGGGTACATGGGAGCCCTTTGGTGAGATAGATTGGCACAGTGGCCACAGCAATGGACTTGAGCATGCTGGTGATTGTCAGGATGACGCAGGACCAGGTAATGATTCGCTCTGTTGTATATAAGGTCACCATGAGTCAACGTCGACTCAACGGCAGCTATCTGCCTGTCTGTCTGTCTTTCTGTTAAGACAGGCTATCATCATGGGAGTCATCTATCCAACAATCCAACAAAATTTATCACACACCCCCAAAATGCTTATGATAAGTACCAGAGAAAAGAAGATCAGAAGAAAGAGCCCCGGCCCTCGAGGAGCTCGCAGTGCAGCAGGAAGTCAGACGTGAGCGCACAGGGAAAGCCTGAAGAGACATGCTCTAATAGGGAGCATTAGAGAGGGAATGCCCAAGTCTTCCAGAGACAGTCGGCATTTTCACAGAGGATATGAGTGGAGAGAGGATGGTGAGCAGATTTTTAGCCAGAGAAGAAGGGATGGGGCTTTTCCAGCATAGGCAAGAACATATGTGTGATCAGATGTGTTTTTCTCCCTTTTTTCTGAAGCCTGGTATGTGGAAGGCAGTGGATGCTAAGAATAGAATGGGGCCTTTTAAAATTAAATCAAGGGTGAAGGAGAAGATACGGATTCTAAAAGAATATTTAAGGTGGAGGAGTTATACTACTAGGTGTTAATCTTTGAGATACAAAGTTTTAATTGTCTTTAAAAAAAAACCATCCTGAGGTCAGACCCATCATCCCCATTGAGGGCGTCAGCCCCCTCTCTTGGTCTGCCAGCACCATCGAAACCCTCTTTCCACCCCAGTAGGGAGAATGACTGCCCCACCTTGGCTGAAGGTGGGATATAAGAGGAAGCAGGACCTGTATGTGCATGTGGTGTGTGGGGGGTACTTGCACAGGGCAAAGTGCCCCAAGAGAGTGTCACTTGCCTGGTTAGAGATTTATATGCTGGAATAAATGAATTTAACCATAAAGGGAAGGAATATTGCCACTGATGGGTGGTGGGGAGGGGGACAGGTTATGAGAAGTGATCTGATTGGCTTAAAATACCAGAAAGTATGGCCTGGGCTAATCATATAAATGCCTAGGTTGAAAGGAGGAGAATAATAAACATATTTCTGTATACTGGAAAAGTTCCCTTGATGGTGGTTAAATTTTATGATACATAAGTCATTTTATTTACTGTTTTAATACTACATCAGCAGGCAACCCTAGTAGTAGCACCCAGGGGTGAGATGCCAAAAACAGAGAAACAAATGAGGTAGAGGGGAATAGAGTGCTGTCAGATGGAGTTGTTAATGATAGTGATCCAGGTGGCCCTTGTGTGGTGGTAATAGCTTACAAGTCAGCATCTCTGCCAAGAAAACCAAGCCCCAGAACAAAAAGAAACCCCCCTCCAGGGCACCAGGAGTCCCCGGGTGGTGCAAATGATTAATGAGCTTGGCTGCTAACCAAAAGGTTGGAGGTTTGAATCTACCCAGAGGCACCTTGGATGAAAGACGTGGCAATCTGCTTCTGAAAAATGAGCCATTGAAAACCCTATGAGGCATAGTTCTATTATGACACACATGGGGTCTCCATGAGTCAGAATCAACTTCACGGCAACTTGTTTACTGGGCATATGGATTGGACACTCCATTTCAAGATTCACCTCTGGAGAACTTCTGTCTCTGGAGAGTCAAGGCTGAGGTGGAAAATAAGGTCTCAGTGTGATTACAGAGCAGAATCTTCACTGTCTGTCAGCCATGTGAGAACCCCGTTGGCTTTCTGAGAGCATATGAGGTTGGTGAGCGATCCGATGTTGGTGACCTGAGGCTCCACAGGCCACAGATGAAGACAACAGAAGCAGATGTTCACTCCCTGTCTCCCTCCTCCCGGTTTCACAAAGGAAGTGACCTTTGTTAAAGGTCAGGTGATGTTTGGAGACTGTCTGATTGCTTTCTTCTTCCCACTGGGATCCCACTGTCTAGTTGGGCAACTCAGGCACTGTTGTTTAGATTATCTCCTGGGCTTCTGTATTGTCTCTTTTCTTTTGTCCTGTCCGAAGAGAGAATTTTCCAGCAATGATAATGAGGCTGGCTCTGTGCTGGTAAACAAACCCTATAAAAGAATAGCATATGTACCCAGCTGCGAATTTTATAGGTTCAAATACAAAGTAATGTTAAATGTTGATACCTTGTCCTCCCGTCATGGCTTAATAATTATAAACTACGCAATCAAGGAGGGTAAAAAGACTGTGTCTTTCGTGCCAACTGTAATCAATTGCTGCTTGGAGTGCTACGTGGAGAAGAGTTCTGAGGTTGTGTGCAGGCTCAGTGGGAAGGGGCAGTGTGGTCAATTAGGCATGTCTGCTGAGCATGGGAAAAGGGGATGCCAGGAATTTTTATCACCTTGATCTTACTTTCTAAACATTCTCTCTTTTTGGCAACCACAGCAGCTCTTTTGACATGCTTTCAAACTTGCCTCCCAAATTTCATGTGGTGCTTTGTTATGCAATTATGTATACTCTTGAGTCACAGGGAATGTCTTCTGCTACTAGGAATTCCATCATCCATATCCCTCAGGCTTCCTGCCTTGTTCCTAGTATTTTTCATGTTCAGTCCCTGTGGTAGCAATCAAAAGAATACCAATTTTAAAACAGGGTACCATTTTTACCTGTCATTTTGGAAAAATTGAAAATCTTACTAGCCAGCGTTAAGGAAAATGTAGGATAAGATACGCACTCTAGTATATTACTGGAAGGAGTGCAGTTTGGTAAATCTTGGAGAACAGCTTGAAAATCTATATTAAGATTTTTAAAAATGTGAACATATCCTTTAACCCAGGAATAATTTTTCTTGTCATTTAACTTCTGGAAATAATCACAAAAAAACTCCATAATATAAAGTCTTATATAAAAATGCTCACTGTCTCTATCATAAACTCTAAAATATGTGAGGACAAAATCCATCATGAGAGAGGAAGAGCAGAAACACAAATGGGAGAATGAGATCTCAAAGTACTGTAAATAATAGGATTAGCAGATGGAGATTTAAAAAAATAAGCATGTTGTGAAGGAGAAAATTGTGTAATTCAATAAATGCAGAAAAAGCATTAGACAAATTTCAACATCTATTTGTGATGCAAGTCTAGCAAACTAGGAATGGATTAATGGAACATCCTCAACTGATAAAGAATATAGTAAACATCATACTTACCGATAAAATATTGAAACTTTCCCGCTGAGATTGGGAGTAAAACAGGTATGTCCTTTATTGCCAGTTCTATTAAAAAATATATGGGAGAACAGAACCAGTACAATATGGGGTGAAACGTTTAAAACACACACACACACGTATAAAGATAGGAAAGGAAGAAATAAAACAACTATCATTACTTGTAGGTGATATTGTGTATATAGAAAATCCAAAAGAATGTACAGGTGACTTAGTAGATATATTAAATAATTTAGCAAGGTCACTGGATACAAGATCAACAGCCAAAAATCAATTATATAAACCAACAACAAAAAATTAGGAGACGAAATAAAGAAATAAACCATTTGCAATACTATGAAAAACGTCAAATGCCAAGGCATAAATCTAACTAAAGTTGTGAAAGTCCTTCACTCAGAAAAATACAAAATATTTTTGAGAGAAATTAAAGAATACCTAAATATACAGACCACCATGTGTCTGTCAGTTTGTTGTACTATGGTGGCTTGCGTGTTGCCATGATACTGGAAGATTTGCCACAACTATTTCACATACCAGCAGGGTCACACTTGGTGGACAGGTTTCAGAGGAGTTTCCAGACTAAGTAGAAAGAAGGACCCTACAGTCTACTTCTGAAAAAATTAGCCAGTAGAAATCTTATGAATAGCAGCGGAACATTGTCTGATAAAGTGCCGAAAGATGAGACCCTCAGACTGGAAGGCACTCAAAAGAGCTGCCTTCTCAAAGTAGAGTCAACCTTAATGATGTCAGTAGAGTCAAGCTTTTGGGACCTTCATCTGATGATATGACATAACTCAAAATGAGACGAAATTGCTGCAAACATCCATTAATAATTGGAATGTGGAATATACGAAGTATGAATCTTGGAAAATTGGAAGTCGTCAAAAATGAAATGGACGCATAAATGTCAATATCCTAGGCATTAGTGAGCTGACATGGACCAGTGTTGGCCATTTTGAATCAGACAATTGTATGGTCTATTATGCCAGGAATGACAAATTGAAGAGGAATGGCATTGTGTTCATTGTCGAAAAGAACATGTCATGATCCATCCTGAAGTACAGCGCTGTCAGTGATTGGACAATATCCATATGCCTACAAGGAAGATCAATTAATATGATTATTATTCAAATATAGGCACCAACCACTGAGGCCAAAGATAAAGAAATTGAAGATTTTTACCAGCTTCTGCAGTCTGAAATTGATCAAACATGCAATCAAGATGGTTGATAATTACTGGTGATTGGAATGCAAAAGTTGGAAACAAAGAAGGATTGGTAGTTGGAAAACACAGCCTTGGTGATAGAAACGATGCTGGAGATCACATGATAGAATTTTGCAAGACCAATGACTTCTTTATTGCAAATACCTTTTTTCACCAACATACACCGTGACTATACATGTGAACCTCACCAGAGAGAATACACAGGAATCAAATCAACTACATTTGTGGAAAGAGACAATGGAAAAGCCCAATATCATCAGTCAGAACAAGGCCAGGGGCCAACTGTGGAACAGACCATCAATTGCTGATATCCAAGTACAAGTTGAAGTCAAAGAAAATTAGAACAAATCCATGAGAGTCAAAGTATGACCTTGAGTATATCCCACCTGAATTTAGATATCATCTCAAGAATAGATTTGATGCATTGAACACTAATGATCAAAGACCAGATGAGTTGTGGAATGACATCAAGGGCACCATACATAAAGAAAGCAAGAGGTCATTAAAAGGACAGGAAAGAAAGAAAAGACCAAAATGGATGTCAGAAGAGACTCTGAAAGCTGCTCTTGAATGTCGAGTAGCTAAAGCAAAAGGAAGAAATGATGAAGTAAAAGAGCTGAAAATAAGATTTCAAAGAGCAGATCGAGAAGACTAAAGTACTATAATGAAAAGTGCAAGGACCTGGAGATAGAAAGTCAAAAGGGAAGAACACTCAGCATTTCTCAAGCTGAAAGAACTGAAGAAAAAATTCAAGCCTTGAGTTGCAATATTGAAGTATTCTATGGGGAAAATATTAAATGATGCAGGAAACATCAAAAGAAAATGGAAGGAATATACAGTCACTGTACCAAAAAGGATTGGTTGACATTCAGCCATTTCAGGAGGTAGCATATGATCAAGAATCAATGGTACTGAAGGGAGAGGTCCAAGCTGCACTGAAGGCATTGGAGAAAAACAGGGCTCCAGGAATTGACAGAATATCAATTGAGATGTTTCAGCAAATGAATGCAGCGCTGGAGGTGCTCACTGGTCTATGCCAAGAAATTTGGAAGACAGCTACCTGGCCAACCGACTGAAGAGATACATATTTGTACCCATTCCAAAGAAAAGTGGTTCAACAGAATACGGAAATTATCGAAAAATATCATGAACATCACACACAAGTAAAATTTTGCTGAAGAACATTCAAAAGCAGTTGCAGCAGTACATCGATAGGGAACTGCCAGAAATTCAAGCCAGATTCCGGACAGGACGTGAAATGAGGGATATCATTGCTGATATCAGATGGATCCTCGCTGAAGGCAGAGAATACCAGAAAGATGTTTACCTGTGCTCTATTGACTTTGCAAAGGCATTTGACTGTGTGGATCATAACAAATTATGGATAACATTGCAAAGAATGGGAATTCCAGAACATTTAATTGTGTTTATGCAGAACCTGTACATAGAACAAAAGGCAGTCATTCAAACAGAACAAGGGGATACTTCTTGGTTTAAATCAAGAAAGTTGTGTGTCAGGGTTGTATCCTTTAACCATACTGATTGAATCTGTATGCTGAGCAAACAATCGGAGAAGCTGGACTATATGAAGAAGAATGCAGCATCAGGACTGGAGGAAGACTCTAACAATCTGTGATATGTAGATGACACAGCCTTGTTTGCTGAAAGTGAAGAGAACTTGAAGCACTTACTGATGAAGATCAAATACTACAGCCTTCAGTATGGAATACTCCTCAACATAAAGAAAACAAAAATCCTCATAACTAGACCAATAAGCAACATCATGATAAATGGAGAAAAGATTGAAGTTGTCGAGGATTTCATTTTACTTGGATCCACAATCAATTCCCATGGAAGAAGCAGTCAAGAAATCAAAGGATGTATTGCACTGGGCAAATCTGCTGCAAAAAACCTCTTTTAAAGAGGTGTTAAAAAGCAAAGATGTCACTTTAAGGACTAAGGTGTGCCTGAACCAAGTCATGGTGTTTTCAATTGCCTCATATGCATGTGAAAGCTGGACAATGAATAAGGAAGACCGAAGAAGAATTGATGCCTTTGAGATATGGTGTTGGTGAAGAATGTTGAATGTATATGGCTTGCCAAAAGAAAGAACAAATCTCTCTTGGAAGAAGTATGGCCAGAATGCTCTGTAGAATCTAGGATGGCAAGACTTCATCTCACATACTTTGGACATGTTATCAGGAGGGATCATTCCCTGGAGAAGGACATCGTGCTTGGTAAAGTAGAGTGTCAGGGAAAAAGAGGTAGACCCTCAAGGAGATGGATTGACACAGTGGCTGCAACAGTGGGCTCAAGCATAACAATGATCATGAGGATGGCCCAGGACCAGGGAGTGTTTCGTTCTGTTGTACATAGGGTCGCTATGAGTTGGAACTGACTCAAAGGCACCCAACAACAACAACATATGCATGTGAAAGCTGGATAATGAATAAGGAAGACTGAAGAATTGATGCCTTTGAATTACGGTGTAGATGAAAACTATTGAATATACCATCAACTGCCAGAAGAATGAACAAATAGGTTTTGGAAGAAGTACAGCCAGAATGCTCTCTAGAAGTGAGGCTGAATTGACATAGTGGCTGCAAAAATGGGCTCAAGCATAACAACGATTGTGAGGATGGGGCAAGACTGGGCAGTGTTTCGTTCTCTTGTTCTTGAGTCAGAACCGACTCAATGGCACCTAACCACAACAACAATAAATATTCGGAGGAATGTACCATGTTCATAGATTGGAAGATTCAATATTGTAAAGATGTCAAGTCTTCTCAAATTGATCTGTCAAAATTAAGCATTCCTAATAAAAATCCTAGCAAGTTTTAAATAAAATGTATTTTTTGAAAAATCTGAAATAATTACAAAATTATAGAGAAGTTGGAAATATATGCAAAGAATCTTTTTTTCTCCTGAACCATTTGAGAGTAAGTTGCCGACTGAATGTCCACCATTCCCAAATACTTTCGTGTGTTTCCTACAAAGACATTCTCCTTCATAACCACAATACTACCAGTAAAAGCAGAAAATCCACATTAATATATTAATATCATATAACCCCTAAGCCCTATTCAAGTTTTACTTGTTGTCTCAGTAATGCCTTTTATGGAAAATGATCCCTTTGGAATCGTACTCTCCAATTAGTTGTCATCTACCTTTAGTCTTCTTTAGTTTCTTTTTTTATTTTATTTATTTTGTTTTTGTTGAGAGTATACACAGCTAAACATACACCAGTTCAACAGTTTCTACATGTACCATTTAGTGACATTGATTACATTCCTAGAGTTGTGTAACAACTCTCACCCCCCTTTTCTGAGTTATTCCTCCCCTAATAACATAAATTCACTGTCCCCAAATGTTCCTATCTAATCTTTTGAGTTACTATTATCAGTTTGATTCCGTACAGTTACTAAAAGAGCATAATGTTCAAGGCAGACATTTTTTACTACTTAAGCTAAACTATTGTTTGGTGTTAAGAAGATTTCAGGGGACATTTTTGGTTTAAGATTTAAAGATTATCTCAGGGCAATAGTTTCACGAGTTCATTCAACTTTTATGGCTCCAGGAAGTCTGGATTCCATGTGAATTTGAAATTCTTTCTGCATTTCCCCCTTTTGATCAGGATTGTTCTATAGACTCTTTGATCAAAATCTTCAGTAATAGTTGTTGTTAGGTGCTGTAAAGTTGATTCCAACTCATAGCGACCCTATAGGACAGAGGAGAACTGTTCCGTAGGGTTTCCAAGGAGCAACTGGTGGATTTGAACTGCCAACCTTTTGGTTAGCAGCCAAGCTCTTAACCAATATGCCACCAGAGCTCTGCTCAATGATAGTAGGCAGGCACTGTCCAGTTTTTCTGATCCCATGGCAAAGGAGTTAGTTTTTTATGGAGGCAATTAGCCACATATTTCATATCCTTCTCCCATTCCTGACTCTCCTTCTTCCTCTGTTGCTCCAGGAGAATAGAGACCAATTATTGTGCCTTGGATGGCCAGTTGCAAGCTTTTAAGACCCCAGGCACCACGTGATGAACTAGGAGGTAGAACAGAAGCACTAAACACATTATTAGACCAATTAACTGGGATGTCCCATGAAACCATGACCCTAGACCTCCAAACCAAGGAATCAAATCCCATGAGGTTTTTGATTGTACATAAGAAGCCTCAGTAGCTACTATTTTTTTTTTTTGTCATTGTTGTGAATATATCTATCACACAACTTTTGCCAATTCAACTTTTTCAGGTGTACAACTTAATGATAGCAATTAGCGTAATTAGCTGTGCAGCTCTACCCTCAATCAGTGCAGTATCTCTATCGCCATTAACCACCCTGTCTCTTCTGACCTTAGTAACCACGAATAGACTTTGTTCTCTATACATTTGCCTGTTATTGTCTTTTTATATAAGTGAGGTTATGCAATATTTGTCCTTTTGTGATTAACTTATTTCACACAGCATAGTATCTTTCAGCTCCTTCCATACTATAGAATGTATCAAGACTTATTCTACTGGTTGAGCAGTATTGCACTGTATGTATGTACCACGTTTTGTTAATCTATTCATCTGTTGATGGGCATTTATTTTGTTTCCACCTTTTTGGCTATTGTGAATAGCGCTGCAACGAACGTTGGTGTATAACTCCCTGTTTGTATCTTTGCTTTCAAGTCTTTTGGGTATATAGCTAGGAGTAGAACCTAGTCTTTTCTTGACTTTTGTGACCTTGACATTTTGTCAGGCAACTTCACTGTTAATTTAGTCTTTTCCCTTTGTCATTAAGAATTCAATGGGAAGGTACTTTGAGACTAGGTAAACATCAAATGTTTAAGTAATTAATATCTATGGATTCATAGTTTCCTATTTCATTCAATAGGTTATAATTCATTTCTATCATTATTTATTTTGATTTTCAAACTGTCCTCAATTTGGCCAATAAGAGCTCATTCAAGCTGACTTGATATGTCCCCATCTTTCTTTGAATACTTCCTTGCTTTCTGGCACAACAAGATGTTCCAGGCCCATCTGGTACATTCCCTGCCTTTTTCCGGGAGTCAGCTATCTCTTGAAGGGGTTTTAGTTCCTTTTAGTGGAAAACGGAGCTCAAATCTGGGAGCTACGTTTGTTCGTTGATATTGGAATACTAGGTTCTCCCTGGCCTTCTCAGTGGACAAAAGGAATAGATGTATTTATATATACACATACATACACACATTTACATCTATTTTTAGTTCTATATTTCTATTTATCTACCTACCTAGAAAACTGTGAGTTTATATCACTAACTCTAATTCCACTCCAACATCCCTAGTTCATTCTAGTTTTGTGCCTTTTTGTATATGTAACTCCTCTCTCTGACAGTGAAAAAGCTGGCTACCATTACAGGCACTTCTAGGTTACAAACGAGATTCGTTCCTAACTCTGTCATTAAGGCTTTAAGTCGAATTTGTAGGTAAGTCAGAATAGGTACATATGATTCTCATTTAGCCTTACTTTAGTGCAAGAAAAGGCTTGAAGGCTTTTCAATTATTTAAAAGCTGCATGTGCAGCAAATGAAGGTGATTGTGACGAATTTGTTGCAAGTAGGGGTTGGTTCAATTGTTTCAAAATTAGGGCAAATTTACATAACATTAAAGGGCAAGTACAAGTTGTTCATAAGTCAGACATTTGTAAGCCGGGGAATGCCTGTATCTTTAATGTATTTACTTATTTAATCAGGTACCAGTTGCCGTCAGGTCGATTCTAACTCATGGAGACCCCATGTGTGTCGGAGTAAACTGTGCTCCTTAGGGTTTTCGATGGCTGATTTTTCAAAAGTAGATTGCCAGGACTTTCTTCTGAGGCTCCTCTGGGTAGACTTGAACCTCCAGCTCTTTGGTTAGCAGGTTGACAGCCTTGTTACTGCCCACTGAGGATAAAAGTTCTAGGTCCCTATTCGGTCTTCTTTGACATCACCCCATTAAGGGGGTCAGGATGTCTTATTACTGGAGGGGTGAAAGTCCAGGTTCTCCACTCAGCCTTTGCTGGCATGGATGTTGGTGGGGCCACAGTTTTTTCTGTGGTGTTTGGCTGTAGTTACTACCTGTAAGTTTTCTGTCTTATGAGGCTTACCCCTTTGCTGGTTCTTGTCTAGAGAGAGCAGGCTTTTGTAGGGGCTTTTTCTTTTTTTTTTCTGTGCCTATTCATGTTAAGGAGCCCTGGTGGTGCAGTGATTAAAGTGATCAACTGCTAACTGAAAGGTCGATGGTGGGAAGCCACCAGTGGCTCTGTGGGAGAAAGATGTGACAGTCCGCTTCCGCAGAGATTTCCAGCCTTAGAAACTCTATGGGGTCGCTATGAGTCGGAATCGACTCCACCGCAGTGTTTTCTTTGGTTTGGTTTAGTGTTTCCAGGTTGCTGGTGTTTTCAGCTCTGAACCTGAGTTATATGAGGCAGAAAGAAAACCCAGTCAACTCACTACCGTGCCATTCCTGGGATCCCGAGATCCAGAGCTGGCCTGTTTTCTCTTCTCCACCTTTGGAGTCTTTTTACATCTGTTTTATGTATAATGTCTGTTGGTTTTACTTGCACTTAGTGGGAGGAATAGAGAAAGTAAAAGTATATACTTCATCTTCCCAGAAGCTTGTTCAAATTTTAATATGGAATAAAAGCAAGGAAAAAAAAAAAAAACACCTCAATATAGAGTAAGACCTCAATTTGGTTAAAAAAAACGTATGGAAACATGCATGTGCATGCAGGAACGTGAACACAGACACATATATGCACACAACCATAGAAAAGGGAAAATGCACCAAAATGTTAATTATTTGGATGGTGGGTTAGTTTCTGAATTTCTCAAAATAGGCAGTCATTATTTTTATAATTGGAAGAAATAAAAAATGCCCTATTTGTTTAAAAAATTGCTTTCCATGTTTTCTAAACTGGGCATTCCGTTACCTACCCTGTTGTCCTTATAGATTGTTATATAGGTAAATATATTCTAGATGTTGAAGTGCTTTGTAAAATATAAAGCTCTAGAAAAACACCAAGGATAATTTTTACATGAAATGAAGAGAAACAATAGGTATGGGGTTATGTTGAAGAGCTTCTTTTTCCTGTTAACACTTCATGATTCTCCTCCTAGTTACTTCTAAATATAAAATGCATAATAGTGTATGTACTTTTCTAAGTTATCAAATTGACAGTGAAATGGTTTCTCCCACCATCTTTAAGCTCTGTAAACAAACATCTCACCTTTTTGACCCAGAAGCCTGTTACACAGTAAATCTGTTTTTAACTCCTCTGCTAGTTAGAGTTGCAAGTGGGAGCCATACCTTTTGGTTTCTATGTTTGGCTCTGTAACTCATGCTGAGTTAGACCTTCACCTCCACATACTTCAATTTCCCCTCTGGAAGCCGAGGGCGATGACATTCTACATACAGAGGGTGACCGGCAAAGGACAGAAGCTTTACGTTAAAGAGAAACGCTGAGAGAGCACAGAATTCAGAATTTATGCCATCCTCCAATTCATCTGAAATTGTTTTATGCTGTTGAATCCAAGAAGTCATGCAGCCCAAACAGTATAACGTACCTTCAACCTTTTTAAGTACTTTTCCTTTTGTTCTGGAAATCAAAATAAAAGGTTTATCAAATCCTTCTTTGGAATGCCAGTCCTTTACAACTAACAAGCTAGAAGAGACAATTTGTCTGCCTTCTTGGACGACAAATCAGAAATACTCAAGACCCAATTGTTGAGACACCTATGCTTCAAGAATTAAACCAGTTGCTATTGAGTCAATTCCAGGTTGCTGGTGTTTTCATGGCAACCCTACGTGTATCGGAATAGAACTGTGATCCACAGGGTTTTCAATGGCTGATTTTTTGAAAATAGATCACCACGTCTTCTTCCGAGATGCCTGTGGGTGGACTTGAACCTTTAATTTTTTGGTTAGCAGCCAAGGGCATTAACCATTTGCACCACCTGGAGACTCCATGCTTCAAGTATTTTAGAAGGCAGTTTAAGAGCTCATCTGGCCCAGCTTTTCTCCCCTACCCCCATGAAGATCACCTTCACGATCATCTAATAGCAATGATAATTGACTCTCTGGGAAAGAAATAACAAGCAAGGAAGAACTATTTTCTGTTTGCCAAGCATGATTTGGGAAGATCCTTCTGTTTGTCTGACTAATTTAATTTCCCAAATATAAATGGTTCTCCTTCAGCATTTGGGCACCGAATAAAGGCCCATTTTTTTCCAGCTGAGTTAACATACCTTATGAGGTCAGTTTCTTACTCTGAGCAGTGACAACGAGGGTCCCCCTGGATAGCTCTGTTTTCAAACGTTAACCTGAAAGATTGAAGATCTTGGCTACCTATTGCTTATGTACAGATCTGGCATATGCTCCCCTGTTTCCTGGTGGGAAAAAGATGGCTCTACAAACCAAAACTGCACTCCTTGATGCTAGGGGATCAAGAGAGACCAAGCCTGGGGAATTCTGAGAGGAAGGTTCTACAGGCTTATCATCAGTGAACTGGAAGACCACCAACTTACATATGCCCTAAACTAATAAAGGAACAGATTTCCAAACATCCGAGCCTCTATTTCCCAGATAATTAGATCTCTGCTAAAAGGTGTCCCATGAGAATAGTGATCCATCATCAAGTAAGCATAGTGTGAGGGGTACAGGTTAAATTTTGATCATGTTAAGATGGCATTACGGTTAAAGGGTCCAGGAATAGCTGAATCCTGTTCTGTCAATCACAACACTGACTGTGGGTTTATTGAAGGTACTTCACATATAACAGGCAATGAAAATGGCAATCAAAACTACCACCATCTGAGCCTGATACCCATATGGGTGCTGCCCTGTGAAGCTGGGTTGGAGCAGTCAGTTCACACTGAAGACTTAGCCCAAGCAAGGCCCGTCTTCCTCCTAATTTCCAATCTTACCATCAGCTGGCTGCTGAAGACAAAGATGCCTTGCATACTGAGTGGGGAAGAGAAGAGGGGAAGCAAGATGATTGTGATTGTTCCTAGCACCCCACTCTTCAGAGTGTGGTCCACAGACCGTCAGTATCAGCATCACCTGAGAGTTTGTTAGAAAGGCAGAATCTGGTGCCCCACCTCGGACCTAACCCATCCATTGTCGTTAAGTGAATTCCCACTCATAGCGACCCTGTAGGACAGGGGAGAACTGCCAGATAGGTTTTCTAAGGCTGTAATCTTTACAGAAGGAGATGCCGCATCTTTCTCCCACGGAGTGGCTGGTAGGTTTGAACTGCTGACCTTTTGGTTAGCAGCCAAGTGCTTAACCACTGTGCCACCAGGGCTCTCTACCTCTGACCTACTAAGTCAGAACCTGCAATTTTAACAAGACCACCATGTGATTTGTGGGCATGTTAGTGTTTGAGAAGCGTTGTCCTGGGAGACAGACCTTGGGTCAACTCACTCATGGATGTATCTGTAATTTTAATACACAGTGACCCTGTGTATTCAGGGACCAATCTCTACCCAAAATCTGATTGGTATTCTTTCTTACTGGGGAGGAGTGAGGAGAGGGAATAGAATAAAAACAGCTGGGACGTCCTCCCCTTTGCGTGTGGAAAATGCTGGTTCTAATAAAGTTTTTTTTTCTTCATGTATGATTTTCTCAATATGCTAATGTGCATTGTGACATTTAAGAAGGGAATATAATGTAATCATTGCCCAGACGTTTAAAATTGCAGAACCCTGTTTTGAGGGAATACCTATTCACCACAGGTGCTTCACAAAACACAGTTCAGGAAGTGCCTGTACTAACGTAAGGGAATTATTGTTCTCTTGGGGGAGCAGGTAGAATAAACATTCTCCCTGTTCTCAGGTGGGATTGAGTTTTGTTTAATTGCCTACACTTTGAAGTTGTGGATTTTCCAAAGGTTAAGGCACAGGGGATGAAGTTACATCTTACATACGGCTAGAAACCAAAATCGGGGCATAGAGCAAAAATAGCATTTTTATCCAATTTTTATTTTGGGAAAAAACTTCTAAATGTTACGATATTACAGACTGACTTACCATCGCCCAAGAAGCCCAAGACAGCTTGCTGTACCTCTAGCACTAGTGCTCATCATTGTTTCTTCAGATGTGTGCCAGACCAAGTGTTTAGAGGCCGTATAGTTTGAAGAACACGTATCTTTAAGGACTGGAATCACACACAGCGTGATGAGACTCTCACACTTTCAGATGAGAGTGAGAACAACACATTTGTGTCTCACAGCCTGAGCTGTGGAGAATAAGAGCATTTAGCAGAATGGCCTGTGGAGTTATCCATGCTAGTTAAGTTGCTCTCTCTCTCAGCAGATGTGATTGAATTTACCTAAGTTACTTCTGAATATGTTGCAATGCCACTGTGCTTTGCACACAACTTCAGAGAGGGTTTTTTGCCAGAAGACTGGTAGTGAAGAAGATAGTTTGCTTCATCTCAAAGCAGAGGAGTATTTGTCTACAAAGGTGGTGTGTATCCCTCTAAAAGGGCAGAGAAGGGAGGAAATCCATGTTGATGAGCCTGTTGAGCTGTTTGATCCTCTGTCTTGTCAAAAGAGATCCTTTAAAAGAAAATACCATCTAAAATCTTAGTGTGTTTATCAGGCAGTGGCTCTCAAGCTGTAATTTTCCCCTGCTAAGGTCACAGACTTGGCCCACAATGTGAGTTGGCAAAGGCTCTCCTATCTTTATACCAAGGGAGCACAAAGGAAAACAGTAATGATGGTGGTCATTGAACCCTATTATGCTCTCCCTGGAAATTCACGTCTTTGTGAATGTGTAGGAGAAAGGTGAATGCAGCTGGACATGAAAGTGATTTGTCCACCATTGGTCCATGCAATTCCCCAACTGCTGAACAAGCCAACAGAATAACTCACCTGCTTGGGAAATGAGTTAACCCTTTAGTCTACCAGAATCTTTTAGCAAATGACCTTTGTCCAGTTTCATTTCACACTGAATGGTTTATAATTACCTTTGGAAATATAATTTGGCTTCCCATGTAGGCTCCCCATAGGAAAAATACGGCAATCTGCTGACAGCAGCACTTCAGTGCAACAGTTGTATTTCCCGATGTAAAGTGGCATTCCAGTTCATATGTCATCAGTCTCTATGAATGAGGGAAACTATCACTGTTGTTAAAACTCTGAAATTATTAAGGCTATGAGGACCAGACTGGAGACCACATTAAATTCACCAAACGTCATCTTGTAAGTCTCCTGAATCTCTTCTCACCACACAATCTTCCCTTCCAGTTGCCTCTCTCCAGGACTGGGGAACATTATATAAATATTTCTTCATATTCTTATTTCTATCAACTGAACTAAGTGTAGTCTAAGGCAGGGGTCAGCAAACTTTTATCTAAAGGGCCAGATAGTAAATATTTTTGGCTTTCTTGGTCATGCTTTCTCTTGTCAACTCTTCAACTCTGCCGTTGAGGTGTAAAAGCAGCAGACAATCCATGATGGAATGAGCACACCTGTGTTCTGATAACACTTTATTTATGGACACTGACAATTGTGTTTCATGTCACTTTTATGTATTCCAAAATAGTCTTCTTTAATTTTTTAAAACCATTTAAAAATGTAAAAACCATTCTTAGCTCGTGGGCCGTACAAAAAACAGGTGGTAGGCCATAGTTTTCTATCTCTGGTTTAATGGATTGGCTGATTTTCCCACCTACACCACAATTTTCTCTTCTATTTTGGTGATATAGGATAGTACGATAGTAGAACACATTAATAGCTTCGTGTTTTGTCCTTAGTATAGGGAAGTGAGATAGTTTAGTGGTTATCATCATGGACTTTGTAATCAAACACAGCTAGGTTCAAATCCTGGCTTTGGTTCACACTAGGGGTACATTGCATAACCTCTGTGAGCACTAGCGTCTTTCTACAAAATGCGTAATTCTCATACCTCATGGGAAAAACCCTCTCTGGAATTGTGTGCAAAGCACAGGTAATATTTGTGAAGAATTTAGCATAGTGTCTGCCTCATAATACGAGTATAACAAACAGTTGCTATTATTATGTTGTTGTCGCTATCGTTTTTAGGAGATCTATGTTTTCCACTTCTGATTCTTCTACCTCGTTTTACCTAAGGCAGATCAGTCTCTAATCTGAGCCTCCGTTTTTACATGACGGGGATTTTGAATCTACGATCGGTCCAGAACTAAAAATGTCTATGATTCTTTACTGTTGGTAACATAACCCCTTGCATTGTAAATTTATTAAAGATGATCATTATTTAAAAAAATAAATGTTCCAAGAGTGGACCTTGGGATTTTTGGAAAACAGCTCTATGTTTGTGAGAAATGGGGTCAGGAGAGACATAGAAGTTTTTATTCTGGTGATTTAGGTTTAACAGAACAATTGACACCTTGCCCCTCTTCTTTCTGGGCTAGCTGACAATTACGTGAAATGAAATTCTTTTGGATTCCAGGGGACAGGTGCCATTATCTGAAAAAGATCTCAACGCTCACTCAGCCCTTTTAGTACCTCAACTACGATACTGGGATGTTTACGAAGCTCACTTGGAAGAGCCCAGGTGAAAAAAGACCCACAAAATGAAAAAAGCCTCCAAATGCAGATAGCGGCTCTTCCCCAGCTAAACGAACTGTGCCATCCAATTATTTCCAATTACAATTGCGTTTCTTTCTTTAATGTTTTCTATGCTGATATCCAAGTTGCTAATGAAGCAGGCCCCTGCTTTATGATCCCCATTGTTGTGACTTGCTGGGCTTAATTGCTGTGTCTCCATAACAGACAGACATTCTGGACAATTAGACAATAATAAGGAAGCAAGATGGGGAAATGGCTTAGATTCTTTATTTTAATTATGCTGATAGTGCACACTACAATTCTGAATCAATGCCAAAGTGCTATTTTTGGTAGCATCCAATAACATCAAACTAGAGCCAATACATTTATATTTTAATGCAAAAGAATCCCCCTCCTCTGTCTTGATTGGTTGTTGCATTTTGTAGAACAGTAATACTCTCTATGCCCATGAGGTGTCTCACCTTCTGTTTCCTTCGTAACAGACCTATTATTTTATATTGCTCCTGTTTTACATGTTGGGAAGTTGGAATGTCTAAGCTGTCTCAAGTTCATGTAGCATCTTGGGCATTAAGCTGCCCAAATATTTCCAAGAATGACTCTTGAAATTTATATTTGCTAAAAGACCCTTTAAAGGTGGCCAAAACATAAATATAGGCCTCAGGTAGGCTCAGTCTATTCGGTGTTAAAAAATGCAAGCCCCACCCTGCAGGATCTGGTCCTTGTCGCAGCTCCAACTTTATCATATTCCACTTTCCTATTTGCCTGCTGTCTCCTACCCACACTGGTGTTTCATCCCTATGACCAGCACAAGCTCAATCTTACCTGATGGTCTTCCTCTCTCTTTGCAAGGCCAGTTCCTTTATATCCTTCATTCTTATTTCAAATACCACCGCCGCAGAGAAGCCTTTTCTATCCCTTCTTCTACTTTGCTCCTCCTCTCACATCCCTCCCCTTTGCAATATTCTCTTTCATTGAATTTAGCTTGTTTTCTCCACAGCACACTTTATATATTTACTCTCCTATTTGTGTATTGCTTAAGGGTCTGTCAAGTCAGGAATTATATCTGTTTTGTCAATCACTGTGTATCCAGAAAATTAAATAGTGCCTGAAACCAGTGTGTTCTGAGTAAATATTTGTTGAATGAATGAATGAATGAATAATGAATTGATGGATTATTTCTCTTTCCTAGTACATACTCTCAGGGCAACTGTGGTCTATTGATATCCTATCTAATCTTCTAGTTGGAACGTGGTAGACTGACCTTCATGAGACTGTGGATTCCTTGAGGGCAGGGATTTTGGCTTGTTGATCTTTGTATTCCCAAAGTCTAACATACTGTACTCTCTACATAGTTGTGAATCAGCTAACGTTAGTGAAAGATGGGAAAAAATTTACAAGAGGGCATGGACCTTATAATCTGTGTTTTATGTCTTATGGCAGTGGTTTGTAAAGAATGGGGGATGGTAATTGGCACACGTGGTTCACCTAGAAAAGATCTGCAGCTTATCCCTTCATCAGGCACTCCCCTGGTTGACTGAAGTGTTCGATCCAGCTCCAGACTTCTAAAATAGTTGGTTCCAATTGCTGTTCCAGTGCAGTGGTTGTTTTGGTGGAGAGATGGACCTTTAGAACTTCCTAATTTGCCATTTTCTGTAAGTATCTGATGCTTTTGAAAGTTCTGAATTCTGCAAGACACTCTCACACAAGTCCTTCTCCTTCAGTCCTTAAAAGCTTATTGTATACTTCAATTACACTAAGTAACCCCAAGTGATTCAGGGTAGCCATGTCCTGCGGGTATGGCTCACTGCTTCTCCCCTAGTCCTACAGGAGCACAAAGGGTGATTAAACCAGGAGGAACCAGAACTGTTGGTTCTACCACTTTCTGCTTTTGTTTTTTTCTGTTTTTGTTGAGCGGGGTGGGAGCATGCAGTTGCTTTTGCTGCCATCTTAGCTCGCCGTGTTTCGTTGTTCTATGGTATTTTCTTCACTACCTGTTTTTTAGTTTGCCCTGCTTTGTTCTCACTAAGATTATTCATAAGCACTTCATTTTATCACTCTTATGAATGGAATACTTTAAAAATCCTATCTTAAATTTGTTATTGCTAGCATGTAGAAAAACTATTAATTTTAAATATCTGGTATTCATACATGTTGCTACACTTTATTCTTAAATCCAATAGTTTATTCTTCTGGTGTTCTGGGTGGATAATTCTATCATTAGCAACTTGTTACCTTTTATCCCTTTATCTTGCTTTATGGTATTCATAGTACTTTTCACTCTCTGAAGTTATGTTTGATGATTCTCTACTGTTTATTTCACACTGTATAGTGCACACTCTTATCTCTTTTTCATGTTTTTAAAAATTTATTGACTCATTTATTTTTGGCCAGAACAATGTTGAGCAGAGGGCTTTTTTTCCTCTGTGGTTCTTCAGAGAATGACTCTTAGTGTTTCCTAAGTATGAGTCCCCCATTTTCCCAGTTGTGGTCATGGGCTTGCCCAGAGCCACCTAACTCCATCTCCCAGCCTGTTTGTTATTTTGCCTTGTGAACATTTTCTGTAACCATCAAATTTTAAACCAAAAGAACTAAAATTACTTAGAGACAATTTAATTCAATCCCTTCAATTTACAGGCAAAGCAACTGAGGTTTAGGGTGATAATAATGGTAGTGGTGTGAGAAATGACTCACTCTAATCACACAGCTAAATAATCAAGGAGCTGAGGCAAGAATTCCGGTCTCCCAGGCCAGTGTTGTCAATGAATTGATCAGGATATATGTATTGAGACCACACTATTGATTCGATTGGAAACTACTGCATAAACATGAAATAATAATAATGAACTGAAATGTTGTGCTAACAGCCTTTATTTGGAAATGTGTGAGAATAATCGTGATGTTGTACCTTCAGAGTGATGTAAGCAAGCCAAGTTAATCAAATTTGTTCCACTAGCTTAAAAAATAATTTGTATGGAATTATGAATATGTCTATGCTTATAAAAATCCTGGAAAAATACCCATTAAGAAAATCTAAACCTTAAGATGAAAACCTTTGTGAGGTAAGATCATGGGTAATTTGATTTTTTTCTTTTTCCTTGAGGGTCTTTTCTAAAATGTCTACAATAATATGGCACATTTAATATGATAAGAAAAAAGTCATTTTAAATGTTAGAATGATGGCATTAAAACAAGGTCATGGAAGCTCCATAGACACAACCAAACTCCCTGAGGGACCAAATTACTGGGCTGAGGGCTCTGGGGACCATAGTCTCTGGGAACATCTAGCTCAATTGGCATAGCACAGTTAATAAAGACAATGTTCTACATTCTACTTTGGTGAGTAGCATCTAAGTCCTTAAAACCTAGTGAGCAGCCATCTAAGATATTCCACTGGTCTCACCTCATCTGGAGCAAGGGAGAAAGAAGAAAACCAAAGATACAGGGAAAGGATTAGTCCAAAGGACTAATGGACCACAACTACCATAGCCTTCACCAGACTGAGTCCAGCACTAGATGGTGCCTGGCTACCACCACTGA
>NW_004443947.1:27474323-27500276 GCF_000243295.1 Trichechus manatus latirostris | reverse complement strand
GAGAGTATGGCCCCCAGACACCCTTATAGCCCAGTAATGAAGCCACTCCTGAGGTTCACCCTTCAGCCAAAGATTAGACAGGCCCGTAAAACAAAAGGAGACTAAATGGGCACACCAGCATAGGGGCAAGGATGAGATGGCAGGAGGCGACAGGAAAGGAAAAACAAAAAGAAAAGAAAAGAATGATGGCATTAAAAAGCCTAGATCCCAGAGGGAAAAAAAAAAGGACCATAAAGTAGGGCTTCATTACATCAAGGAAGTGCTAATATCCACCTTGAATTCCCCGTTAAGAGTTATAATGATTCTTTGCATATTTCTTAGAGATAAAAACTGATTTTTCTCATGAACTTGTGTGAGGTTAAAATGTACCTATTGATTTATGTTTTAAAAGGCATGGTATGAACAAAGTTCTTGAAGGTGAAGCCTTCTTTATGCCACAGATACTCAGTTTAGATTGGAAAACTTGTTGGAAGTAATCATCTTAAAACAAAATCATAACATATTATGGTAATTCCATGCACATTTTTAACTTCGTGAAAGCAGTGAGATTAGTTTGCTTATCTGTAAAGTCACCCAAAGAAATGTCAGTTCAGAGTGTTACTGAAACCATGGACTGGGAAAAGTATTTAAACACTCAAGAATGTATTTATGATTTTAGAACATGGTGCTGGTTCTCTGGGATTAATAGTTGGATGCCCATTAGTGCTGTTTTGATGGAGGATGAAGAAAGATACAGGTGTTATTATTATCCATACATAGTGTTCTTATTGAGTCTAAAAGCAAAGTGAATGTCACTTGGGTCAGGGATTGAGCTGTGGACAAAAGGGAATGCTCTGCCTTTGAGATTCATTTTCAGTAACATTTTGGACATGGACCCTACCTGTCATTTTTCCACTGGTTGTTATGCTGTTAGGTGCCATCGAGTAAGTTCTAACTCATAGCAATCCAATGTACAACAGAATGAAACACTGTCCAGTCCTGTGCCATCCTCACAATCGTTGCTATGCTTGAGCCCATCATTGCAGCTACTGTGTCAGTCCATCTCATTGAGGGTCTTTCTCTCTTTCACTGACACTCTACTTGTAGAGTTGCATAAGTAAAAAGCATAAATAAGCAGTGTGTGTGAACCTTCCTCTCTCTTAAAGGCTGCCATGCTGTATGGGAGAAAACTCAGGAGAGAGAAATTTAAGAGAATCAACAATACTGAAATAGCTATAACACAGGATAGACTACCGTCCTAAGGAACACACAGTATGAAAAATGACGAGATTAATTTACCAATGGGATCTTGGAAGACTTTTATCATGGATGGAAGTTAAGATAGACTTTGATGAATGGAGAGGACTTTCACAAGTTGAAAGTATAGGATGGATCATCCAGACAGAGAAAATGAGTACAGTTCTCATATTCACCTTTCTGGTTTCTGGTCCAAACTAACTTGGCATTGAAGCCATCTCTGGTCACTTTGCTGCTGCTGTTGTTCTTGTTAGTTGCCAGCCAGTTGACCCCTGACTCACGGCAACTCCATGCACTACAGAATGAAACGCTGCCTGATCCTGCGTCATTCCCGTTATTGGTTGCAGATCTGACTGCTGTGATCCATGGGTTTTTCATTGGCTGATTTGTAGAAGTAGATTGTCAGACCTTTCCTTCTAGTCTGTCTTAGTCTAGAAGCTCTGCTAAAACCTGTTCAGCATCACCCAAGCCTCCACTGACAAATCGGTGGTTGCTGTGCATGAGATGTGCTGGCTGGGAATTGAACCTTGGTCTCCCTCATGGAAGGTGAGAATTTTACCACTGAACCACCGCTGCTTCCACCTCCACCCCCACCCCCATGATGAGGCAGGCATAATTCTCTGACCTCTAATGTGGGTTCTTCATTCTTCAAAATGTGTTTAGGATGTCCAGTTCTTTATTCCTTCTCCTGTCTGCTGGAGAAATTTTATGTTGGCTCCTGTATTCCAGGTTAATATTCTTTGACTTGCTTATCTTTTAACCATACCTCTCATACTGCATGATGCCATCCCTAGCTCCCTTTTATGCCTGCCCTGTAAAGACTTTCCTCCTCACCTCTTGTCTTGCTCCTAATTGCTCTGTTACCATTACCTTCTTTACGATTGTCCCATGTTCAGGATTGTCTGCTCCCTAACCTATGAAATTTACTCTCTAGAACCATAATTCTTATCTTTCTGAGCATTCTGTAGACCTCTCCCTTCCTTGTACATGGACATGTAGCTGACCTTTCTAGAATGTTCTTCATGACCTCATCGTTCTCTCTGAATTTGGATAACTTGCATATGTTTTATTTACTCTTTTAAAAACACATGATTCTTTACAGGGAGGAGGAAGAAGAAGGCTATCTCAGTATTGTATTTAAGTGTTGTTTTTTAAACAAGATAACACTGATTTATCACTGTTTTTTAGATATGACAACATATAACCAGTCAAATGCTGGCTTTAAGAATATTAATTTCAGACCATGTAATAGTTCTTAAAATTGTGGAAATTTAAGATTTTTATAAACATTGGTTGCTATGGTTTTTATTTTCTAATTTTGGAAAGATTAGCAATTTCTCCTTTAAAAATTAAAATTTATTCATCTGATCCTGCTAGGATTGACTTTAGGCCAGATATTGGAGGCGATTTGTGTAACTCAAGATTTCAGTTTAAAGATCCTGGTGATAGTAGAGCTGGCCCCTCAGTGAAGACTAAGAGAGAAGTGCTTCACTTCAAGTCACTTTTCTAAGGGGCCAGATCAACTTTTCTGAAAAAACCAGTAACACCAAACTTGGAATGTGGCTTTCAAAACAATGATAATGATAATATTGAAGAATTATTGAGTATAATGAAACTAAGAAGTCACAAAGGAGATACACAGCCTTGGACCAGTCTGGAAACATGAAATAGTATCTCTCCAAGTTTGAAAGAACAGTGTGCTCTTCAGAAAATAAGTAATGTGTAAGAGCATGTAAGTGGCTTTACTTAACCTTTTAAATGAAAAGAAGAACCTTTTAGCAACTGCCAAGAACAAGATGTTCTTCTTCCTTTTTTTTTAGAAAAAGAAAAAGAAATACATTTCTGTTTAATTCAAGAGCCGTCAGAGTTCATGTTTTCTTTCTCTCCAACTTTGCCTTTTATCAGCATGAAAAGTTTCTTGTAGTCTTTTCCACATACTCCAAAGGGTAGCCACCCAACCTGGGACTGTTTTCCCCAGCAGGAGGTACAGGATAGAATGTGTACTTGATTGAATGTCAGCGTGCCTCCCAAGTTTCCGGATGTGGAAAGCATATCTGGAAATCACAAGCTGCGTTAGCGTTCTGCAAATGCTAGACAGCAGCACTATTGCTTGCTTTGAAACTTCCTGGCAGTGTAACCAACAGGGATCTGAGCAGAAGCCCATTCACTTCCTCCCTGTCTGCACTGGCTCAGGGGAAACTGTACTTCTTGGGTCTCAGGTGATGTTGGAGGCAGGATGTGTTCAACCCTTGTGTGTGATGGACAAAACACAGCACAGTGAGTCCAGAGGCCTGAGTTATAGTCTTGACACTGCCGTTACCAGCACGATGCTGATGGGGAAGTCACTTCACTCATCTGGGCCTCAGTTTCATCACCTGTGAACTGGGGTTTATAAAGATGCTAAGCTCAAAGGATCATTAAAACCAAAACCAAGCCCATTGCCGTTGAATTGCTTCCAACTCAAGGTGACGCCAAGCATTAGAGTAGAAGTTCTTCATAGGGTTTTCTTGGCTGTAATCTTTATGGAAGCAGATCACCAGGCCTTTTCTTCCTTGATACCTCTGGGTAGGTTTGAATTGCCAACCTTTAGGTTAGCAGTCAAGCACAAACCATTTGTACCACCTAGAGACCTTAGGACATAATAGGTGTCAATAAATAGTTGACTGGATAAATAACAATTTGACCCCCAAATCTGTGCTCATGGCTACTATTTTATATCACATTACAGATAGTGATGGTACAAATAGTTTGTGTTTGACCACTAACAGAAAGGTTGGTGGTTTGAATCCACCCAGTGGTGCCATGAAACAAACACCCTTCTATCTACTTCTGTAAAGATTACAGCTAAGAAAACCCTGTGGAGCAGTTCTACTCTGTATGTAACACACAGGGTCACCATGAATTGGAATCGACTCCTCAACAACTAACAACAGCAACAACATTATCTTCTAGGCACTCTGTTAGGTGGTGATTGAAAGAGCCTCTTCTAGAGCTTGCAGCATAGTGGGAGAGAGAAAATAAACAAGTGCGGAAATGTATTATTTCTAAGTGTGTGAGGGCTATATAGAAAAGAACAAGGTTTGCTGAGAGAATACTGGGAAGGGAAAATATAGTTTAGATTGGGTGGCCAGGGAATGTTAGAACAGTAGGCTGGCTTTGCCTCTTTCTAAGTATGTGAACCTTGGGTAACTCAAAATTTATTTTAAAAATTGGTTGGGAAGTGGCTGTGAAACTCAAAAGAAAATATATCTGAAGTAGGCACAAACTTCAGGCCAACTCATGCACAAGAGATGTAACATTCTTTGTTTTTCTGTAAGTGAATTTACTTGGTATTTTGTGTCTCCATTGCACTGGGGCAGAGGTGGGGGTGGAGTGGGGGTGGCAGCTAAAGCTTAATCTCAGTGAATTAGGGGTCTCTCCTCTTTCCATATGGAACCCTGGTGGCACGGTGGTTAAAGTGCTTGGCTGCTAACTGCAAGGTTGGCGGTTTAAAACCACCAGTTGCTCTGTGGGAAAAAAGATGTGGCAGTGTGATTCCATAAAGAGTTACAGCCTTGGAAACCCTATGGGGTAGTTCTCCTCTGTCATGTAGGGTTGCTATGAGTTGGAATCGACTTGATGGCAGTTGGTTTGGTTTTTGGTTCCTCTTTGCATGAGGTTAATACTAAGCCAAGGGCATTTACAGAGCCAAAGCATTTGGGGTGTGTCCCTATCATTTAACCTACCACAGCCTCTTCGGGGCCACAGACTCACTGGGCCACCTTCTTGTGGCTTTTGGGTTCTTGTGAGGGCAGGGAGACATTATATTTTATTCCTTCTATACCACTGGGGACTGTAGGAAACTGCTTCTGTGTTTCTGAATTCCCTATACCTCTCCTAGGTCCTGTAGTTCTTCCTGCTGAGACTCTGCCTTGGTGGGGATGGAGGTGGGGGAAGCAGAAGCAAAGTGAGGTGCCTCAGACCACTGGGATCCAAGCTCCTTTGATTTGCCTTTCTGATTCTGCTCTTCGCTTGACTGAGGTAATCTTTATGAAGTCATAGGGTATAGGAAAGCATTTGCTCTCATTCCTCTCAAAGTCTTCACAATATTTTGTATATGCCTGGCTCAGGCTTTTAAAATTTAAAAACCAAGCAATAAGAGAATTTTTCTGCTCTGTCATCCCTCCTGTGAAGAAATGAATGTCCCTGCCTTTGAGGGGGCATTGTCTACCCAGTGGAGCCTTGGTGGTACAGTAGTTAAGAGCTCAGCTGCTAACCAAAAAAGTCAGCTGTTCAAATCCACCAGCTGCTCCTTGGAAACCCTATGGGGCAGTTCTATGCTGTCTATAGGTTCACTATGAGTTAGAATCAATTTGATGGCAACAGGTTTGGTTTGGTATGTTTTTCTGTCTACCCAGTAGTGATCTCGCATTATCTCTTGCTAGTAGAGTCCCAACTTGGGATGGGGGGAATTCACCTGTGTCCCACACTAACTCAGAGCCTAAGCTAAGTCTAAGTCAATCATGGCTCCACTTTCCTTGCCAGCAATTGGTTTAAGTTTAAACAGCTGATGCAGTTCTGGCCAATGAAACATAAAAAGCCATCTGCTGGGGGTTCTGGGAAAGGTTTCCTTATTAATTTAAAGAGGTGCATGGAAGAAACATCTCTCTTCTGCCTCAGGGTGTCGTCCCGAGGATGCCAAACCTGGAGCTGTTGCAACCCAAGGAGATCTAGCTGCTACTTTGAAGATGGGGAATAAGAAGATGGGAAGAGTTTGGGTTCTTAATGATGCTGATGGACCACTGGGTTAACCAACCCTGGAGCAACTCTAACTCCAGACTTCTTATTAATATGGGGTAATAACTTCTTTATTGTTTTAAGTTGGGCTAGTTGAGGTTTTCTGCTATTTGGAATCAAAAGCATTCTAACTGATAGAGAGGGAAGGGCAACGTTTGCAAGGATGCAGGGTAAAAATTTTCTAATATTGCCTCTGCTAGTATCATTCACAGCTAGTCATGGAGAAAAGAATCTGAGAAAGAGAGAGTGACTGAATCCAGTAAGTGGAAAGAATTACTAGGGGTCAATAAGAAAAAGCCTGTTCTTTTTTTTTTTTAATTTTTTTTTATTGTACTTTAGGTGAAGGTTTATAGAACAAATAGTTTCTCATTAAACAGTCAGTACACATATTGTTTTATGACATTGGTTAATATACATAGCCAAAGATACACCATTTAAAAAATTTCTACATGCACAATTCAGTGACATCGATTATGTTCTTCCAGTTGTGCTGCTATTCTCACTTTAGATGACGGTTTACAGAACAAAATAGTTTCTCATTAAACAGTTAGTACACATGTTGTCCTATGACAATGGTTAAGAACCCCACTACAAGTCAACACTGTCCTTACTCAACCTTGGGTTCCCTATCACCAGCTTTCCTGTCCCCTTCTGCCTTCTAGTCCTTGTCCCTGGACTGCTGTGCCTCGTTAGTCCAGTTTTGTTATATGGGGCTGTCCAATCCCTGGCTGAACAGTGAACCTCAGAAGTGACTTCGCCACTGAGCTAAAAGGGTGCTGTGGGCCATACTTTTGGGGTTTCTCCAGTCTCTTTCAGGCCAGTAAAACTGGTCTTTTTTTTGTGTGTTAGAATTTTGCTCTCCATCCTTCTCCAGCTCTGTCCAGAACCCTCTGTTGTGATCCTGGTCAGGGCAGTCAGTGGTGGTAGCCAGGCACCATCTGGCTGTACTGGACTCAGTCTGGTGGAGGCCTTGTTAGCTGTGGTCCATTAGTCCTTTGGACTAATCTTTTGCTTGTATCCGGTTCTCTTCATTCTCACTTGCTCCTGAAGGGGTGAGACCAGTGGAGTATCTTAGATGGCTGCTCACAGGAAAAGCATGTTCTTCAAGGCTATTTTTACTCTGACCCACGACTCCTGACCTATATGTGGTGTGTATGCATTTGCTCTCTATCTCATTCATTCATTCAAATATTTATTAAGCAATTACTATATGCCAGCCACTGGGTATATATGCAGTCTTATAATTACTCATGCTGAGACCTATGTACTACACTTCTATTGTGTTGGAAACCGTTGTTCTTAATTCTTGTTGTTGCAGTGACTTAGGTGTAAGATCGTGCATAAAAGACAAGGGAAGTCTTCATTATGGGATGTCAGGTGTATACTATGCATATTTTCCTCCCTGCACCTTACACCAAGCCCATGGAAGACATTACTAACCCATCACAGCATTCTTTCCGGTTGAAACCGGAGACTCCAGGGTGCACTGAAGGACATTACTACCAATTGAATGTAGTTGGCAAGAGAAAAGAAACCTAATTGGCTTCTCTGACCTAATCATCTAAGACTATGGTCAGAAATAAGGCCCAGATCCACAGTAGTAGCAGTGGAAGGAGCTGGCAAAGGGGGAAGCTTGACATTGTGCAACCAACAGAAATGAAGCTGTTGACAAGGCTCCCTACCTTCCCGAGCTGAGCTACCAAGCCCTTGAGATACTTAGTAAAAATTAACTGTTTCCTCATCTTGTGTGTTTTGCATCTTCATAAAGAAATGACAGAGTGAAGACAAACCCTTAGTCATCACTGGGCACAGATTTGTAGGAGTGGCCAGGAGCCTGAGAAACAACTGCATTCAACTTTTTCTCTATCCGCAACATGTTTGGGTTTAGTATTCTCTTGCTCTGAAAACATCAGGGTCACATTGTGACAGTGACCTTTGGCTGTATCTAGAGGGCATATTTGTACAAGCAGCAGACTCCTGACATGGTGGAACCCCAGCGGAAGCCGAGATTCTGACACATGCACAGCCTTTGTCCATTTGTCCAGACCACCCTGGAGAGATGAGTGCGTTCTCTCTGGACTCTCTCTTGCCTGTCAAGGGCCCAGGCAGAGAAATAAAGGACGATGCATGGGCAAGGATTTATGCTTTGGCTGGAGGGTATTCTATAGCCATTTATTTTTTCATTCTTAAACTACTTAAAAGTTTGAAAAGTCAAAGTAGACCCAGAAGTGATGCCTTGGGGCTCAAAGCAGATGCTGTTTTTGTCCCTCTCCTCTTTCTGGTCTGCTTTGAAGTAGCCTCACCTTCACCTTGAGAAGCACCGTCCAGACCTGTGATGGTGCAAATTTTAGGGGTGCCTTTTGCCCTCTGCCCTTGTTTTGACCACACGTCTCCAGCTTCGTTTTGTAGTTTGTGGCCTCCATCAGGATGCAGAGTTCAGTGAATTGTCCCGAGAGCCCATTTTTGCCAGGGAGTTGCTATTTGGATGTTGGAGGTGGGCGGGCAAGGGAGAAACACTCTGTTTGGAGCAGCTGTGGGTTGTACATGGCCATTATATGTTCTTTGTCAGGAGCCCCTGGAGACATTGTGTGCTTCCACAGACTCCCATGAGACACAATTTGTCTGAAAGACAGTGTTTCAGCAGGTAAGGCATTTGAAGTTTGCATTCTTATTCTTACTACTACCTGTTTTAGCTCTTTAGGGAGGGCTGGCTTTGGTATAGGAGGAGTAGGTGCGTGCTAACTAAGCCACCCTCCCTTTCTTTATCCAGAAATATGCCTCCTGTGGAACTGTCAGCTTGTCTAATAGCCCCACATAGGGACCTCATTGTTTCGGGTAAACCTGGCTCCTTTGAAGAATAGAATTGCAGAGGTGATGGGGAGGAAGCACAGTAATTAAGTGACCCTGACTTTTCCACCAGTGTGCTGTGAGATCTCAGGCAAGTAATTTCTTCTATCTGGGCTTTCGTTTCCCCATGTACAGAAGGTGGAGGTTGATTTCTAAGGTGCCTTCCAGCTTGGCATTCAGTTACTACATGATTCCACCCAAGACTTGCCTCTTTCCTGAAGCATTCCTAACCATTCTACCTCTCTGATCTTTTCTCCTTCTGAGTCTGTGCCATGTCATCCAGTTCTTGGTTATTTACACAATCTTGTATTGCTTTCCACATTTTCAATGTATGTGAGTTGAACAAGTTGTTAAGCTCTTTGAAGGTAGGGATTATATTTTTTGTGCCTCTTAAAACACCACTGTGTGTTGCTAGGTTTACAAAGGAATTTAACTGAATTGTTAATTTAAATGGCCCAGATTATTCTCCATTTCACAAAAAGACTGTAATAATCTAATAATTCTGAACCTCCCCTAAGATAAACATAATCAAGCCTCAGTTTTCTAAAACAATAATAGTGACATCTTCAAGTCAATAGCTCTCAACAGTTTTCAAAGAACGTTCACATTCATTATCTCATTTCAGTCTGTGAGAAGCTCCTTGAAGTAGGTAGATGGTATTAGCATGATTATCCTTGTTTTGTAGATGTTGAAATTTGTGTTCCATTTATTTAATATCATGTAGTATTTAATAGGAGTCCCTGGGTGGTGCAAAGGGTTAATGTTCTCAGCAGCTAACCAAAAGGCTGGAGGTTTGAGTCCACCCAGAGATGCCTCAGAAGAAAGGCCTGGTAATCTACTTCTGAAAGATCAGGCATTGAAAACCCTATGGAGCACAGTTCTACTCTGACACATATGGGGTCATCATGAGTCGGAATTCACTCAAGGGCAATTGTATAGTTGTTTAGTAACAAATCTGGGCCGGACACCCAGATATACTGATCCCAAGTTCACTGTTCTTTGTTTTGTTCTATGCAATGGATGTCTTCAGCCCTGGTGGCGCAGTGGTTAAACGATCAGCTGCTAACCAAAAGGTCAGCAGTTGGAATCCATCAGCCACTCCCGGGAAACCCTATGGGGCAGTTCTACTCTGTCCTATAGGATCAGTATGAGTCGGAATCCACTCAACTGTAACAGATAAGGTTGGATGCCTTGGTGTTTCTTTTGAATGATAACAGCCACTTACATGCATTTCAACTGAAGAAACTAAAAGAAGGGGTGTGGGTGGGAGACAAGCTGTATAGTTTTTGGGTTAAGGACTCAGATTCTGAACTTTTAAAGATTTAGGATGAAATCTCCAATGTAGATATCAATTGCTAGCTATCTAACATTGGGCAATTTAATTAAACTATCTGATCCTGAGTTTCCCCATCATTAAAATGAAGGTTATAGTAATACCTACTCCAAAGAATTCTGAGGAGTAAATAATCCACGTGAATGTCTGGCACATAGTCATGCTTCGTAACTATTAACCATTGTGAGCATTCCTACATGACATTAGACCAGGAGGCACAACACCCTTGGATAATTACATTTGTGAAACAGACTGATTCTTCTTTTTTCCATCAATATTTTTGTTTCTTTGAATTATCCTGACTTGACTAAATCAGGTTCTTATAGAGTTTTTGTTATCAATGAGCACAGCTAACTATGGAACACAAACTCATGTAAGAGGTTGGGAGGAAAACTAATGGAAGACATTCCTGGTGAATCTATCCCTAGATTTACTATCCCAGTTCCTCCATAACTATCTATAGTGAAGGACCAGGTTTGTTTTTCTTTTGTTTTTAATTTCCAATCTGCTGTAGACTAATACTTTTGTAAGCTGCAATAGAAGTATTACAACAACGTCAATTTGCTATAGAAATTTCTAAATGCTTCCTCTCAGTTTCTATTTTGACGTCATTGCAGACTAGTCCATGTACCACCCTTGGGGTAGTACTGGTTTATCTCGAATTTATCCAAGCCAGCCTCATCAAGGCCAAGGTGCGAGCTGGTCTGAGGTCAGAGTGCTCCCAAAACCCAAAAGCCGAGATCAGTTTGCAGTGTTGTTTTTGAGGAGAAAATACTTCAACCTCAAGAAAAGTCCTCCTGAGATGCTACTTTTCTGATGAAGCATTTGTACCTCAGATTGGAAGTTTAAGTACTTGGTAGTAAAATAAAAGATTTCAATCCATTAATGTAGCACTGTTCATCCAGTAGAATCCCTAATAAGTAGGGGGTAGAGGACAAAGATGGGGAATCAGAGACAAATTAGACCTGTGGTACTGTTCTGAAGGATGAGCTGCCCCAGAAGGTATTAAGCTTGATGACTTAGCCTCCCAATTGGAAAGTGGAGATGATGAGATAAGAAATTAGTGAAACAATGGAGAGCCATTAATGAGAAGCCAGAGGCCAAATGTACTGGGAAATATGAGGAAACTTCAGTATCAGTCTCATCAAAGATTTAGTAAGATGGTATTTAGATAGGCTTTTACCTCTTATTGTGTAGTATTAGGTAGCTTTTATTTATTCATTTGTTTATTCATTCCACAGATATTTATTAAATGCCTTCCTAGCATTTTTCTATGCACTAATCATACATTAGGATACAAAGCACCCATTTATTGTCTATTACATTAAGCAAGTATTTGCAGTCAAGAGTGATACAATGGGAGTGTGTATTAAAGAGGTCTAACCTAGTCTCTGGGGTCAGAAACAGGCTTCTTTCAGAAGAATTATCTGGATATAGACAAGAAAGTACCATGCAGAGGAAACAATATATGCAGAGACCCTGAGGTGAGAGAGAGCTTGATGCATTTAGGGATCTGAAGGATGCCTCAAGTGGCTGGAGTAATAAGAGAGAGAACTTGGAGATGAGGCAGAAGATGCAGAAAGCATTCATGAAAAGCCGTGTAACCCATGGGGTTGGTCCGTTATTCTGGGAACAATGGGAGCCCAGCAAAAGGCTTTAAACAGGAGTAGAGAATCATATGGTGAGATTTGTGTTTTAGAAATATTACTTCGGCTTCTGTGTGGAAAATTGATTAGAGTCTGGGAGACCTGTGAGGTGTTTGCTGACTAGATCTGAGCTAAGGTGGCAGCGGTGGAGGTAGAGGTGGAGAGAAAGGCAGGACTTTGTGTAGATGGGATGTGGGGCATGAGGGAGAGGGAGGAACAGAAGGTAGCTTCCAGCTCTATGGGTTGGACAGCTGAATGAATGATGATGCTGTTTACTGAGTGGGACCAAAAGTGGAAGGGACTAGAGATTTGGCGAAGATGATGCGTTCTACTCTTGACATGTTGACTCTGAAGTTCCTTTGGGAAATCCAAGAGGAGACATCCAGACAGTACTTAGATGGATGGGCTCTGAAACTCAAGAAAGAATCTGTCTGAGCCAAGGGTAGAAATTTGGGATATAGTGTTGAACCCCCTTCCCACACCCCAAACTCTGAAGCAGGTATCGTATTTTGGGCAATCTTCTCACCAGCTCTCTTTTCTGTGCTGCCCTCTTTTGCTCCAAAGGGTAATTGGCTGCACATTGCCCTAGAACAGCCCTCATTCTTGCTTTTGCTCTCCTTGACAACTTTCCAAGTTATAGTCTTCCCATCAAAACTTATTGTCCTATGCTCTGTACCTGGTAGGTGACCAGTGGGGTAAGTTAAATTCCCCCAGTGTCATCTGCAATCCTATATTTCCTCTGTTTATTGAAGCTATGATCCAAAGTATAAAATATGTTACTTTCCCCACCTTTCACATGTTCACCCTGGGAATGTTTGCATTATAGCAGTGCACTTCTCTCAGAAACTTAGTCCCCAAGGACTTCTTTTCATAACTACCTTTGAAATAGCATTCACCATTCTTTCTTACTTCTTTATAATGATTATCATATGCTACCTTTTATAATAATTTGTTTTTAAATGTGTCTCCACTAATAGATTGTAAATTTTCTGAGAACACAGGCCATACTTTGTTCATTTTTTTCCCTACAAAATGCTCAGTTTAGAGCTGGCTGAATTGATTTGTTGAATTGAAACACACATGCACACGTATACACACGTGTCTCTAAAGTGATGATCAGGCTTTGTTGGTGGGGTTCTAAAACAGAGGGTGGTTAGACCGTAGCAATGTGTGGGGCTACAGTGGCATGTAAGTGACTATGTACTACTGAGGTTGACCCTGTCAAGAACTTGCACATGTGGTCACAGAAGTTATGCAAGCTTGGCTGCCACCCTTAGCAATACCATTCAGAGTCAGGTTGCCTCCTGCCAGCCAAAACAGTAGTCTGGGTGAGGTTCCATGTCTTCCATGGGTCACTTTCTCCTAGTGAACTTCATTGACCTTGATTATGAGCTGATCTTTTGACCCTCCTTGTGGCCAGAACTTGACCTAGAGCCCTGGCTCAGGAGATGATCAAGGGCCAAAGATGAGAGACACTCATGCCAGTGATATCTGGATCTCCCACCTTGCCTGACAATCGGCTCCACCATAGCCTGCGTGTTCTCTTCCTGGATTGACAGAGCAGTTTGTGATGGCAGAGACTTCCAGAAGCTGCTGCTTGGGAATCAGTCTTTTGCCAAGGACATTCAGTCACTATCTGCATTTAATATATGAGAAAACAAAGGTGGAACTAAACACACATGTGTCTGCATACATGTGCATGCATGCACACATACACAAACACACACACATGCACACATATACACGGAGAAACAGAGACAGACACAAAGATAGGCAGGCAGACTAACACGTGTATGAACAGACCTGTTATAAGTGCTGGAAATTTTATGTAGGGTTGGGGAACATGAGCCAAGATTGTCAAACCAATAAATTTTATTTTCTATAGTTTTCTATTTCTTTTTATTCCTTTGCTTCATTGATGTCCTCTTTCTCTCCTGGAGTTTTAGTATCCTGGATCATCTCAGATAATTCTTCTCTCCTCTCTTCTCTAAAATGAGCTTTCTCCCTCTTCTCTGTCAAAACTTGCCTGCTCTGTGTTCTACTCCTTCAGTGTCATGCTAGTACAGCTGATCTGATAAGCCATTTCAAGACTGAATGGTTTAACTGATGATCCCTTGAAAATAATCCTTCCATTCTAAAGAAATCCTTAAATGTTAAGGAATGAATAATGGTGCCTTTCAGGCTTCACTGCTGCAGAAGAAATGATATCTGCAGGGGAATATCTTCATGTCAGGTAAAGTTGATCAGAAGAGCTTTCCAAGAAAAGAAAAGAAAGGAAGAGGTATTTATTTTCATCAGCATAAAAATCAATAATCCATTCTTGTTGTAGAAACTTTATACAAGTTGAAGGAAAAAACGCTCAGATTTCTATAACCCTCAAATAACTTGATCTGATTTTTTTCAGATCAAGCTTATATATTTAAATATATATAAATAATCTCATAGTATAAATGTAATTTTATGTCTTTCTACTTTCCCTTAATTCATAAGTAGGATTTTCCCACAGTCTCACAGACTGTTGAAGAACATAATATTTAATGCTTGTGCAGCATTATGTAGAACGTTCTGTTGGATATAATTTAGTTTAAAATTCCCCTGTTGTTGGATAATTATATTATTTCCAGTTTTCCATGAAAAATAACACTGCAGTGAAGCTCCTTAAAGAATAGGTTTTACTTTTAATTTTTGGTAATATCTTTTTCCTCATAACAAAATTGTATTATCTGAGCCCCTGTTCTAAGACTTTTCTCCAAGTCTTTGCTCACTTTATTTCCTGTGCCACTAGAATCCTTTTTCCCTTCTCTGTCTAAGGAAATACTTCCCCTTCATGGCCTAGCTCAAATGCCATTGTTTGCAAAGCATTCCTGTACACTACAAGGCTGATAACTCCTTTCTAGGGACTCTCACAGATCTTGGTTTAACCACAAATCACAGAATTGCATTAAGGTATATTGACTCAAAACTCATTTCTTTGGATGGCCGCACACCCTCCCTGCCTAAAGCAGTCCCCTTGTTAAATATTTGGTGACAGCTTAGAATCAGCCTTCATAGCACACATTATAATTATCAATAACTAACAGACTGGTGATTATTTCTTCCTGCTTGTCTACTTCACTGCAATATAGGTGGCATGAGTTCTGGGACTGTTTCAGTCCTGTTCATGCTCTATCTTCAGAGCTTTGCACCTAGTCGGTGCTCAGGAAACATTTGTTTGCCAAATGAATGAAAGGATTTTCCAGAAATACTTTAAATGCAAAAGTCTCTAGAGAAGACTAAAATATAAAGAAATAGTGATCTTTACTCAGAGCATTATTTATATTAGCTCATAATCTAGACCAGCTTTACAGCCACCATGCATGGAGTGCTTATTATACGGACACTCTGTTAACCTCTTCATGTGCTTTATTTTATTTAATGCCTCCATCAGTCTTATGAGGTGGATACTGCTAACACCTCCCCTACATTTTTAAATAAAGAAATGGAGGCTCAAAGAGATCATATAACTTGTCCAAGGTCACACAAATAGGGTTGGGTTTGTCTGACTTAAATTTTGATTCTCAGCCACTATGTGGTAATTCCCAGAATGTTCTGTCTTACCGTGGACTAGAATCTCTCTCCTGACCACCTTTCAACCAATGGAATTAGATCTCCATTTGGAACCGTGGGGAACAAGTTGTTCTTCCTTCTTCCCCATAGCCCTTCTGAGTACATACACAAAGACTTGTCCTCTGCCCAATTATTCTTCCCTTCAGACTAACCACTCCCAATCCCTTTAATCATTCCACTTGGGACTAGAACATTAGTTTTCAGATCTTTGGTACTTTTATTTTCACTGGGAACTTTCAGCTTCTCCGTGGAGAATCAGTCAATTCCTATACCTGGAAGAACGAACAAATCTGTCTTGGAAGAAGTACAGCCAGGATGCTCCTTAGACACAAGGATGGTGAGACTACGTCTCAAATAGTTTGGACATCTTATCAGGAGGGATCAGTCCCTGGAGATAGGACATCATGCTTGGTAAAGTAGAGGGTCATCGAAAAAGAGGAAGACCCTCAATGAAGTGGATTAACACAGTGGCTACAACAATGGGCTCAAGCATAGCAATGATTGCGGGAATGGCGCAGGACCCAGCAGTGTTTCATTCTGTTGTACATACGGTCTCTATGAGTCAGAACCAACTCATTGGCACCTAACAACAACATACCTGGAAGGGAGTCCCTGCGTGGTGCAAATGGTTAAGTGCTCAGCCTTCTAATTGAAAGCTTGAAGGTTTGAGTTCACCCAGAAGCACCTTGGAAGAATGGCCTGGTAATCTACTTCCAGAAAACGAGCCATTGAAAATCCTATGGAGTAGAGTTCTACTCTGATGTACATGGAGTTGCCATGAGTCATAATCAACTTGGTTTTCGTACCTGGAAGAGAGAAAAGTGAATAGCAGGGAAAGAAAGAGTAAAATTAAAAAAAAAATCTTGTGATCTCTTCTTAAGAGAGGCAGTACATCACAATGGTTAAGTTCATAAACTCTGAAGCCAGACTGCTTTGGCGCAAATTTTAGCTCTGCCACTTACTAGCTGTGTGAGCTTGAAAATTACTTACATCCTAAGTCAGCTGATCTAATTCCTGGACGGCTGAGCTAACAGAGATTCAGTACTATCCCCTGGCCATCTACAAGCAGGTACTGTCATAAGCACTTTGCTTTATTAACTCATTTAATCCTCACAGAAATCCTATGAAGTCGATACTGTTATTATCCCCACTTTTGTTGTTGTTATTAGCTGTCATCAAGCAGGTCTCCGACTCATGGCGACTCCATGCACAACTGAATGAAATGCTACCCAGTCCTGTGTTATCCCCATGATCAGTTGGGGATAGGACTGTTGTGACCCATGGAGTTTTCACTGGTTGGTTTTCCAAAGTAAATCACCAGTCCTTTCTTTCCAGTCCTTTTCAGTCTGGAAGGTCCGACAAAAGCTATTCAGCAACAGAGCAACACGCAAGCCTCCACTGACAGTGGCTGTGCATGAGGTACATTGGCTGGGAATCAAACCCGGGTCTCCCGCAGGGAAGGTGAGAATTCTACCACTGAACCGCCAGTGAAGTATCTTGTCCCATCTCATGGAGCTGGTCAGTGGAGGAACAGGCAGCCCGGCTCCAGACATTATGCTCCTGACCACTCTCCTCTTCTGCCTTAACTTTAGAAACTCCATCTTTAGCGAACTTCACAACCTGCACGCTTGAACAACTCACCTTATATTCTTCCACTTCGAGCAATTTGCCTTCTCTGACAAGCTCTTATGTTCTGGACAGTCTTTGCCTTCCTCTTCCGCCCCCCCTTCCAAGGGTTATTAAAATGGGAGCATGGTTCGCAGTGATTGATGGCTCAGATGCGGATCATTCGCTACCTCTCCTGGCTCACAGTAAATATTTACTTTTTGCTACCCGGGAACAGTGAGGTTTCATATAGGAGATGGATGTCGAGTGTATATATAATATTATGCTTGTCTGACTCCTTTGAACACCCAACTCTCATTTCCCTGACTTACTTGGGGAGGAAGGAGGCACCCCAAGGTGAGTTGTTTGACTTTTCAGAGGACACTCTGGAAGTTTGTAAACTGGATGGATGTCTTGCTCTTTCCTTTTTAAGTTTTTTTTCTCACTGAGGGGCTAGAAATGTGGTCTCTCTAAATAACTGAAGATTTCGTCAGGAGCCATCAGATACACGTGTAGCAACCCTTCCTTTAGTTATCGAATATTTTCCCTTAAATTGATTCCCATTTTAAACATAGATACATAATTTAGCCTTGCACTAAGCAATGAAAACCAAACCAAACCCATTGCGGTCGAGTTGATTCTGGCTCATAGTGACCCTATAGGACAGAGTAGAACTGCCCCATAGGGTTTCTTACGAGCCGCTGGTGGATTTGAACTGTGGGCCTTTTGGTTAGCAGCTGAGCTCTTAATCACTGTGCACCAAATCATGCATGTAATATGCTAATTTTACTAATACATATTTTGGTATGTACGTAATGATTAAAATGTACAATGTTACTTTGTGTCCTGCTGGATGTCTCACCAGGACTAGGTGTCAGGTGACCCTGCACGCTCTGTGCCCTGCCACCTCTGCACTCTGTGAGCACTAGCAGGTTGAAGTTCTTTCCATGCCTCCATCCCTCCGTCTGCAAAATGAGGTGGGTTCTTAGCACTCTGTCTTTCTACACTTTGTTTTCTCTTTCCAGCTCCAGGTAATGTTTATAACAGAAAAAAGGATTCACGTAGGCAGATAGGTTAATCTAAAAAATTTTTTCACTTACATAAAGGCAGTTTCCTGTCTTTACCTTGGAAGGAGGTTGGTAGTTCTTGTCATTCATCTATTATTGCTACTCAGAGAAGCACACAAGGAGAGATGAAGCAAGTGAAAGATTCTGTAATGTAGTTAGAACAGAGTCTAAGTCTGGGGTGGGAGGGAGACGGGGGAAGAGAAAGCAAGAGTGAGTGAGCTCTTGAATTGCAAACTCTGCATTCTAACTACATAGCACAAACTTTTAACTGATTCATGTCTCTTCTTGTATTTCTCTTTCTCCCTCCGTCTCTCTCCCTCCCTCTCTCTGTCACACACACATTCTCTCTTTCTCTTTCTCATTTTCTGTCTCCTTGTTTGACCTCTTTCCCCCTCCCTTTCTCTTTTCCCTTCCTTTGTTTCTCAAGTAATGTTTCATTACTTACGACAACTTGAAAACACACATTTGTCTGTTTTCACAGACTCAAAGAATAAGCTAGATGTTATTCTCCCCACATACCATATGGCCATTTTTTCCTTTGCCCTTCTTAAAAATTACAAGTTATGAGAAAAATTCAGGGAAAAAACAAACACACATACAAAATAAACCATATGTCTGCAGAGCCAAGCTGAGGTGGACTTTGGCAAGAAGATTGCTTTTGACCCTTAGGCTTTTCCCTTTCCCTTCACCTCCCTCCTCTTCCTCCCCTCCTCAGAGCCAGTCTCTTGCTCTCACCTGCCTCCTCTGGTGTGGTAGGCTCTGCAAGGCTTACCTGTTCTCTGTTCTGCTGCTGATACAGCTGGAAGAACCTTTAAGATCATCTTAGGTAAGCCCCACATCTTATACGTGAGGCAATGGAGCCTCAGAAAGAGAGACAATCTGTTTCAACTCACTGTAGTTTAGTGGCAGGGATGGGACTAGAATCCTGATCTTGAGGCCCCAGGACCTGATTCTTGCTACTCCAGAAGGCTATCAGCATGGCTTTTGCCAAAATGTTCTTGCCTCAAATAACTCTGTCTTTACAGATCCTTGTTAGGACCATATTTTTATATGCTGATAACAACTGGTAATTCTCCTTCAAAGCACTCTCACACTAGTTAATACCAGGGCTTAGAACCAGTTAGCTCCGGTTGGAACCCCTGCTGAGATTTGTATTTCTAACCAAGTCCCCAGGAAGTTATACATAAGAATCACATGGGGGATCTTGTTAAAATGTAGATTCTGATTCAGTATATCTAGGGGTCGAAATGCAAATTCTCATCAGGGAACCTGTTAGAAATGAAAATTCTCAGCAGAGGCTCAAACCAGGACAAACTGGTTAGAAGCCATGGGTAATATATTGTTTATAGCTAGGCTTCGAAACCCATTCATTCTGGTTTGAATCTCTGCTGAGAATTTGCATTTCTAACAGGGATTCTCTAACTTTAGTGTGCTTATGATTTTTCGTAGGTGTTCATTAATGCAGATTTCTTGAATCTATCCTAGACCTATTGCCAGAATCTCTGACAGTGGGGTCTGGGAGTCTGGATTGCTAACAGCCACCCAGCAGATGCTGATGCAGATTGTCTGGGGATGACACCTTGAAAAACACATTTTTAAAAGTTCTTCATTAAACAGGTCCACCTGAACAATGGTGCACCACTTGGTGGAAATCTGAAACTGGTGTAACAACTTCTACCTTTTATGCTTCCCCTACTTAGGGAATGGATTTTAGCTCATTCAGTAACAATGCCTAATGCACAGGCCTTCTAGTGGGCCGGGGGCAAAACCAACAGGGTAAGCAGCATCTGGTTAAATGATTGCTACTGCACCCTGAGCTACTGCGCATTAGAGGGCATAATTAGCCCTCCCTTTGATGTGAGGCAATCAGCATCAGCAGGGTGGCCTCTCAGGAGCACTTCATTACAGGCTCTGGTTGTGAGAAGGCTCAACAGTGTTTTGCAGTACATGAAGTGGTTTCATTTGACTCAGGAAAGGAGACATCAGTGAGATAAGACACACTGATAGGACCTGTTCTTTCAGATTTAAACACTGTTGCTTTAATGCAATGCATTGGAACACAAAAGTCTTCTCCTGGCTGAGAAGAGGCTCATCCAAAGGCATGAGGTAGAGCCATTTGACTGGGTGGCCCTTTGTTACATGTGTACATGGGTGGTCCTGTTACTTTAGTATACAAATACTCTCTGCTCTCTATAGAAGCCATCCACAGAAAATACACAACTGCTCTGCTATTTTTCCTCCTTCTAACAAATATCTTCTAATCGGCCTGTCCATCTATCCATGCATCTACCCATCCAACCATCCAACACTTGCTGAATACCTGCTATATCCCAGAGGCTGTTTTAGCGCCTGGGACTTTGGGAGCTTTCACCATAACACAGACTTGCTGTCTTATTTGTTTCCCAATCACTTCTCTATAATTGTAAATACTTTATAGTCTCCATTCTTTTCTTTAGCAAGATAAACAGACCAGTATCTCACCCTCTTGCTCAGACATAACAAATGTATAAATGATTCTCAAAGGTTGGAGCCATCACTCATTTATTCTTCCAACAAATATTTTTTGGTGCCTGCTATGTGTAAATGGAGCCCTGGTGGCACAGCGGTTAAGAGCTACAGCTGCTAACTAAAAAGTCGGCAGTTTGAATCCACCAGCTGCTCCTTGGAAACCCTATGGGGCAGTTCTACTCTGTCCTATAGGGTCACTATGAGTCAGAATCAACTCAACGGCAACAGGTTTTTTTGGCTTATGTGAATGGGCACATATCTGTGCCCATTCCAAAGAGAGATGATCCAACAGAATGTGGAAATTATCGAACAATGTGATTAATATCACAAGCAAGTAAAATTTTGCTGAAGATAATTCAAAAACGATTGCAGCAGTACATTGACAGGGAACAGCCGGAAATTCAAGCTGGATTCAGAAGAGGATGTGGAATGAGGGATATCATTATTGCTGATGTCAGATGGATCTTGGCTGAAAGCAGAGAATACCAGAAAGATATTTACCTGCGTTTTATTGACTATGGAAACACATTTGACTGTGTGGATCATAACAAATTAAAGATAACTTTGTGAAGAATGAGAACTCCAGAACACTTAATTATGCTCATGAAGAACCTGTACATAGACCAAGAGGCAGTCATTCATACAAAACAAGTGGATACTGTGTGGTTTAAATTCAGGAAAGGTGTGCATCAGGGCTGAATCCCTTCACCATACTTTTTAAATCTGTATGCTGAGCAAATAATCCGAGAAGCTGGACTATATGAAGAAGAATGTGACGTCAGGATTGCTGGAAGACTTATTAACAACCTGTGATACACAGATGACACAATCTTGCTTGCAGAAAGTGAAGAGGACTTGAAGCACTTACTGATGAAGATCAAAGACTACAGCCTTCAGTACGGTTACATAGCAACATTAAGAAAATAAAAATCTTTACAACTGGACCAATAAGCAACATAATGGTAAACAGAGAAAATATTGAAGTTGTCAAAGATTTCATTTTACTTGGATCCACAATGAATGCCCATGGAAATAGCAGTCAAGAAATCAAATGACATATTGCATTGGGCAAATCAGCTGCCAAAGACCTCTTTAAAGTATTGAAAAGCAAAGATGTCACTTTGAGGACTAAGATGCGCCTGATCCAAACCATATTTTCAATCACCTCATATGCATATGAAAGGTGGACAATAAATAAGGAAGACTGAAGAAGAATAGACACCTTTGAATTATTGTGTTGGTGAAGAATATTGAATATACCATAGACTGCCAGAAGAAGGAATAAGTCTGTCTTGGAAGAAGTACAGCCAGAGTGCTCCTTGGAAGGGAGGATGGTAAGACTTCATCTCACATACTTTGGACATGTTATCAGGAGGGACCAGTCCCTGGAGAAGGACATCATGCTTGGTAAAGTAGAGGGTCAGTGAAGAAGAGGGAGACCCTTGATGAGATGGATTGACACAGTGGCTGGAACAATGGGTGCAGATATAGCAAAGATTGTGAGGATGGTGCAGGACATGGCAGTGTTTTGTTCTGTTGTACATAGGGTCACTATGAGTCAGAACAACAACAACAATGTGCAAAAGCTGGACGATGGATAGGGAAGATTGAAGAAGAATTGACACCTTTGAATTATGGTGTTGGCAAAGCTGAATATACCATGGACTGCCAGAAGAATGAACAGATGTCCAAAAGAAGTACACCTGGAATGCTCCTTAGAAGTGAGGATGGTGAGACTTCATCTCACATACTTTAGACATGTTGTCAAGAGGGATCAGTCCCTGGACAAGGGCATCATGTTTGGTAAAGTAGAGGGTCAATGAAAGATGAGATGGATCGTCACAGTGGCTGCAATGATGGGCTTGAGCATCACAATGATTGTTAGGATGGCTCAGGACCAGGCAGTGTTTTGTTTTGTTGTATATAGGGTCACTATAAGTCGGAACTGACTTAACGGCACTAACAACAATAACACGTGCTTGGGTCAGTGGTGATTCAGTGGTAGAATTCTCGCCTTCCATGTGGGAGATTCGGATTTGATTCCTTGCCAAAGCACTTCATGCACAACCACCATCCATCCTTCAGAGGAGGCTTGTAAGTTGCTGTGATACTGAACATGTTTCAGTGGAGCTTCCAGACTAAGATGAACTAGTGAGAAAGGCCTAGTGATGTACTTCTGAAAATCAGCCAATAAAAACTCTATGGATCAAAACGGTCTGATTTGCAACTGATCATGGGATGGTGTAGGACTAGGCGTCATTTTATTCTGTTGTGCATGGGTTCGCCATGAGTCAGGGCTGGGTTGAAGGCAGCTGACAACAACAATAACGAGCTGGTTCCTAAGTGACTAAAGTCAGACTTAGCTTTTAGGTTCAAGGAGTGTCTTCCTCAGCTCCTCAGTGTAGGCTTTACCCTACTTTTCAGGGGAAGTATTTGAGAAGGAACTGCCAGGTAGATACATGCTTGCCTCTTTCTCTTTATTCACTTCATTTATTAGAATGAGTTATGAAAAGAGAAGAGGTTCCCTAATTAAAAAAAAAAAAAGAAAGAAAACAAAACCAGTTATTAACCCTTGAAAACCATGTTCTATACAAATGCCAAGGTTCTACGAACTCCAGATATCATCTTGTTGTGGATATGGTAGCTCTTGCTACACCCTCCCATGTCTCTGGCTATAAACAGCTTTCTGCGAGATTTATTGGCAACAAATTAGCTTAGATTAATTGCATATTATTGATTTCAGTGTTCAAAGGTTAATGAGGTTTGTGCCTTCATTCAGCACTTCTGCTATGGGGAGAATAATGAGATTGCCTGAAGACACAAACCACTCAACTAAAATAGATGACTGTAACGCACCTCCTGGCTGTATTCGGATAGTTTTTGTTCTCATTTTCTCTATTTTTCTTTTTTGATATACTCTAATTTCCCAGGTGGTTTTCATTTTTGAATGTAAAGATGATTTAGAAGATCCCTGTTACAAGTCACAGATAATTCCCTCATGGACCCTTACATAGAGAAGTGGGGCTAATCTACACAATTTGTCAAGCTTGCTACCTTCTGATAAATCTTCAGATATCCTCAGTGTCTCATTGATAGAAACACAAATTGACTGATGCTCAGTTAGAAACCCCAGACAGACAGGAAGATCCAAGTATGTTATTGGAAGAAGGAGGCAGGTATTGAGGAAATGTCGAGTGTCCAGATACGGCCCAGCTGACTGTTAGTCAGTGGGTGTAAGACTTAAGTAACTTCAAAACATTGTTTCTCTTTGACCATTACAGATTTTCTGGTTTAATAATCTATTTGTCAATAGTTTTACTTCCATCTTTATGTTCAAGCTAACATAGCCTTTTTACTGACTGTAAGCTTTACCTAGTTCATTTACTTAATTCTAGATAAGACTGTAATTCATCCAGGGAGCTCAGGGTCTGTACTCTTCAAGGTCTTTTATGAAGAGTGTCGCATGTTGGGTTAGTATGGAATGAATAGCTTCTCTCATCTCTGACCCAAAGCCTTAATGAAAGGCAATTCTGGCTCTAGCAGAGAACCACTTGTGGAGAACACTGAAGTTTGTTCTCTTGATAGTAACATTCTGTGTACCAAAAGACAAATTACATCTTTGCACAGGCATTTCTTCAGTCCTTCTCTTTAATACTTTTTGGAGCACAGATGGAAGGCAAGTTACTGCATCAAGTTTACATTTTGCCATATAATGTTGAGGCCAGGAGTAAGCTTAAGTTTATTTTCAGCCTTCCCCTCACTTTGCAACTGGGGAAATGAAGCTCAGAAGGGAAGTCTCAGGCCCACGGCTGTGCAAAGCCAGTTCTCTGATCCTTCTCTCCTCCAGAAAATCCAAATGCTCTAGTCCCATTCTGATAAGAACCACCCTGAAAGCTGTCTTTACTCCTAGACTGAAGTCTTGGGGACTCTAGATTATCCTTGCAGATCCTTACTCTGCCTGTCAGCCACAAGCTGTTGCTGTGAATTCACTCAGAATACATTTTGATGGCCCTGGGGTGCACTGGCTTATTGATAAAGGCCAGTTTAAATGTAATTTTTTAGACTGCATAGTTAGTGAAGCTAAAATTTAGAAGATGTTGAACACGCCCTGTGGGGGTCTTCAGATTCTTAGAATTCGAGTTAGAAAAAATCCTAGACATCATCTAGCCCAGCTCACAACAATGTGCCCCAGTCCCCTTTGCAACATAAGCCCTTGGATATCACTGAATTCACACCCAAAATCTAAAGCATATTTCTTAAGCTTTTAATGTTAGAACACTGTCTGCAATGCTTTTCCTTTCCTAAAATTTTCTATTTCTGAAGCAGCATTTGGGGGCAAGGCTGTTACTGATGGAACTTACACAAACGTAACATGGCCACCAAAACCTTGCCTTTAGGGCGAACATCGAGCAACGTCTTAAAGAACTTTTGTACATGACCCTTTTGCTAGTCACATTGCCATTTTTGTCAACCAGAAATTTCAGAGTTTGGAGTGGAACACAAGAAAGCAAGAATCAGAATAATCTGACACGTTTCTGTATGCTTTCAGAGAGAAAATTGAGGCATATAACAGTGATGTGAAGATCTTATACTTTTGGTTGCAGTGATGTTAGGTACTCTTAAAATAAGTATTTTGCATTGATGAGACATTGAAATGAGTAACTTGTAACTCTTTAACAAAGAGCTAAATCCCAAGGGAGAGTTTGGTGGATGATAATGATGCACTGTCTGGATCCCCCTTTCAGAATGAAGAACATACTCTTCCAGCTTCTGGGAGTGCTGCTGGCAGAAAGCCCTCATCTGTCAGCCCCTACAGGAATTGGTCCCATTGAAGAGATCCACCTTGCCCATGGCCATGTCCCCTTCTTGGGGCAGCCTCCATCCAATGACTGATCGATTCATATAGGAGCATAAATGTGTGAACCCCTACCTCTAGTCTGAGACAATCCTGAAGAATCATCCCAGTTCTGGAGCTCCCTGTGGGGTTGGCTGAAGGCTTTGTTGGGACTGCATTGTAGCTCAACAAAGCAACAAATTGCTTTGTCCAATTCTGTTTCTTTTCCTTCCATTGCACAAGTGTTGATCCTAAGAACATATCTTACATATCTCTTTCTCACAATTTCTGTCTCAGAGTCTGCTTTCAGGAAACCCAGTCTGTAAAAGAGAGAGAGACCCCTTCAGGATCACTGTAGAACAGGGGTCAGCAAACTGGCGCATGGGCCAAATCCAGTCTGCTGCCTGTTTTTATAAATAATGTTATGTTGGCACCCAGTCACACACTTTTTTTTTTTTTTTTGCATGTTGTCTGTGGCTGCTTTCACAGTACAAT
>NW_004443947.1:27433742-27474223 GCF_000243295.1 Trichechus manatus latirostris | reverse complement strand
TTTTTTTTTTTTTTGCATGTTGTCTGTGGCTGCTTTCACAGTACAATGGCACAGCTGAGTTGTCGCAACAGAGATTATATGGCCTGCAAAATCTAAAATATTTACTATCTGACCTTTAAAATAAAAGTTTGCTGACCACTGCTATAGAATATTGCAAGAACCACAGGTATCAGATGATAGAGAAATACAGGACAGAGCCTCTCAGAACATTATGTGTTCTGAATGGAATTTTGGGCATCTGTTTTATAAAATTGTCTTCAATCTGTTCTCCTTTAGTCATATCTTCTCGTCCAGACTTTTCTCTAGCTATCTACTGCTTAAGAGCTGATATAGAGAAAATGAAGAACAGTCTCTTTTGATCTTGAGTTTGGGTTTTGAGATAATAAAGTGACTTCCTTTCTACTGTGCTATAAGATTTACAAAGCATTTTTATTATATAAACGATCTCATTTATCTTGAGGTAGACAGGACAGGGTCTACTACTTTCATTTGACTGATAAAGAAACTGAGGTCCAAGCAAGTCAAATTTTTGCTTAAGATCATGCAGTTGTTTTTAAGACACAAATCTTCTGTCTTATATTTCAGTTATTTTTTTAGTTCTTATCAAAAAAGATGGAAAGAGAAGAAAGAATCATTGTGTAGCAATGAAGCAATAAGCAGTCAGGAGGCTTGTTTATATATTAATATATTAATACATCTCATGCTTACTGAACAGCACTGAGCCAGCATGTTGAAACATTTATACCTTGAAAAAACGTTACAGATGATTCTTCTGTGCATCCATGATTGGAATCCACAGGGCCATGTCCCAGTAGCTAACACTAGTGATAGTATCTTTGAGTGGGTCTTATGTTCATAGAGGAGGCAACTTTTGACACTACAGAATACCTTCTTGATTTTCTGCTTTTCTTTTGATTATTGATTCACATATTCATCCAACAAGTAGTTATTACGTGCCTATCATGTACCAGGCTCCATAAGAGAAGATGGGGATAAATGATGAACAAGCTAAACATGGTTCCTGCCTTCACATAGCTCCCAGGCTAGCAGGGGAAAGAGAATATTAAGCAATAATAGCCACAAACTTGTTAAAGGACTAGGGTAGACGTGGTACGGAATGCTACAGATGTACCTATCTGGGCGTAAGCGAAAACCAGGAAAGAAGCAAAATTTAAATGTGACCCAAAAGATGAGAACGAGTTAGCCAGGTAAAGAGGAGGAAGAAGCATGTGCCAGTAGAGGGAACAGGTTGTACGAAGGCCTGGAGAGAGAAGAAGAGAGAGAACACTATGTGGTGGAGGAACTGACATAACTTCATGGAGGGGAAGTTTTGTGAGAGAGGAAGCTGAAGACATACAATAGGTAGAGGCAGTTCATGAGCATCTGCCTTATAAGACACCGAAAAAGGATTTCAACTTCATTATAAAGATATAAAAGAGGAACTGAAAGGTTTTAAACAGCAGAGTAATATTTGTTTTCCCACCAAAATAATAACTGTTAGCTAGCTCCAGGTAGCTGTTTTCTATTCAGAAAATCATAGAGATGATTAAGGAAGCCAAGGTTAGAAGCACAATCTATGTCTGCAAATTAAATTGAGGCTTTATACTTTCCAAGAACAATGCGTGTCCCCCCCCTCCCACCTTACCCTAGACCATTGCTGTGCAGGCAGCAAAATTTAATTCAAACCTCACCTCCTATGTCATCATCGGTCTTACCTCTATAAATACCACAGAATTATTTTTGATAGCTTCACTCCCTCACTTCTGAGATCCAAGTACAAAGAACATTCTGCCGTAAGGATTCTCCTCCGTCCATCAGTGTTTTGATTAAAATCACTTGGAGGCCCTTTTCTTAGAGTGGAACAACTTGAAGTCTTGACTGACCAGGCCCAATCTCTTGAAGGGAGAAGAGTGAGCCAGTTCATTCTGCTGGGTTCATGTATTACTTCATGGCTCTGAAAAAGGGTAAAATGCATTTTTCTGCTAAAATTGCACCTGATTACAGATCATCACACAACAGCTCAGTGGATTCATTCCTCCCTGCCGTCCCCCGCCAACCGCCATTATGTGCTTTAAGATTGTATGCCGTCAAAAAGAAATTGGCTGTTAAGGGTCATGAAAAAAATGGGACATAGATAGTGACAGTGGTTGTACAACATGGTGAATGTAATTATTATTGTTGTTGTTAGGTGCTGTCGAGTTGGTTCCAACTCATAGCTACCCTATGCACAAGAGAACCAAAGATGGCCTAGTTCCATGTAATGCTCACAGCTGTTGCTATGTTTGAGCACATTATTGCAGCCACTGTGTCAGTCCGTCTCATTGAGGGTCTTCCTCTTTTTTGCTGACCCTCTACCCCATGAAGCATGACGTCCTTCTCCAGGGACTGATCTCTCCTGATAACATGTCCAAAGTAAACGAGATGAAGTATCACTATCTTCACTCCTAAGGAGCATTCTGGCTGTACTTCTTCCAAGAAAGATTTGTTCGTTCTTCTGGCAGTCCACAGCATATTCAATATTCGTTGCCAACACCATAATTCAAATAGATCAATTCTTTGGTCTTCCTTATTCATTGTCCAGCTTTTGCATGCATATGAGGAGATTGAAAATATCATGACTTGGGTCAGGCACACCGTATTCCTCAAAGTGACATCTTTACTTTTTTTTTTTTTAAACACTTTAAAGAGGTGTTTTGCAGCATATTTGCCCAATGCAATACGTTGTTTGATTTCTTGACTACTTCTTCCTTGGGTGTTGATTGTGAATCCAAGTAAAATGAACTCCTTGACAACTTCAATATTTTTTCCGTTTATCATGACATTGCTTATTGGTCCAGTTGTGAGGATTTTTGTTTTCTTTATGTTGAGGTGTAATCCATACCAAAGGCTGCAGTCTTTGATCTCCATCAGTAAGTGTTTCAAGTCCTTTTTGCTTTCAGCAAGCAAGGTTGTATCACCCGCATATTGAAGCTTATAATGAATCTTTCCATTCCTGATGCCACATTCTTCTTCATAGAGTCTAGCTTCTCGGATTATACACTCAGCATATTGATTGAATAAGTATGTTGAAAAGATACAGTCCTGATGCACACCTTTCCTGATATTAAACTATGCAGTATCCCCTTATTCTATTTGAAAAACTGCCTCTTGTTCTATGTACAGGTTCCACATGAGCACAGTTAAGTGTTTTGGAATCCCCATTCTTCACAATGTTATTGATAATTTGTTATGATCTGCACAGTCAAATGCCTTTGCATAGTTGGTAAAGCACAGGTAAACATCTTTCCAGGATTGTCTGCTTTCAGCCAATATCTGTCCAACATCAGCACTCCTTCTTCTGAATCCAGCTTGAATTTCCAGCAGTTCCCTGTTGATGTACTGCTGCAACTATTTTAGAATTATCTTTGGAATAATTTTACTTGCTTGTGATATTAATGATATTATTCAATAATTTCTGCATTCCAGTGGATCACCTTTCTTTGGGATGGACACGAATATGGATCTCTTCCAGTCAGTTAGCCAGGTAGCTGTCTTCCAAATTTCTTGACATAGATGAATGAGAACTTCCAGCACTGCATTGGATTGTTGAAACATCTCAATTGATATTCTGTCAATTCCTGGAGCCTTGTTTTTCAGTAATGCCTTCAGTGCAGCTTGGATTTCTTCCTTCAGTATCATTGATTCTCAATCAGATACTGCCTCTTGAAATGTTTGGATGTTGACGAATTCTTTTTGGTACAGTGGCTCTCTGATACCGCTTGTTTGTCAGTTTGTTTTAAGCATGTTGCTGTGATGTTGGAGGCTATGCCACTGGTATTTCAAATACAAGCAGGGTCACCCATGGTGGACAGGTTTCAATGGAGCTCCAGACTAAGACAGACTGGGAAGAAGGACTTGGAGATCTACTTGTGAAAAAATTGTCCAGTGAAAACTTATGGATAACAGCAGAACATTGTCTAATATAGTGCCAGAAGATGAGCCCCTCAGGTTGGAAGGTACTCAAAACACATCTGGGGAAGAGCTGCCTCCTGAAAGTAGAGTCCACTTTAATGACGTGGATGGAGTAAAGCTTTCGGCACCTTCATTTGCTGATGTGGCGTGACTCAAAATGAGAAGAAATAACTGCAACTATCTATTAATAATGGGAACGTGGGATGTACGAAGTATGAATCAAGGAAAATTTGAAGTTGTCAAAAATGAAATGGAATGCTTGAAGATCAATATCCTGGGCATTAGAAAACTGAAATGGACTCACATTGGCCATTTTGAATTGGACAATCATATATGGTCTGCTATGCCGGGAATGAATGTAATTAATGTCACTGAATTGTATGTGTAAAAATGGTTGAAATGGCAAATGTTTTGTTATATATATTTCACCACAATAAAAATAATAATAAAAAACAAGTGGGCAAGCTGAAGAGAAAGACTAGTTTATCCTTAATGCCTAAAATTTCAACTAATTGGGTTGAAAATCCTAAATTACTTATGAGTTCACAGGAATAGCTCAGGGATAAGCCACAGTTTGGGAGGTTTAACAGTGCCCTTCACTTTCCATAAAATGAGAAAACAAGAAAGAGTTTTTTAGGTTGGAGTCACAATATTACTTTTCTGGGCTTTTATTTATTTTCCTTATATCTTGCAATAAAAATATGTGGAGAAATGATGGACAGGACAATTTTATATTATCAGCAATCCATTGAGACAATGTGAGAAAAGAGAGCCTTAGGGGAGGTTTTAAAATATTATTAATTCCACATGTTTGAAGATTTTCTCTGTTATTAATTTCGAGTTTGATTCCATCACAGTCAGAGAACATATTCTGTATGATTTTAGTTCTTTTGCATTTGTTAAGATTTGTTTTGTGACCCAGGATATGGTCTGTCATGCTAAATGTTCCACTGGGCACTTAAATAATTTGGCTATTGTTCTATAAATGTCCATTAGACCCTGTTGGTTGATGGTACTGTTGAGTTCTTCTATATTCTTATTGATTTGCTGTATAACGCGTGTATCCTTTACTGAGAATTGAGTGTACAAGTCCTTGATAATAATTATGGATTTGTCTTTTTCTCCTTTTAGCACTATCAGTTTTTGTTTTACATTTTTACAACTCTGTGGTTTGGTACATCCATTTTTACCATTGCTATGTCTTCTGGGTGAAGGGTGCACTGGACTTCCCCATTCATTTCTTTGCACCTTCCTGTGAATCTATAATTGTTTCTAAAAAAAAAGTTATTTCAAATTGTTTCAAAATTAAAGTTTCATTTTACTTGGATCTGCAATCAACACCCCTGGAAACAGTAGTCAAGAAATCCAGTGATGTATTGCAAATCTGCTACAAAAGACCTCTTTAAAGTGTTAAAAAGCAAAGGTGTCACCTTGAGGACAAAGGGGTGACTGACCCAAGCTGTGATATTTTCAATTGCCTCATATGCATGGTAAAGCTGGACAATGAGTAAAGAAGACAGAAGAATTGATGCCTTTGAATTATGGTGTTGGTAAAGAATATTGAATATACCGTGAACTTCCAGATGAATGAACAAATCTGTCTTGGAAGAAGTACAGCCAGAATGCTCCTTAGACGGGAGGATGGCAAGTCTTCATCTTACATATTTTGGACATGTTATCAGGAGCGACCCATCACTGGAGAAGGCCATCATTCTTGGTAAAGTAGAGGGTCAGCAAAAAAGAGGAAGACCTTTGATGAGATGGATTGACACAGTGGCTGCAACAATGGGCTCAAACATAGCAATTGTTGTGAGGATGGTGCAGGACTGGACACTGTTTCTTTCTGTTGTACATAGGGTCACTGTGAGTCAGAACTGACTTAGTGGCACCTAACAGCAACATATCTTCTTGGTGGATTGACCCTTTACTCATTATGTAATGTCCCTCTCTGTCTCTGGTAATATTCCATCCTGAAGTCTGCACTATCTGATATTAATATAGCCATTCCTGCTTTTTACTGAAATAAATGGTTGCATAATATATCTTTTTTACATTGTTTTCATTTCAATCTACTTATGTCACCATGCTTGAAGTGAGTTTCTTGTAGACAGCATGTAGTTAGGTCATGATTTTTTATCAGTTTTGCCAATCTATGTCTTTTAATTGGTGTATCTAGATAAATCACACTTAAAATAATTATTGGTATGTTAGGCTTAAGCCTGCCATTTTATTTCTTTTCTGTTTGTTTCTTCCATTTCTTGTTCTCTGTTTCTCTTTTCTTACCTTCCTGTGGGTTACTTGAACATATTACTTTAAGTTTTTCCCAGTGTAGCAAGACAACAAAAAGAAATAGAAGGCAGACAGATTGGAAAAGAAAAAATAAAAATTTCTCTGTTTTCAGATGACATGATTGACTTAAATAAAAAATTGAGGTAACTCCAAATGCTGGTGAGGATGTAGAGTAACTGGATCACTAATACATTGTTGGTGGGAATGTAAAATGGTACAGCCACTTTAGAAAATAGTTTGGCAGTCACTTTTAAAATAAAAAATAGACTTACCATACTATTCAGCAATTGCACTCATGAGAATTTATCCTAGAAAAATTATAACTTATATTCATACAGGAAATTGTACACAAATAGTTTATAGAAATTTTATTCATAATAGCCAGGAACTAGAAACAACCCAAATGTCCTTTAGTGGGTGAATGGTTAAACAAACTGTGGTACATGCGTACCATGGCACACTACTCAGGAATAAAAAGGAATGAACTATCGGTGTACATGACAACTCAATACTCCTTGTATGACACTCAAGGGAATTATGTTGAGTGAAAAAAGACAATGACAAAAGGCTATAAAATGTATGATTCCATCGTTTATATAACTTTCTTAAAATAACAAAACTATAGAGATAAAGAACAAATAAGTGATTGCCCGTGGTAAAGGATCGGAGAAGGTGTAGCTAGAACGGGGGTAACACAAGGGAGCTTTGTGGTGATGGTTCGGTTTTGTATCTTAATTGCACTGGTAGACACACAAAGCTACATGTATAATAAAATTGCATAGAACTACACACACACACACACACACACACACGTGAGTAAATGTATCTGAATAAGGCCTGTGAATTGTTCCACTGTCAATTTCCTGGTTTTGATAATTGCACTATAGTTATATAAGACATTAACATTGAGGGAGGCTGGGTGAAAGGTGCACTGGACCTTCCTGTTCATTTCTTTGCAGCTTCCTGTGAATCTGTAACTGTTTCAAAATAAAAAGTTAAAAAAAGATGTTTAGCTTTGAATGTCTAAATATTCATAGTTGTGTTATGGAGACCCCTTGGTTTGTTTTATTCTTCTCAGCTCTTTATTGTTATCAGACCAATTTGGAATGCACATGGGTTCTGGGGCAGCTAAAAGGAGGGGAAATAATCCCTTTCAGACTATTCTAGATTCCATTTTTAAGGATTATGGTAAGCAGAGAGAGGTTAACTTAACAACTGAGGTATTGAAGTTGAGGCCGTTTGTAGAAAGACTATAGTGTGATGCTTCCCAAACTTTAGGGTGTGTCAAGGGGGGAGCTTAATGGGATCTATGTTTTAAATAAATACCCAGGTAGTTCTGATGTCTGTCATTCTTCAACCACATTTAGAACCACAATGATGTAGTGCATTAAAATCCTACCTCTGCCCCTTATTTACTGAGTGAAATTGGGCAAGTTCTCAGGTTTATTTTCTCTGTCTGTAAAATAGGAGTAATATCCTCGTTGGGTTAGTGTGAGTTGGTGCACAAGAAATAATTGTTGTGAAATGATCGTCATCATCATCACCACCATCATCAATGATACTGGCATATAGTAGGTCCTCATTAAAAATTTCTCCTTCAGGGATGATATGTCTGCAACGTTGTATCAAGCAAGATATAACTAACATTTTATAATTTACCACCACGAGGGGCTTTTGATTAATTTGGTCCGATGAATTTATAGACACATGAGGAAGCATCTCGAGGACTGCCACAGGGAAGAGTGGTGCTGGGCTAGGCTGCTGAGTGGCCTGAGATTCCAGTCCCTTGGTCAAGAAAGGTCAGGGCATGGGAAGGTACCCTGCCTGAGGCAAGTGGGAAGTGCATTCAGTTGGCTCTCTCAATTGGCAGGTGGCATCGTGGGCAGAGGAACTTCCTCTTAGGGGAGGCCTACAAAAGGCCCCCCAAATTTTGGAAGACAAACTGGCAAGATGTCAGAGAAAATGTCATAATGTCCTGTGTCACAAAGGAGAGTGTTTTCATATATTCATCAAACATTACTCAGCACATGCTGTGTGCAAAGTAATGGGTGAAGTAACTTGGGCTACGTTGATGAAGAAACAAATACTATTCTGCCTTCGGAGCCCTGAGTGGCACAGTGGTTAAGTGCTACAGCTGTTAACCAAAAAGTCAGGAGTTTGAATCCATCAGCCACTCCTTGGAAACTGTATGGGACAGTCCTACTCTGTCCTGTAGGGTCGCTAGAAGTCAGAATTGACTCGATGCCAAAGGGTTTGGCTTTGGTTTGGTTCTGCCTTTGTGGAGCCCATAATCTGGGGGAAAGACAGGCATTGAACAGGAAATTTTAAGTGTGATAGGTGCTGCAAACAGGAATTGAGGGTATCCTGGAAGTATATGATAAGGGAAAGCAATTTAGAAGGGGCTGTTAGGGATGCCTCCCTAAGGATGTGTTATTTTAAGCTGATATCTGTAGAATGAATAGGACAGGAGTTGGTCAGGTGAAGCGTTAGGGAAGAGTGTTTGCAGAGGAAGCAACATATTGAAGACCTGGAGAGGAAAGGAAGAACCTGGCACTTTTGAGGAAGTAGAGAAGTTCAGCGTGGGTTCCAGGCAGAATATGAGGTGGGCGAGAAGGGCAAGTGAAGGTAAACCATTTAGCCTAGTGCCTGGCCTACAGTAAACATTGTCAGCCTTTGGTATTGTAGTTTTTGTTATTAATCTTACGGATAGTTAGAAGTTATAGAGGGTTTAAAGAAAGGGAATGACTTGATAGGATTTTCATTTTAGGTGGTTTAAAATCACTTCCTGAAGATTATAACCTCCCCCAAATAATAACCTGTTCTCCCTCCTGGTGATGTTCTGAGGGGTGGAGAAACTTAGCTGCTTTCCTACATTCAAGAACATTCTAGATGAATCTGGAAGTGAAGTCCATCTTCCTTTTTCCTTAGGCTTCAACATTGTAGACAGCCAAGGGAGCCTAATACGTATCCTGCCATTGACCTTGCAACTGAAGCTTTTTGTTTTTGAGGATGACTCCTGCTCTAGGGAGTTTCTACTTGATCTGCCTCACTGAGGGAAGAAATCTGCAAGTGGCTTCCCCTATGACTCTTCAGAAGGAAGGACATGGGCCAACCTAGAAATAAGTGGACTAGAAGCAGGTTGGGGGTCACAGGTTTGGAACTTGATCATGGGCTTTCTACTGTGCACTCTGGGCTATCTGTCAGGAGGCTTAGCGGCCTCTGGTTAACGTGCTTAGCTGCTAACCAAGAGATTGGAAGTTCAGGTGTACCAGAGGCATCTGGGAAGAAAGGCTTGATGATTTACTTTTGAAAAATCAACCATTGAAAACCCTATGGAGCACAGTTCTACTCTGATGCACATGGGGTCTCCATGAGTTGGAATCAACTTAAGGGAAATTGTTTTGTTGGTTGGTTGGTTCCTTACAGAGCTCAAGCCTGCAGCCCCCATCAGATATCACTAAATGGTATCCAGAGGCCTAAAAGATAAATCATGTATAACACCACACCCCTCTGGCTAGTGACATGTTGCTATCTGGGATGCTTTCTGTATCAGAAAGAATGGATTAAAACCCACATGACTTCTCATCTAAGAGCAGGCAGGTGTGATATGTCAGGAGGGGCCATCATCCAGTAAGTCAGGGGTGCCTTCTACAAAAGGAATTAACATCTTATGGAAGAAATAACTTATGAATTTTCCAGGGTCTATTTGTTTGGAAAATTAAAAATATATTAGGGAAAATATGGAGAAAAATATTTTTAAAATAAAAATTGAAAAAGCTTACAGAGGAGAGTAAAAATAGAAGTATTGTTGATTTTTATTTTTAAAACATAAAGGCAAATTCACTTGACTAAAACCAAGATAACAAGCTAAAGTGTTATGCAAAGAAACCCAAGTATTTCTTTGAGATATCTGACATGGAATCCACAAAATAAACAATGAAATTAAAAAAGAAGGCAAGTCAGGAAGAGATAGAAGTCTCTGACTAAGTACTTCATATGAGTCCAGCTTTATATGTTCATTTTTTTGTTAGGGTGACTACATTCCACTAAGGGGAAGAGGTGGTTCAGTGGCAGAATTCTTGCCTTCCATGTGGGAGACCCAGAGTTGACTTCCAGCCAAGGTACCTCATGCACAGCCACCACCAGTCTGCCAGTGGAGACTTGCATGTTGCTGTGATACTGAAAAGGTTTCAGTGGAGCTTTCAGACTATGACGGACTAGGAAGAAAGGCTTAGCGATTGACTTCTGAAAATCAGTTAAGGAAAACCCTATAGATCACGACGACCTGATCTGCAACCGATCATGGGGATGGTGCTGGACCAGGCAGCAATTAGTTCCATTGTGCATGGGGCCATCATGAGTCAGGGACCTAGTTGATGGCAGCTAACAACAACAACATTTCTTCAGGACAGAAAACCAGGGGGCAGAGATCCCACCTGGCCAGCCATATACTCTCAGGCTGCCCTTCATATTTCTCATGGCAGCAGCCTTTTTAGCCTTTACCTTTCTTGACAAAAACCTTCATGCAACCACCTTGGAAGCCCCTGAGCAGGAGGAGCTGGGGCCATGCTAGCTTCTGCTGAGTTACCAGGCCAAATCAAAGGGATTTATAAAACTCCTTAGAGAATGACCTTGTGCCAATACAAGCCCATGAGATGCTAATCTTTAGTAGATGAGCCTACTGCTGGACTTTCCTTAGATGGTTTACCCTACCAGGTTCCATACAAGGAGGCAGAGGCATTGCTTCCATCAGTTCTGGTACAGAGTCAATCTGTAGAGTCGACTGTATCACAGTATGATTCAGTGGTTAAGAACATGGGCTCTAGAGCCAGACAGACCAAGGTTTGAGCCCAGCTCCACTGTTTACTATCTGCATGATCTTGAACAACTGACTTTCTCTAAGTGTTAGTATCCTATTTTGTAAAACAGAGATGACAATAAAACCAACTTGTATCCATTAAGAATATCTTAGCTGCAAGTAATAGAATGAAACTCAAATGGGCTCAAGTCAGTGCTTCTCAAACTTGAATGGACATATAAATCATCTAGACATCTTGTTGAAGTATATATTCAGATTCAGTAGGTCTGAGGTGGGGCTTAGGCAAAGTAAAATGTGGAGGAGGGGATTATTATTATTTTTGCCTATGTACCGTGCTTGCTTCAGGCACAGCTAGATCAAGTGTTTAGCATTTTAATAGGAATTTGTCTCTCTCGGTTTTTGTGTTCTGCTTTCTTCTTTGCTGGCTTCATAAGCTTCCAGAAGTTCCAGAATTATATCTTAATTACTTGAAAATCACAGAGAAAATAGAGCATCTTTCCCAAAAGTTCCAGAAAAAGTCCTTTCATTGGTTTGCCTTTGTTTGCTCTGGTTTGGATCATGGTTCACTCCTGAATCAATCACAATGGTTAGGTAAATGTGATAACTTTCATGGGCCATACCTGAGGGGCATGCACATCCCTGGATCCAGGAGATGGGATTAGTACCATCTGATTCATATGAACTGAGAGTGAGGAAGAGGGAGAGTTTCTTCAAAGTTTTCATAATGTTTTTGCCAAAAGAAAGGATATTGGGAGGGCCAAAACAAGAACATGTACCTCATTACCTGTCTTAGTTATCTAGTGCTGTTATAACAGAAGTATCACAAGTGGATAGCTTTAACAAACAGAAATTTATTCTTTTACAGTTTAGGAGGCTAGACGTCTGAATTCAGGGTGCCAGCTCTAGGGGAAAGCTTTTTCTTTCTGTTGGCCCTGAGGGAAGGTCCTTGTCATCAATCTTCCCCTGGTCTAGGAACTTCTCAGCACAGGGACCCAGGTCCAAGGACATGCTCTGCTTCTGGCTCTTCTTGCTTGGTGGTAATGGGCTCCTTCTCCTCTCTGCTCGATTTTTCTTTTATACCTCAAAGAGATTCACTCAAAATACAACCTAATCCTGTAGATTGATTCCTGCTTCATTAACATAACTGCCTCTAATCCTGCCTCATTAACATTATAGAGGTTAAGATTTACAACACATAGGATACAAAATGGTGGACAACCACACAATACTAGCAATCATGGCGTGGCCAAATTGATACACATTTTGAGGGGACACAATTCAATCCATAACTTTAATGCGCAGGAGTGATATTCAAAATATTTATTAACTGGTGGGCACAGACACCAATCAATTAGAACAAATGTCTGCCATAAACAACAAATATGGCCATGGTGGGGTCTACTAGTTGACTGTGGACACTGCTTATAGGATTGTGGTGAGAATTAACAAGGAAAAGTATCTAAACCCCTTATCAGAGATTCGTCAGCATATCTATACAGTGCTTTCTTTCAAACTTCTCTGGTAGGGCTTGGGATGGGCTGTACTTTCCGTGACAATTTTTTGAAATGTTTGGAGGATATAGCTGAAAGCATCTCAAGCCAAAGCTTTTGATACTAGACTCCAAACTCTCCAGCCTTGTGGCATTTAGTCATCTTGGCTAACTTGAACCAGATTTTGGAAAAACACACTGGCTTTTTGAAGCCACAGCTTTGAATTTAGTCTTCCCAGTGAGTTATTTTGCTTATTAAGCAGTTCCCATTTAATGAAGTGATTCCTGGGAGGTCTCTGGAACAATCTTTTTTTTTTAAATTGAAAGTTTTAATTAAGTTTAAATTAGACAATGTGACTATAAAATGGGAGAAATAAAATAGGACAAATAAAAGAAAACCTATAGAGGAAATTAAGCTAGTATATGCACATTGGGTGGGCTCATGTAGGGGAGCTGGGATTAAATGGCTCATCTTTGAGAGGGACCTTGGCTCCTTGCTGTAAGTAAATGACCTTCTCCAGCACACTAAATGGTATCCTAATGTCCTAAAAGGCTTAATGCGCCTCCCCAATTTATTCCTTGCTGATTGGTAGGTCCACTGAGTGTAATGCACTTCTCTATATAACCAGAGTAAATGACTAGAAAGATGATAATGTAGGAGGAGTTATTAAACTTAAAACCAACACAAAGACTTTTCCTTTCTCACAATGTGTTTTATGATAGACTTGATTTTAAAGACTATGAAATACAGCTTATTGTCCAAAGGATTTTCCGGAAATAGAAATGAAGGCATAATGACCTAAGTCACCTAAGCATGTGGGGAAGATCTTTGCTCAGATAGAATCTCAAGGGGCTTAGCAAAGGAAAGCTCATTACAGGTACCAGTGTTTAGATTCTTGTGATTTTTTTCATTATGACCGCAGCACCATATATCAGCCACTGTGAGTCACTATGAATAGCAAAAGCAAACACAGTCGCATTCATCACTAAGTGTATTTCTTTTCTGGACTTTTGGAGAACCATTCCTGGGTGCTAAGTCAACCACGTGCTGATGCAGAGAGAACGGCTGGTCCACTTGTCAAGGCCAGCTTTATCCTCTTTTTTGCCAATCACCCAAAAGAGTGTTTGGAAGTCAATGGCAGTGTTTACTTCCCTTGATGAATTCATTCAGCTCTGGCACAATAAATTCTTTTGTGTTGCCTGTGGTTGTGGGACAGAACTCTGAGGGTGTACAAATAAATCCAAAATAGTCCTTTGGAAGTATTTGACCTTATGGGGTTGGTTTTAGAGACTAAAATGAAGGCAAGGGTTTCTATTTATTCTCAGAGTTTGGCAAAATGGATAAAAGATTGAATTATTCCACTGAAAATGGATTTATTTATTTATTCAACAGATATTTATTGAATACCTATTACATGGCAGATATGGTGCTAGGTGCAGGGAATAAAATGGTAGGATAAGATTTGACATGATCTCTTTCCTCATGGACAACTGAACTATGGTTTAGTGGGAGAGCCGGATAAGATAGTACGTGTTTATTAGTTTTTTCTTCTTTTTTTGTTGGGATATATATAAAATATACGTGCATATATATAAAACAAAACCTGTTGCCGTCAGGTCAATTTCTACTCACAGTGACCCTATAGGACAGATTAGAACTGCCCCATAGGGTTTCCAAGGAGTGGCTGGTGGATTCAAACTGTCAATCTTTTGGTTAGCAGTTGAACTGTTAACCATTGCGTCACCAGGGCTCCATGCATATATGTGTGTGTACGTATATGTATATATAAACATATATATATATACATTTGCCACTTCAACATTTTTTACATGTACAATTCAGTTACATTAATTACATTCATCATGTGCAATCAGCACCACTATTTGTTTCCAAATTTGTGACAAAAGCTTCGAAGCAAATGAATAAGGTACAAGAGGAGATGGTAAGAGAAACTTGATTTCGAAGCAGAGCGGGGTGGGGAATACATGTATATTTGGGCAAGAGGAAATGAGTTATGTCCTAAAGGATCATTAATTATTCCCTCTTCAGTTCCATACGCAAATGAATAAAGGCCTCTGGCAATCAGAGCACTATGAACATAGAACTATCCACCATTGGTTGGATTGTCCGAACATTTGGAATTTTTATTTAATAATCATGGAATAATCATTACCAAAATGGATTAGGAAGGCCCAGGATGTTTTAAAAATTGAAACAAGCACTTCTACTTGAGAAAGAGAAAACCTAACCAATAATGAAATTTGTTTTTTGCATCTATCTTTTTTTGTAAAGTTGTGGTAAATATATATGTAACAAATTATTTGACATTTCAACCGTCTTCACAAGTACAGTTCAGTGACATTAATTACATTCATCATATTGTTCAACCATCATCCTTATCCATTCTTAAATTTTTCCATCACCCTTAAGAGAAGCTCAGCGTCCCCTAAGCACTGAGTCCTCCCCTCCTCCACCCACCCCTGGTAACCACTAATAGACTTTGGTCTCTATACACTTGTCTGTTCTAGATATACCATTTAAGTGGGATCATACAATATTTGACTTTTTGTGACTTATTTTTAAATGTAACTTAAGTGTCTTTGATCTTAGAGTAAGAATTATTTTTGTGTATTTAGGAAAAACTTAATATGAGTTATTTGAAATGGGTTCAGTATCTCATACCTTTCCACCCTTAGTGTTTATGCTCTATCAGCTTTTAATGATTATAATCGTTACCATTACCACAACATCATTTATTTAATAAGAATTTGTTGAGCACTTACTATGGGGCAAGCTCTATGCAGGCACTAATACATAGTAGCGACCAAGGTAGTCACTATACCTGCCCTCGTGGAGCTTCCCTAGTCTGGCTAGGTGAACACACAGTAAACAAATAATAGCATAAATAAATATTACTGTTCTAGTCAGCACCTTTTGGGCAAAGAACAGTTTATATGCAAGCTTCAAAGATCTCACCTCTCTAGAACTTTGGGCTATTATTATGTCAAGGTTAGTAAGAATAATGCTATGAATAAGTTCCTAATTTGAAGGCATGGAACAGTTTATATGTAGTGGACAAAGAAAGGTAATGAGCTGCAAAAAATGGAAATACAGGTTGTTTTTTTTTTTTTCTTTTTTCCAGAACAGCACTCTTAACTAGTTTTCATCCCACATTTGGAATTACCTTGTCTAATATAAAAATTCATGAGTGAAACCCACTGCCGTCAAGTTGATTCTGAGTGAAGGGGTTCCTTTTATAACAGTTGTTATGGCCAAAAGAGCAGATGTTACAGCACTTTCTCCCTACTTATTTAAAGCCAATTATTAAATTACCATGATCCAATCTTTGCCATCAGAGACAATATGAAAGGAAAAGATGAGCAATTGCCTAGGTATTTTAGGTTGTTAGGCAATCTGGATATTTCTGCTTCCCAAAACCTCTTCTCCAACCTGCCAGTCTTCCTCACGTACCAGAAGTAGAGCTTTTAATTTTTTTTCCCTATCAAATACCTTCTCTAACTCTTTTCTTTGTGTAATTTGACTAAGGTCATAATCACAAACTGTACTTGGACTTTGTACATAATCACAAGCTGTACCAGGCTCACAAAATATGTTCATGCTGCTCAGCGTACGTTGGCTTTCAAGAGGAGCCCCACAGCCAGGACACAGAAGCACTGATATCTACATGAAGACAACTCTGTTGTTATTCTCCAATGGAAAATGTCATAGCTGCCATTGGTCCAAATCTCAGAAAATTTTGGTGAATGTAGTCTATTTCACTGATGCAAATCTCCAAGCTAGTTGTTGATGATTAAAACAGCAAAGGCTGGGGCCTTACATTCTCACTTGGTCCTCTTTTTTACTGCTGCCTCAGATTCAATCTTACAACAATTGATCTTTATTTGCCTAGAGCAATGGAGGAAGAATGAGAGTTAGGAATAGGAAGATGAAATGGAATGCGTTGCCTCCATAAACAACTGACTCCTTTGCCATGAGACCAGAAGAACTGAATGATGCCCGGCTACCATTGGCAAAAATTTTGACAAAGGAAACTATAGAAGAAACTTGATCAAAAGGGGAGAAAACACAGAACAGAATTTAAAATTCTCATGAAATTGAGACTTTCTGGAGCCATTGAGGCTTGATGAACCTCTGAAACTATTACCCTGAGACAATCCTCAAACCTTAAACCTTAAACCAAAAATAGCCCCTGAAGTCTTCTTTAAATCAAACAATAGGTTAGCTTAATTAGTAAAGAATGTTTACCTTGAGCATTGTGTTCTTTTAAAAAACTATTTATGTGGGATCAGATTGACAACACCAACTCGAAAGGTCAGATAGGAAGCTTGGGGGGCAGTGAGTTTATGTTAAAGGGGAGGAAAAATTTGGAAAAGGACGGTGAGAATGGTTGTACAACTTGAAGAATGTAATCAGTGTCACTGAATTGTACATGTAGAAATTGTCGAATTGGTGTATGTTTTGCTGTGTATGTTCTCAACAAGAACTAAAAAAAAATAAAATAAAATTAGGGAAGAGGCCATACAAGAATGTGCTTAGCTGACAACAAATTTAAAAAGAACTAGAAGAGCTAGGTGGGGAAGCAAGGAAGGAGGAAAGCCGAAATTTTAAAACATTAAAAGGAAAATCATCTGTTCTGTAATCTCCTAGCTCGTTAGGACTCAGCCTTCTGTGTTGACTCAAATACCCCACCTCTATCCTGTTTCCTTATAATTTCACTCTCTCTCCATTACTCCTGTGACACCTATAAACATCATTCTGATTTATTGTACATGGCACAAATTTCCATACCTTAAAAAAGAGTTAATAGTATCATAAATGATTTAAAATAGACAAGAATGGAAAATATTATAACATGGCGAGATACCCAGCTTTATCAGATCTTAATATCATGTCAAATCTGCACTGGCTGTTTATTTTAATTAAAACAACAACAACATTGCCATCGTCCAACTCATAGTGACCCTATAGGACACAATAGAACTGCCCCATAGGATTTCCAAGGAGCTGATGGTGGATTCGAACTGCTGACCTTTTGGTTAGCAGCCAAACACTTAACCACTAATTTCAGATGTAAATGGGAGCATCTGTGCACCTCTTTTCTCTCCTTTTCCTCCCTATTCCCTTACAGGAACAATTGTTACTATGGTTTCAGGGTGTATCACCTACAATATTACACTTTTGCCATAGATTTAGATATTCAGATCTGCACAAATACTATATCATATTGCTTTGAAAATTTAAAAACTTTATATTAATGGTATCATACCATCTATATCCTCCTAAACTTGCTTTTATTCTCTCAATATCATATATTTGAAATTAATCCATGCCGATAATTGCAGTTCTAGTTCATTTTTACAGCTGTAGAGCATTAAGTGAATTATTTTAGTTACTTGTCAATTCTTCTCTGATAGACATTTAGGTTGTTTCAAATTTTTTGCTTTAATGAACAATGCTTCAGTGACCAACTTTGTACTATTGTGCGCTTATACAAGTGTTTCTTTTGGATATATGTCTGTTGTTAGGTGCTGTTGAGATGATTTTTCACTCATAATGACCCCATCTTGCTCCCTGTATCTATAAGAAACCAATGCCTGGAATGATGTCCCCAAGGAGCCTGAGATAACCAGAACCACTCATAGACCAAAGCTGAGATGAACTCTGGAGTGTTGAAGAGGACACTATTTAAGTCCCTGGATCCTGACAAGCCTGTGAGCCTGCCAGAGAAGTGAGCCAATGCATTCTCTTTCTTTTTGTTTAAACTAGTTTCAGCTGATTCCTGTCTTTTCCAATAGAAACACTTCTTATTCATATAAAAAGTGGTAAAATAAATAATAATTTGCTAATAACGACCATGGTATTTTCAGTCGCCTCATATACATGCGAAAGCTGGACAATGAATAAGGAAGACCAGAGAAAAATTGACGCATTTGAATTTTGGTATTGGTGAGAATGTTGAATATACCATAGACTACCACAAGAACGAACAAATCTGTCTTGTAAGAAGTACAGTCAGAATGCTCCTTAGAAGTGAAGATGGTGAGACTTCATCTCGTATACTTTGGACATGTTATCAGGAGGGACCAGTCCCTGGAGAAGGACATCATGCTTGGTAAAGTAGAGGGTCAGCAGAAAAGAAGAAGACTCTCAATGGGATGAATTGACACAGTGACTGCAATAACAGGCTCAAACATAGCAACGATTGTGAGGATGGTGCAAGACCAAGCAACATTTCCTTCTGTTATATGTAAGGTTGCTAAGAGTCAGAATCTACTCAGCAGCACCTAACAACAATAATGACCAACATTTATTGAAAACTTTACATACATTATATTATTTGATCATTATAACAATACCACCACATCGGTATTCTTATTAGTATCATCCCCATTTTATAGAGGAAGAGAGTGAGACTGGGTGAAGAAAGGTAACTTGTCCTAGGTCACACAGTAAGTGGTACAATGGAGACCCTGTAAAAATGGCATAGGGGCAGCATCTGACCTCCTCTATCTTCACAAGGGGGAAGGAGAATCAAGATCAACAGTGCAAGCCTGATTTCCTGTGAGGCAGAGGTCAGACATGCCTCTGCTCTCTGCCATCCTTTACCCATTCTGACACTAGCTAACCCTCCCACAGCACTCTCTACTTCTCTGCTGAGAATGGCCACACAGAACTCACGGACCATATTCACAGTTATGGGGTTTATTAGGGAAGTAACACGTTACATTTCAGGTTCAGGAATGCTCAGGATACAGTTTTTCCATCAGCCATGCCCACAGGCAGGCCTGTCTCTGAGCCTCAGCCTCTACCCTGCCCCAAGTACTTAAGTAAATCTTGGCCTGAATGTGCTCAGCTCTAGTTCTGTGGGCCAGTAAACCTAGCTCCACCAAGTACCCAGGAGCAGCCTACTCCTCCAGCCAGCCTCCTGCCCGAAGACACTCAGCTTTCTCGCTCCATGGACTAGGAAGCCTACTGCGCTGTCTCCTGCTGGTCTCTCCTGCCACCACTTCTCTGCCATCACTTCTTGCCATCTTCAGTGTTACAGCTCTCTCCTTCTCTCTCAGTCTCCTGCTTTCAGTAGCTTCTCAGTACAAGGATCCCAGGTCCAAAGGATGTGCTTCACTCTCGGTTCTTCTTCCTTGGTGGTGGTGAGATCCTCTCTTCCCACCTCTGGGATGGCTCATTTTAAGCCTAACAAAACTGACCAATTCCCTTGGTGGGCTTACCTTATTTGTGCAGTCCCATCCAATCACTTGGGTGGAAGTAAGAAGACCATGGTGAGAAAGGCCACACAAAAGCAATCCATTGTGCTATAGACCCAAACCCAGGCAGTCTGACTCTCAAGCCCACAATCTTTTTTTTTAAAATTACAATTTTGATTGTACTTTTGGTGAAGGTTTACAGAGCAAATTAGTTTCTCATTAACTATTAATGATTAATACACATATTGATTTGTAACACTGGTTGCCAACTCCATGACATGCCAACACTCTCCCCTTCTTGACCTTGAGTTCTCCATTACCAGCTTTCCTGTCCCCTCCTGCCTTCTCATCATTGTCCTTGAGCTGGTGTATCCATTTAGTCTTGTTTTGTTTTGTAGACCTGTCTAATCTTTGGATGAAGGGTCAACCTCAGGAGTGACTTCAGTACTGAGTTAAAAGGGTGTCTGGGGACCATACTCTCAGGGTTTCTCCAGTCTTTGTCAGACGAGTGAGTCTGGTCTCTTTTGTGAGTTAGAATTTTGTTCTACATATATCTCCAGCTCTGTCCGGGACTCTCTATTGTGATCCCTGTCAGAGCAACCAGTGGTGGTAGCCAAGCACCATCTAGCTGTGATGGCGGCTATGGTAGTTGTGGTCTATTAGTCCTTTGGACTAATCTTTCCCCTATGTCTTTGATTTTCTTCATTCTTCTTGCTCCAGACAGGGTGGGACCAGTAAAGTATCTTAGATAGCCACTCACAAGCTTTTAAGACCTCAGATGCTACTCACCAAAGTAGGATATAGAATATTTTCTTTATAAACTATGTTATGCCAATTGAGATAGAAGTCCCACAAGACCGTGGTCCCCAGCCCCCAGTCCCATAATTCGGTCCCTCAGGGAGTTTGGATGTGTTTATGAAGCTTCCATGACTTTGCCTTGGTCAAGTTGTGCTGACTTCTCCAATATTGTGTACTAGATAACAATGAGATTTTTAATTACCAGTGTGGTTGAGCATTTTTTTCATTCATCTATTGGCCATTTGGGATTCTTGGTTTATGAATTACTTTTTCATATTCTTTGTCCATTTTTTCTATTGTATTTCCTGTTTATTTTTTAATTATAGGAGCTCTTTATATATTCTGGAGACTATTCCTTTTTCAGTTATGTTCAATACTATTATCTTTTCATTTGTAGCTTATCTTTTTTTTTTTTTAAATTAAAACCAAGGCAGTCTAGCTTTAATTTAGTATAGATAGTGTTTATTTATTTATTTTTTAAAATAGTAATAGTATAAAAAAGAAGTTGCCATTGAGTCAACTCTGACTCATGGCTGCCCACTGTGTGTCAGAGTAGAACTGCATGTACTTGCCTTTTATTTTGTTTATTATGTCCTTTGTTGTGTTGAACTTCTAAATTATAATGTTAATTTATCAACTTTTTTATGGTTTGTGCTTTTTAGATCTTTTAATGTCTCTTTTAAATGTGAGGAGGCAGTCATGCTACTTAAGCTTAAGACTATAAAGACTAATCACATCTAAAAAAATTTAGTGTTGTGGCAGGCACCATGATATACTGAAAATGCACAGAACTCCAAGTGTGGAGACTGTAGTTCCAACCAGGTATGGACAACTGTGTGTTTTGGAGAAATAACTGCTTTGTGTTTCCAACCGCTTGTCTGAAAGGATGAGGATTTCAAGCTTGGTAAGATTACAGTCTGTTTTAAAAATTTTATAAGTCCATGAGTTTTCTAGGGGATGCAACTTATATCTCAACTGTAGAAATTACCTTAACAGCCTTCCAGATTACTGGTAAAGTTGCTTGGATATAACTAAGAAAATTCAGAACAAAACAAAAAACAAACAGAAAAACCCAAAACACACAAAAAGGCAACCATAAAGATTATTCAAATCATTGATAAATTGTTAGCCTAAAGTACACATTTTCTCTTTTACTTTTAAATATCTTGGGATGAAGTTTCAGGGTGATACCTGATTATCTTTAGTGATAATCAAAATATGCCAGATATCATCCATTCACATAATTTTAGCACAAACACTTAACTTGTATTATAATTAGTTATTATAATTACCATTGTTGGTTAGTCTAGTGATAACTATTTGGGACTCACCTTTAGAGGGAGAATAGCATAAATCACTTTCAGTGTGGGGTATTCCCACTGTTTCTGTTTTTTTTTCCTATTATTTTTATAGCATCTTTGCCATGTTCTTCTACCCTGTATTCCCATTTTCAAATTTTAGATACTGAAATTTGCTTTAGTATATTATGACTTTTACACAAGCACATGTTCACTAAACTTCATTTCAATTAAATGAATGCAGTTATTTTTCATTCAAGCTAGATCCTGCTACCCATGACATTGTCTTCAGCCAACTTAGGAATCTCTCCATATCTCAACAATTCTCATGTGGTCATACATGCAAATGAATTCTAGGACTTCTTAATTCTTACAATCATTCTTATTTGGCAAATTCAGTTTAACATTTACACTCATTCCTCCTAAAAGTTTTCATTATGAAGCCCACAAAAACAAGCTTTTATTCATCTTAGTCACAGCAATGCTCATTTTAAAATTACTTTAAGCCAATGATATTGTAACTATTAAAATTCAGTTGCATTAATTCATGGAGTTTTTAACTCTTATATGTTTATGCACTGGTTAAAGTGGGGAGCTTTCATTTGCGCAGTCGTGAGTGTGAGCTGAGCCTCTTAGCTTTTGATCAGTCAGCAGTGACATATGCCAATTTCACTGTAGTTAGTTTGGGAGTTTGGGTTCATATCACATTAAACAGAGGTGACACTTCTGGCTTACAATGTGACAGATGACCTTTTTAGAAATCATGGCATCTAATAGATCATTTAACATAAGCAGCTCTGACACATGACCAAATTCCTTAAGCATTAGAAAAACTTCATGCAAGTCAATGCCATGTTGAAATATGCTGTCATTTCCAATGAGCATCCACAACTCCAATTGGCAGCTTTGAGAATTGTTGCCAATGATGCTGAGGACAGAGAGTCAAGCCACCTTCCTGTAGAGTGGTCCAAGTTCATCTCAAGGGAAGAAAGAATATCTAGAGGTGAACTCAAGGGATGCCAAATAAGCATTTTCCTTTCCTTTTGATCTCATAGTACAATTGTTAGACTGTTTTATGACACTTGGAGATTCTAACTAGCAAATAAAATAAAAATAAAAGCTTACTGATATTTGAAACAAAGACACATTCAGTAAAACTTCATTGAATGAACAAGTAGAAAGATAAATAGCTGATCATTATTATACCTGAATAATTATAGACATCTTACTCATTGATTCATTCACTTACTCATCCATTGAGCCAATAGCTATAGAGTACCAACATTGTGCCAGGCCTTGGACTATGTGCTAGCTATTCAGTGGTGAACACAAATACTGTTCCTGTTCTCATGGAACATTCAGTTAAATGGAGAGAGACATTAATCAAATAATCTCACAAAGAAATGTAAAATTCCAACTGTGCTGTTGCTGCTGTTACTTGGCATTGAGTCGATTCTGACTCATACTGACCCCATGTGTGCAAAATAGAACTGCTCCATAGGGTTTTCAAGAGTGTGACTTTTTGGAAGCAGATTGCCAAGCCTATCTTCCGAGGCACATCTGGAAGGGTTCAAACCACCAACATTTCAGCTAGTAATTGAGCACTTAACTGTTTGGCCACTGCAACTATACTACGTGCTACAAAATAGAAAGGGATGTGTGCTTTAAGGGTTGAGTAAGGGAGGTAAGGGAAAGTTTCCCTGGAGAGATGATGGTTAATTACGAGCTGAAGGATGAGTAGAAGTTAAATGAGGTAAGAGAGAAATGAAAGAAGCATTCAAAGGCCCTGTGAGGAGAGAGAGGCAGTGCTTTCTCAGACTGGGAGAAGAGCAATGTGATATGATGCAGTATGAGACTGGAGAGGTACACAGGGGCCAGATTTTGCAGAGCCTTGTCAAAAAAAAAAACAAAAAACAAACGCATTGCTGTAGAGTAGCTTCCAACTCACGGAGACTCTATAGGACAGAGTAGAACTGCCCCATAGGTTTCCAAAGCTGTAATCTTTACAAAAGCAGACTGCCACATCTTTCTCTCATGAAACAGCTGGTGAGTTCAAACCGCGACCTTTTGGTTAGCAGCCAAGCGTTTAACCACTGCACCACGAGGACTCCTTGTAGAGCCTTGTAAATCTTTTTAGTGTTTTGTTTTTATCTTTAGAGCAACAGGAAGCCGTTAAAGAATATAAGCAGGGGGGTGAATTGATCAGATTTGAGTTTCAGAAAGATTATTCTGCATATGAAGAATGGATTGGAGGGACAAAGCAGGTGTGAGTGGACTAGTTAGGAAGCTCCTTTAGTAGTTCTAATGAGATGAAGGTATCTTGAATTGGAGTAGTGGGGTGGCAATGGTAAGAAGTAGGTGAATTCAGAGGATATTTAGAAAGTAATGTCAAAAAGGACTTGCTAATGGATGGAAATGGAGGTAAAGTAAAAGGACCTGTTAAAGGTGACCAACTCCCACATTTCTTGCAAGCATAGCTGAATGGATGGTGATGCCTTTCACCAAACCAGTAAATGCTGTCAAAGTATCAGCTTTGGAGAGGAAGGTTATCAGTTTGGTTCGGGATAGGAGTTTGCCTCTGAACTGTTGGGTGAGGTCTAGATGACAGAGACAAAATTAAGAGTTATCTGTGTATATGTAAGTGGTAATAAAGGTAAGTTACTGTGGTAGGCAGAATAACGGCCTCCCAAAGATGTTTATGTCCTAATCCCTATTATCTGTGAACGTTACCTTACATGACAAAGGGGAATTAAGATAGCAGATGGAATTAAGGTTGCTATTGAGCAGACCTTAAAATAGGGAGTTTATTCTGGTTCATCCGGGTGGTCCCAATGTGTTTTTGTTGGGTTCTCTAGAGGAGCAAAACTAGTAGATTTAGAGTGCAGATTTAGATTTTAGAGTGCAGTGTTTCTGGAAGCAAGAGAAGAGAATCTTTCAAGAAACAGTCAAATAAGATGAGAAAATACTCATTGGATTGGGTGGTATGTATGGGGTTGCTGATGACCTCAGTGAGAGGTGTTTTATAGAGTGAGGGGAGCAGAGTCCAGAGTATGTCCAACTCTTTGAAGAAGTTTGCACGTTCAGTGGAAGTAAAAATTACAAAAATGATTAACTTGGAATAATGTTTCTTAGACTTGGTATTATTGGCATTTTGGGTTAGATAATTCTTTGTGTGGGGCTATTTTGTGCATTGTAGTACGTTTAGCAGTATCCCTGGTCTCTACCCCCTAGATGCTGGTAACTACCTTCCGCCTCAGTCGTGAATGAAAAATGTATTCAGACACTGTAAAATGTTCCCTAGGGGGCAAAATCGCCCCTTATTGAGAATGACTGATTTGGGTAGAAAACATAAAATTTCCTGAATTTGATTTTGTCCGAGTACATCAAACTTATTTTTTTCCCAAAGATTAAAATGTCATCAAATGAGTTGGGCATTATTTAACTGTATTTTTCAAGCTCATGTCTCTAGAAGCATTAAGTTCTTCGGGCACCTACTTTGAAGTGATACAAACTGATTTTGTGTAAATGGCAATGTGCGTGCTCTCTTATAAGAACCTGAAAACGTGAGCCCAAGATGGAGCCCAGGGTGCATTCAAAGCTTGTTCTAATTCTACCTGTACCATTTAATCTAGATCAGTTACTGAACAATAATTGAACTGCATGGTTCCAAGAAGTTGCCCTTCACCCCAGGATCATCTGCCTACAAGGATTCTAATAGCATTAGCTGAAATCTCAAAGCAGGCCCCCATCAAATCATGTTGAAATCATTCACACTATAAAAAAAAAATATATGACAGAGTGTCTGTATTCTAACATGGTTGATGTGGCATTTTGAAATTTAATGAGGAATGCAGTACAAACCTTGTTTCTGAGCTTTGAAGAAAGGGTTTGCGTTTTTTGATTAGGTGCAGATGTTGAGTCTCAGAGGTAGTAAGACTTTATTTCTCTTACCACCATTCTCAAGGTCCTTCTTGTTGGATTGGCTCTTTAGGTGTGCCTTAGATGCCGAATTATGTGGAATCTGATTTATTTTATTGCTTTAATAATGCACTATGTAGTTTGGGGAGAAGAATATGGAGAAGGTCTTGTAAAGTAAATTAAAAGCAAACTTTCATCGTTGATCACACATGTAAAAGTGAGAATAATTCAATGACGAGACGTGCTTTATTAGAGGTCAATGTTCTCATTGTGGTTGTTAATTTTTTTTGGTATTTTAGTAAGGGTGCTTTCCTCCCAACCCAGTTTTTCCCCATCTTTCTCATGCTGCTTGAAAGTTATAGTTCAGATCTGGCGTCATTTCATTCTAGACACTAGGGCTACATTCAGCATTATAGATTTTAAGGTATTCCTGGCAAAGTAAGTTGGACTATGAAGGACAATGGATTTAAACTTCTAAATTTTTAATTGTGTTAGTAGTACATGAATATATTTTCATTATAAAACCACTAACAATGAAGATTAAAGTCTGCCTTGGTATATGATTCTTCCAGTTCTACTCCTGTTTTCAGAGGTAAAAAAAAAAACCATACCAGTAGATTTATCCTTCTAAAACTGTTTGAGTGCATTGCATATATATGGGTATCTAAGGAACTGTAAGGTCCCTGGGTGGCACAAATGGTTCGGTACTTGACTACTAGCTGCAAGGTTGGTGGTTCGAATCCACCAAGAGGTGCCTCTGAAGACGGGTTTGAAGATCTGCTTCTGAAAGTTCGCAACCTTGAAAACCCTATGGAGTAGTTCTACTCTGCACCCATGAGGTTGGCATGAGTTGGAACCAATCTGACAGCAATTAACAACAATAAAAATTGTATAGATTTGCTTAGTGCTTGTGGTTTCTTACAAATATGGGACTATCTTGTGTGTATTACTTGGTAACTTTCTTTTTTCAAATAATGTGCCTCGAAAATATTGTCATGTTGTCTCACATATCTTCACCTCATTCCATATTATTTTGAAGTATTGATGTAACATTTTATTTAGCTATTCTTCCATTGTCTGAGTCAGGGTTCTCTAAAGAAACAGAACCAGTGAATGAATATGTGTGTTTGTGTGTGTGTGTGTGTGTGTGTGTGTATGGAGAGAGAGAGAGACAGATTTACTTCAAAGAAATGTCTCGTGCAATTGTGGGAGCTGTCAGTTCCCAAATCCATAGGTCAGGCAGCAGGCTAGAGACCTTTTCTGGCTCACGGCATTATGAGGGTCCGGCAAGTCAAAACTCTGCAGGTCGGACAGTGAGCTGGAGCCTTCTGCAGGTTTATGTCGGAAGATCTGTAAGTCAGGCAATGAGAAGAGTTGAGAGAAAGTGAGCTCTGCCAGATCATCCATTTATATTCTGGAGTCAGACCACACCCCCAAGGAAACTCCCCTTTCAACTGATTGGTTGATCACATCATGGAAGCTGATTACACTAAGCTACATTATATTACATTACGTTACAGAACAGCAACCAGTCCAGTGTCTGGCCAAACCACTGAGAATCATAGCATAGCCAAGTTGACATAAAATTAACCAACACACCCATTGATAAAGATTTTGGTTGTTTTAAATTTTTTACTATGGTAAGCAATGTTACAAGGTCCCTGGCTGGTGCAAGTAATTTGGAATTGGCTGCTATCTTAAAGCTTGATGGTTAAAACCCACCCAGTGGCACTGCACGAAAAAGGTCTGGTGATCTGTTTCTGTAAAGACTACAGCTAAGAAAACTCAATGGAGTAGTTCTACTCTGTAACACATGAGTTGGAAGCAACTTGAAGGCAGTGGGTTTGGTTGTTGTGTTTTGTTTTTAAGCAATGTTGCAGAGGACACCTAAGGTACATTTCTTGTGGACATATGAAAACCTTTCTTTGATAACTCGAAGTGGAATTGTTGGGTAAAAGAGTAGACACTTTAGAAAAAAATCTATTTTAATAGATACATCCAAAAGGGCAATAAATAATGTAAAATATTTTGTGATTAAGATACGTTAAATAAAAATAGAGGAACTTGGATATGTATGAGAGCTGATTCTGAGGTTTATCATCTGTTTAAACTTTCAAAAAATAATTTCTTGTTCATTTGATAGTCTATTCGAGATTGAAGGAGAAATTTAATCCATAGCCTATTAGGATATTAATATTGAATTTAGCAAAAATGTTAACAGCTGTGGATTTACCTAAGCCCTTTGCCACTTTCCTGGGTCATTTATATATTTTTCCCTTACTGGCATGAGTGGTTTTCCTTCAGTTGCAAAAGAATTTTAACTTGTGACCATGGATGTAATTCAAGAACACCAAATTTGTGAGAGCTGAGGTGTTTTAATCCTTGACAAAATGTGCTCAGCTTCCCATTTAAGAAAAATAATTAAAACAAGCCGGAGGTGTTCACACTTACATCTGCTGGATTTAGAAGTTTCTCTATGGGAGAAGTCACGCTTTAATGAAGAATTAGTTTAAGCTGGGTGGATTAAGTTTCTAAAATTCATCTCCATAGTAATTTAGCAAGGGAAAAAATTGAGATGTTGGCTACAGTTACCATTAATTTGTCTGAGCTGGAGATCTGTGCAAATACCTCTGGGAAGGATAACATTCATTCCAATTGATCAGTTAGCCATTAAATACAGAACTTGAACGTAGTGGGTCCTCTACTCAGTAAGTGCTGTTGCTTAGGAGTTACATTTTAGTGTAAATGAGTCTAGATAATAATCCCCTTCAAGGGATCTATGACTTCATATTTTCTTCCCCAAGCTGATTTCACAACACCTACTTTGCTGTTAGAACCAGTCTAGGTTTTGAGGGGAATACAAGGTTGCATAACATGATTCCAATTTCTGGCCTTAAGGAGTTTTACAAATGAATTGAAGAAAAGCAAATAAGGGGAACTTTCTATGACCCAAACCGTGGTCCATTTTTCCTAGTGATTTGAAAGAAAAACATTTTCCTTCTTTTTGTTTTTTTGTTTTTACTTACGTTGCATGATTTGACTTTTAAACACGGTGCCATTTAACTTAGAGGAACAAAGTACTTGCTAAATTTAAAGGATAATTTATTTAAGAAGGAACATTCAGGAAAAAAAAGATCCTTTGCATTCATGTACTCTCAAGTTGCTGGCAAGAATGACCAATGTTTCCCTCTTTGTTACCCCCTAACTCTATCATTTTATCAGATGACATGAAATAAGATAATCAAAGATCGCTCAGATTGTATTTAGCAGCATATGCCAGGCCAATTTATTTTAACATGCATAAGTCTGCATTGTCAATAATAGCTATGTCAGGGAAGAACTGCAGGAAAAGTAGTATTCCTGTTGAGAGTTCGCAATAGTACTTAACGATTTTACGCACCTGCTATATAGACATGAAGAAGGCTCAATTAAAACCTGTATTGGAGTAAGCAAATCCTGCCTAAAAAAGAACACTTCTGAATAAAAAAACACGCAAAATAAATATGACTAGCAGATTAAATCTTAGTTGGAGTGGCCAGGTAGGTGATGTTTGTTGAAAAATTACAAATTTGATCACGGTAGGGCCGTATCTCAATTTTCTTATTTGTAAAATAATGAAGAACCTACCTCCCAGGATTGTAGTGAAAATTCACTGAGATAATCCAGGTGAAGCTGTAAGAACAACACCTGGCACACAGGAAACCTTCCATACACATTTGAAAATTTAGCTAGGGCTTCAGAGACCATCTTGTGGAGATGACTGCTTTGAATTTCATTCCCAGAGTTCTCTAGGTCTCCTTTGGTGAAATTCATTGATCAAAAACAAAGGCCTTGAAAGTGAGAATCTTCTGGTTGGACTACAGTGGGCCTCTTTGGCAGCACCGCTCGCCCACAACTAGGGCTTCTTATAGGTGTGTCAGAAGCTGCTGTGCTATTGAAAAAACTAAGGGGAATTGTGAAGGTCCATGGAAAGCTGGTAGGGGAGACAATCTGAGACAGGTGGGGTCTTTCAGTAGGCTCTGTTTTTATCATACCTTTGGTAGTTGTATGGTGGTTTCCAGAGTAACTCCTCGATAATGATCCTTGAGTGAGAGCTGAGCTTAGAGCCCATCTTCCCTAGTCCCTTGGAGACACTATCTGTGGGACTGCGTGTCACTCTCTTATTGATCTGAAATCCAAGTAAAGGGCCTGGGCAACTGCTCTATGGTCTAGATACTAGAATCCATTTAATAGTGGAGGGTTAGTACCATAGACATTGCCTGATTGGTAAATTGACATAGATTGGTAAATTGACTTGCCCAAGGTTACCCAACATAGACAGTGACAGAGGTGAGACTGCAATCCAAATCTCCTGACTCCACATTCTGTGCTTATAGGACACATGTGTGAAAGAAAGAGAGACCGAGAAACAGAAGATTAAGAAGCCTTTGGATTGACCTATCTCTCCAGGTGTGTTATACTAAAATTTCACATCACAAAAAACAATAGCAACATCTGTCATGTATCAAATGCTTACCATGCAATTATCATTTCATGTGCCTGTCTCATTTATCCTTACAGCAACTTCATGAGGTTACATTATTGCCCTCATTTTACCGATGAGGAAACTGAAGTTTGGAGAGGCTTAGCAAATTGTTCAGTGTCATGTGACCAGTAAGTAACAAAGCCAAGAATAGAATGAGTCTTAGCAAATCATGTTTCAAATGACATTAAGGTCATTTAAAAAGACTCTTTGGGGAGAGCCCTGCTCACTTTCCCACACTGAGATTCAGTTTGCACATCAGTAAAATGAGGAGATTGCCACATGATTTCTAAGATCCCTGCCAGAGCTGCTGTTCTGTAATTCATTTTTCCTGGCATTTTTGTCAAAGGTTCGTCTAACTACTTGTACCCTGAAGTTTGAGGACCAGTATGCTAGGTCTTCTATTTCTGTTGAAGTCAGGGTTAAACGATGTGGAGAGCTAATGCTACCTGTTTCAATGGATATGCTGATTCATCTGGGATGGTCACGCACCTCCCAGGACCGCCTTTTGAGGCTGCCTTCTGCTCTGTTGTTTCTGCTTTGATGGATGCTGATATTACCATGTTCCTGCTTAAGTGTCTTGGTGCCTCTATTTTTTCTAGATTAAATGAGGTTTTAAACAAGGCTTATGGGGTAATTCTTTGTCATTAAGATAACAAATGGTTTGAAAACAGCCTTCTGTCTCTTTGGAATCCACCACCATTAGTAGACCATAACCCAGCTGGTGACGGAACGACAGAGGCATAGGGCTATCAAAGAGTGGGAAAACGTAAAATTTCCTGTGATTTGTCAGTGAGGATGGAGAATCTCAGAAGTTCCAGAAAATAAATTCAAATCCATAGTCCTACTTTTTAGAATGAATCCCTATAAATGTAAAGTAGGATTGGATTGGTGAAATAGGATGCCCTGAAAAGCATTCCTAGTGCTATATTTCTGACTGAATCATTGGTTGAGAGGCCAGAAAAGTAACAGATACTGAGCGTTTATTTTTCTAAAATTCTGAACAGTGGAAATAAGTCAAGTAAGCATTTAAAATTTTAGAACAGGTTTTAAGCTTTAGAACAAAATTGTAAGTTAAATCAGAGCACAGTTGTCCCCTAAGCAGAGATGTTAATCCAGCACTAGGAATTCCGTTTCTAGGCAGGCAGGAATTGGAGTCTTAGGTCTGAGGGGCCCTGGCTCCTCTGCCTACAGCAGATCATCACCAAAGGAAGCAAGATCATTATCAAAACAAGAGAACAACTCCACTTCCTGTTCCTGATCCTGCTTAAGAGAAGAACAATTTAGACAGCGAGGTGGATACTATCAATGAGAAAAATGATGTGTATTTCAACAAACTGCCAATGGAACCTTTTAAAGTTAATGACTACAATAAAGATGTTGAATTCAGTTCAATTCAGAGAATTAGCTAATAACAAAAACAGAGACCACAGGAAATGATACAATTCTCAAACTGACAGGAGTTGAGATGGAGTTTACCATACGGTAAGTTGCAAGCACACATGGGTTGGCTGCTCCTGTCACAGTGGAAATAGGCTAGTGTGATTGATAGAAATAATAGTAGCTTCTCACCCTCACTTTCACATGGCCAGTTGTGTGGCCTGGGCAAGCCTCTTCCTTTTAGGGGCTCTGTTTATCCATCTGTAAAATGGGGCATTTAGCTGGATCATCATTTAAGTCTCTTTCACATCTTGCAGTCCATATTTTTAACTTTGCTTCCATAGAGCCCTGGTGATGTAGTGGAAAAGAGATCGGCTGCTAACCAAAAGGTTAGTAGTTCAAATCTACCAGCTGCTCCTTGGAAACCCTATGGGGCAGTTCTGCTCTGACCTATGGGGTGACTACGAATTGGAATTGACTCGATGGCAATGAGTTTAGTTTTGGGTTTCCATGTATATATGCTAGCAGACATAGAAGTAGTAATACATTTTACTTGCTATATTATTTTCAGATACAGGAACATTTCCCAGCCTCTCAAGTTTGTTGTTGTCTCCTTCGTCCCTGGATTCCAGAGTATTTGTAGCCAATACCCTTTATTTGACATATTAGTGTTCTGAACAGTTGTTTTTAATGCCTTAAAGCTCTAACCCTGTGGCAGAGAACATTGCACCAAAAGTTCTAGACTTCCCATACAGTTGACTATTATAGGAGAAAAGAAATACATTTCCTAATAATGTGACAGAAGTCCTAGGAAGGGCATTGGATGACCTAGCTTGGGGCACACGCCCATCCCTGAACCACTCAGTGTGTTCGGAGCAGATGAAGCATTCTGAACAGCTAGGCCTGGGTATGTGACTACATCTGTGACTTGGGAGGCTAGGGAGAGTCTGGATGGTTTTCAGTCAAACCACATGAACTGAGCAAGAATACAATGAAAGAGGAAGGATGACTCTCCAAATGGAAGGCCGATGCAGATAAGTATCGTAAGCCTCCACAAAAGCTCCAGCTTTTTCATTGCTTTAACAAATGGTGTCCTCTCTAGTGTATTGGAAAGAACAGAGGACCAAAGTGAAGGGCAGCTTGACTCCTGCCTCTTTTTTGTCTCCAGCTAGCTATGGGCCCTTAAACAAATCATTTATCCTCTCTTGGTCTTAGTCTCTTCATCTGTAAAAGTGAGAGATACAATGATTTGATCTCTTAGAACCTTACCAGCTCTGACATTCTGTGTTGGTGATGATTATCACATCCTCTGAATAGCAACAAAAGCCAATTGCTGGTTTTAATACAGACTTATGATTTTATACGTTCTTTTAAAAGCCTAGTTAGTATCTACAGTAAACTAATACAACCTGCTTAATTCTGACATCTATAAAGAACATCACTGAAGACATTAGACCTGCCATGGTGACCTGGTCTATGAAAATGGTACAAAGGATATGTTCTAGCTTTCTGTACTTTAATGAGAACATTTTTATATATTTGTGTGAGGTCCACAGGGACAGCCTTCAATTCTTGATATATAGTAGATGCTTAGAAACTATTTGTTGAAAGACTACATGGATTATAAAAAGAAAGCTATATAATTTCTTAAAGCTCACGCGCTGTAGAGTTATCTTGAGTGTGAGTGACTCTATATAACCAAAAGAAACATTTTGGATGAAAACAAAACAAATGGTAAATGACAGCAATGGGGTTTGAACCCAGTCAGCCTGAGTTTATAACTTAAGAATTTTTGTAGCTAAATCATGCTGTCTTTCAACGGGTCTCAGAAATGAAAGCTCAACTATTTCTGGTTCTCATGATTGATGATTTTCTTTCTAATGCTCCAGACTGATTCTTCTATTGGGAAACAGATTAAAATTTACTACATATTTATGCTTTGTTTCTCTCTTGTTTTTAGCAGGCTTATGTATTGCAAAACGTTAAGTGTGTGGCTGCTGACTGAAAGGTTGGCAGTTCAAATTTACCCACAGGCACTTAGGAAGAAAGACCTGGCAATCTACTTCCAAAGATCACAGCCACTGAAAATTCTATGGAGAGCAGTTCTACTCTGAAACACAGGGTATCACTGTGAGTTGGAAAAGACTTGATGGCAACTGGTTGGGGTTTCGGTTTTATGTAGAGTAGTATTTTGTTGACCATTTGAGACTATAATCATGTCTACTCATTTTTCTGGATTGAAACTCAGAGTTTGGATCCTATTATCTTCCAAGTATATTCCAGATTTTTTTCTTTATGTGCAAGATGCATTAAAACATCATGCTGTTATTTAAAAATATGGCTTTGGCTTTCTCCATTTCACTTTCTTAATCAAGAACAAAATCTTCTATTTGTGTTTTTAGATTCTCCAGTATTGGTCTCAACTCAACTACCAAATCTTATTTTCCACTGCTCTACCTAAGGACCTGTGATTCTGATGTGTCAGTCATTTTAACTATTACCTGTCTTGTTTACTGTTCATCTGTACCTTGTTTATGTAACTCTCCCTGTCTTGAATCTCTCCACCAATTTAAGGGCTACCCATCATCCAGTATTTTGATTGAAATCCATATTATCCATAAATATTTTCTAAATTCTAACCTAAATAAATTTCCCTTATTTGAATTTTTATACCATGCATGGTCTAAAACCAAAATTTCCCAAACTGCTGCAAAGAACACAGCTCTTTATGTCTGGAGAAAAGAAAGGGTTTAATGGTCAAAGGGGTTTGGGAAATTTCAGTGCCCATGGAAAACAATTTCGGAACATGTACTCCTTACTATGAGTTTCTTGAAGGCAGAAACTCAAACCCAAACACATTGCCATTGAGTCGATTCTGACTCATAATGACCCTACAGGGCAGAGTAGAACTGCCCCATAGGGTTTCCAAGGCTGTCAATCTTTATGGAAGCTGACTGCCACATATTTCTCCCGTAGAGTGGCTGGTGGGTTCGAACCACTGACCTTTCAGTTAGCAGCTGAGCTCTTTAACCACTGGGATACCAGGGCTCCTTTGAGGGCAGTGAGTAAGTGTAATTCACATTTATACCCTAGTGCCTGTCACATAGTAAGGATTCAACAAACGTAGGATAAATTGATGACTGTTGGACAATTAAGTCCTTCATTATGTACCATGTTATATTACTTGATTTTTAGGTTTGATATTGAAAACCCTATTTCCTTATCCGTGTCTTAAATGATTTTTGTATCTTTCGTAGCACTTAGCACAGGGCTCGCTGTTTGGATGGTGTCTTAGTTATCTAGTGCTGCCATACCAGAAATACCACAGTGGGTGGCTTTAACAAACAGAAATTTATTTTCTCACAGTTAGGAGGCTAGAAGTCAGAATTCAGTGTGCTGGCTCTAGGCAAAGCCTTTCTGTCTCTCTTGGCTCTGGGAGAAGGTCCTTGTCTCTTTTCAGCATCTGTAGGCCCAGGTTTCCTTGGCTCCTTGGTGATGTTCATGTGGCATTACATCTGTCTTCCCCCATCTCTCCTTTCTCAGTTGCTTGTTTAATCTCTTTTATATCTCAGAAGAAATTGACTTAAGACACATCCTACACTAATCCTGTCTCATTAGTATAACAAAACCCATTCCCAAATGGAATTAAAACCACAAATACAGGGGTTAGGATTTACAACACATATTTTTGGGGGCCTCAGTTCAATCCATAACAGATGGTAATAAAGAGAAACTCATTGTGTTGCACTAACTTGACTATTTGAACCACTGTGTGTAGGCATAGTCTAATTAGTGTTATTTTGACAGTTGGGATATGGTGTAACATCTTTGATTACCATTCCATCTTCCAGGACTCATTCTGAAGCAACTATTCCAATATTACATTTGGCTGACTATTTGGTGGTTCTTTAACTTCTTGGAACAAGTGTATTTATTCCTCTTCTTAAAATCTGTTAAGGTTGGCTACGTGTGACCAAAGTAGGAAAAATTGTGCATTGAATAGGCCTCCTAGCCTAGTTTTGCATAAAGTAGTGCATGTCTTTATACCTCTGAATGCATTCTGTAGAAAGGATTTATAAATCAGAAGTTAAGGTTTCATAGGTGAAAGCTCAATAACTTGAAATAATACTCAGGCATTTGATCAATTACTTACAGATATGCTGATCATGCTAGGATTATCTGGCACAGAGTGTTCTAATAACCCCTTACCACTACTGTCAATTCCCTAAGACCATATATTCTATTGAGCTGGAAGCAGATAGCTTTCTATAGGAATTCATATTTTTGAAACTACTTTTCTTAGAATCACATTCCTCTCAATCTGTGCTGTAACTCCAGAATCTGATGCAATATATTTCAGTATGATTTTTCTAGTCTTGCATTCATTATTTGCTTGTATTATTGATAGCTCCCTGCTATAATTAGTTTCTTTCCATGACTGTTACATCTTAATATTATTATATGGACTTAGGGAAGAGGGGCATTTTTAAGTGAATCAGCTAAGTGTGATTATCAAAGTATAAAGAACTTACTTATGAGAGGATAGGTTTCAGAAGGTGAAAGCAGACTCTCTTTCAAGATTAACTAGACAGGTTCTCCAAGTCTTTTTCTCCCCAGAATAGAAAGCACAGGTGTGATCTCACATAATGAGCTGATCATCTTGTACTAATTGCATTTTGTGAGGGGTTTTGGGTACATACTTTCTTTCCTCCTGTGTAGGAGAACCTTACAGCTTTCTGCTGAGTACTTCTTGTGAGTGGGCTCAGATGCAGTGATCTCAGTTTTCATCCCAAAGAACAATTAAAACATGGTGCAGACTTCTGGGCAACATGGCACTATAGACAGAAGCACCACGTTGTCCCTCCACAGTAAAGATCCGAAAAACTAAGTCAAACAGAGACACACGTCAGTCCTGAAACCCTAAGCATCAAATGAAGAGATAAAGAACTCAGCCAAGCACCGAATGGAATAAGAAACTGACAGAGAACAGAGAGCGAGGAGAGATACATGCAGAGGTCCCCTATCAGCTAATGGAGCATGGATCCGCCATCTTGGACTACGATCTGAGATCAGCAAACAGGGGTACCAGAAAGCAGCTGCACGGACCTTTCAGCAGGAGAAAGAACAACCGGCAACCAGTGATATACGCTTTCCCACGCCCCACCCTTCTTCACCCCCATTCAGCTTCCTCTGCTTCCTGAAGCCACGGTCTCTTGGCCAGGAAGCACCAGCTTCACCTTGGAGCTGCTTGGATTCCATGGGCCCACACAGGCTGGCTCCCTGAGTGCCATTTGTTGACTGCTGGTGTTGCTTTTTTCTGCTTCTTTAGATTTATTCCTTACCTTTCACAACCTTCCCCTCCTCTCTCTCAAATACCTGGCTCTGTGTCCCATCTTTCCTTATTCCTGAAAGGCAGTGAAACACGGCTCAACTGTGAAACTGCTTCCCGGCCCTTGCTGCCACGCTAGTGGGACCCCTGGGGCTTTTGTTTGTTTGTTTGTTCTGATTTTTTCTGTTTTGATTTGTTTGTTTTCTCTTTCTTTTCTCAGCTTGGGAGCTCCTTTTAGCCAGGTAGTACTGTGAAGCTGGGGAGCTGCTCCCTTACTCTGTGCACACGCGCCATGGCATCCCTGGGGGCATTTCTTTTTCCTTGATTTTTTTGTTTCTTTGTTTTTTTTCTTCTTCTCTCTCTTTTTGTCTTTCTTGGTTTCTCAGTTTCTTGTCTCTCTATACTTACCTTCTCTTCCTGTCTCCTGAACACCTGGAGCTGTGTGACACCTCTACCCCTTCTACCCAGGCTGTACTTCATGGCCTGGGAGCAACTTTCCCAGTCCTTGCAGTCACACTGAGGACTTTTTCTCCCTAATTTTTACTTATTCATTTTTTTTATTTTACCCTTTTTCTTTTTTTTTCTTTTTGTTTTCTCCCTTTCTCGGTCTCTCATCTCTCTACTCCAATGGCAAGCTCCCTTAGCACTCTTTTTTGTTTGTTTGTTTGTATGTTTTTGGCTCCTGTTCCTTTCTCCTCTCTCCCCTCTTTTGCATACCCACCTTAGCGCCACACATCACAATCTCCCCCCTCCTTCCTGCGTACCTGCACTGTGCACTGAACATCACACCCTAAAGCAACACAAGGTATGGCCTACCAGAACCTGCCCTGCACTGATTCCCAGCCCACCCTGTCAACCCTAGTACGTGCCGTAAACAAGCCATCCTAGCAACTCCCCTTCAGCTGGACCTGCCCTGCTGTACCATACCTGAGCAACTGACCCTCCCTAGAGAAAGAGGTGAAAATTATTGTGCCTACAGATGAGCAAACAACAAACAACGCACAGCCCACCTGCTCAGACATAACGAAATAAAACAAAAAAGCAGGATGAAACAAACAAATCTACAATCAATAAACGAGAAAAATAACTATAGAATGTCCCAAAGACAGCAGACAATAACAAAACATATAAAAAAACAGGACAGGACGGTTCCAGTAGGTGTCAAAAATAAAACACCAGACGACTTTCCAGTAGAAGAAAAGGCACTAGAACTACCTCATAGTGATTTCAAATCTCTAATAATCAGAGCTATACAAGAGTGGAAGCAAAAAGCAGAAAAAAATGAGGAAAAAATAGACAAATTCATGGAAAATACTGACAAAAAATGGAAGAATTTAGAAAAAATACAGCAACAAAATGCTGAAATAAATTCACAACTAGAAATCATACAAAAACAACAATTAGAAATCCAAAAGATAAACAAGATTTCAGAAATGGACAGTGTTATAGAAGGGCTGAGGAGAAGGTTTGAAACGGTGGAAGACAGGATCAGCGGAATTGAAGACAAACACTTGGATACAACCTTGAGGAAAAGTCAGAAAAAAGAACAAAGAAAAATGAAGAAACCCTGAGAATTATGTGGGATACAACCAAAAGCAAAAATCGGTGAGTGATCAGAGTTCCAGAACAGGGGGAGAAAACAGAAAACAAAGACAGGATCATTGAAGAACTGATGCCAGAAAACTTCCCCAATATCATGAAAGATGAAAAGCTGACCATCTAAGAAGTTCAATGAACCCCATATAGGATAGACACAAAAAGAAAATCACCAAGGCATATCATAATCACACTCGCTAAAACCAAAGACAAACAGAATCCTGAGAGCAGCTCGAGAAAAACAGAAAGTAACATACAGAGGAGAAACAATAAGACTAAGCTGGGATTATTTGGCAGAAACCATGCAGGCCAGAAGGCGATGGGATGTCATATATAAAACCTGGAAAGAAAAAAAAAAAAATTGCCAGCCAAGAATAATATATCCTGCAAAACTCTTGTTCATCTATGATGGTGAAATTAGAATGTTTCCAGATAAACAGAAATTAAGGGACTATATAAAAACCAAATCAAACTTATAGGACTTATTAAAGGGAGTCCTTTGATCTGAGAACAAACAACTTCAGACCATAGGCTGAATATAGGACACAGGATTGTACTAGCCAGATACCAACCTAGGAAATGAACTGTTAAGGACTACCCAAAACCAAAAGAATTAAAACAGGGAACCAGAGATGTTAACCTGTAAGTGACAACAGCATCAGAACAAAAAAAGAGGGAATAATCGGTGTAGGTATAGAACCTTCTAATGGAGAGGAAGGCAAGGTGATCTCAAGTAAAAATAGACTGGTTCAAACTTAGGAAGATAAGGGTAAATTTCAAGGTAAACACAAAGAAAGTTAGCAAACCTACTCATCAAAATGAAGAAAAACATAAAGTCTCAGTAAAAACAAAACCTACAAAAACAAAGGAAATGGAAAAAAAATCCACAAACAAAAAGGAATTCAGCACAGGAGAGTAAAAGGAACAAAGAAAACGTCAGCACCACAAAAAAAAAGCACTACAAAATCACAGCAATAAACTCACACCTGTCAATAATTACACTGAATGTAATTGGCCTAAAAGTACCCATAAAGAGACAGAGAGTGACAGAATGGATAAAAAAACAGGATCCATCAATATGCTGTCTACAAGAAACACACCTTAGAAACAAAGATGTAAATTTATTAAAAATCAAAGGATGGAAAAAAATATATCAAGCAAACTGCTACCAAAAAAGAGCAGGAGTGGCAATACCAATCTCAGATAAAATAGACTTTAAAACAAAAATCCACCATAAAAGACAAAGAAGGACACTATATAATGATTAAGGGTACAATCCATCATGAAGACATAACCATAATAAACATCTACGCATCCAATGACAGGGCTTCCAAATACAAAAAACAAACTCTAACAGCACTGAAAGGAGAAACTGACAATTCCACAATAATAGTAGGAGACTTCAACACACCACTCTCAGTAAAAGACAGAACATCTAGAAAGAAACTTAACAAAGATACAGAAGACCTAAAGGGCACAATCAGCCAACTTGGCCTCATAGATATATATAGAATACTCCACCCAACAGCTGCGAAGTATACATTCTTTTCCAATGCACAGGGAATGTTCTCCAGAATAGATCACATCTTAGGCCACAGAGCAATCCTCAACAAGATCCAAAACACTGAGACAATACAAAGTATCTTCTCCGACCACAACACCATCAAGGTAGAAATTAACAACAGGAAGAGCAAGGAAAAAGAATCATTTACATGGAAACTGAGTAACACCCTGCTTACAAACCACTGGGTAATAGAAGAAATTGGAGATGGAATCAAAAATTTCCTAGAATCAAACGAGAATGAAAACACATCATACCAAAACCTTTGGGACACAGCAAAGGCAGTCCTCAGAGGACAATTTATAGC
>NW_004443947.1:27377862-27429977 GCF_000243295.1 Trichechus manatus latirostris | reverse complement strand
TGAATTTGTCTATTTTTTTCTCATTTTTGCCTGCTTTTTGCTTCAACTCTTGGATAATCCTGAGTTATAGAGATTTGAATTCCCTATGAGGTAGTTCTAGTGCCTTTTCTTCTACTGGAAAGTCATCTGGTGTTTTATTTTGGACACCTACTGGAACAATCCTATCCTGTTTTTGTAAATGTTTTGATATTTTCTGCTGTCTTTGGGGTATTCAGTAGATAATTTTCTCGTTTATTGATTGTAGATTTGTTTTTTTCGTCCTTTTCTTTTTTTTAATTTGGCTATGTCTGAGTAGGCAGGCTATGTGTTCTTTGTTGTTTGCCCATCTGTGGGCAAGATACTTTTCACGTCCTTCTCTAATTGGCAGGTTTAGTTGCTCAGATATGGTTCAGCAGGGCAGGTTTAGCTGAAGAGGAGTTTCTGGGATGAGTGGTTTGTGGCACTTACTACAGCCACCAGGGCGGGTTGATAATCGGTGCAGGGCAGGTTCCAGTAGGCCATGCCTGTGCTGCTTGGTGGTGTGATGTTAAGTGCACGGTGCAGATAGGCAGGATAGAGGGGGGGAGATTGTGATGTGTGGAGCTAAGATGGGTATGGGAGAGAGGAGAGAGGAACACGAGCCAAAAACATACAAACATAGGAAAAAGAGTGCTAGGTGAAGTTGCCGTTGGAGTGGAGAGATGAGAGACTATGAAATGGAGAAAAACAAAAAGGGGAAGAAGAAGAAAGAAAAGAAAAGAATGAATGAATAAAAATTAGGGAGAAAAAAGAACAGCAAATCTCCCAGGGATCACACCAGTGGCGGCTTCGAGGTCTGGGGAAGTCATTCCCAGGTGTTGATGTACAGCCTGGCTAGGAGGCGTAGAGGTATTCAGTGCCAAGTATCCAGGGGACAGGAAGAGAAGGAAGGTATAGAGAGATGAGAAACTGAGTAATGAAGAAAGACAAAAAGGGAACAAGAGGGAAAAGAAATCAAAATAAATTTTAAAAAAAGAAGAAGAAAACTCCCCCTAAAAAACAGAGGAAAAAAAAAAAAAAAAAACCATGTAAAAAGAAATGCCCTCAGGGATCCCTCTGCACATCTGTGCAAGATGAGGGGGTAGTTCCCAAGCCATGCAGAACCACCCAGCCAGATTGGGCTCCTAACTTGAAAAAAGAAAAAGAAAACAAACAAACAATTAAAAACAAACAAAGAAAAAAAAGCCTCAGGATCCCACCAGCATGGCAGCACAGACCAGGAAGCAGTTCCACACTCGAGTGGAGCTCCACAGCCCCTCAGGAAGAAGCAAAGATGGCACATGAAGCCAGGTATTTGAGCAAAAAGAAGGGGAGGTGGTGAGAGATAAGGAAGACATCAAAAGAAGCAGAAAAAAGTAACACTAGCAGCCAACAAATGGCACTCAGGGAGTCGACCAGTGTAGGTGGGTGGAATCCAAGCAGCGGGTGCTTCCCGGACAAGAGACTGTGGCCTCAGGGAGCAGAGCAGGCCGAGTAGGGGTGAAGAAGGGTGGGGGGTGGGAAAGCGTATATCGCCAGTTACTGGTTGTTCTGTCTCCTGCTGGAAGCTCCATGAAGCTGTCTTCTCGTACCGCCTATTTGCTGGTCTTTGATAGGAGTCCAAGATGGCAGATCCATGCCACAGTATCTGATAGGGGACCTCTCCATATATGTCTCCTCGCTCTCTGTTCTCTGTCAGTTTCTTATTCCATTTGGTGCTTGGCTGAGTTCTTTATGTTTTCATTTGATGCTTAGGGTTTCAGGATTGCTGTTTTCTCTGTTTGGCTTAGTTTTTCAGATCTTTGCTGTAGAGGGACAGTGTGGTGCTTCTGCAAAGAGCACCATGTTTCTGGAAGAGCCGAACAACATTCTTTAAAGAGATGGAAAAATTAATCATTAACTTTATATGGAAAGGGAAGAAGCACCAGGTAATTAAAGCACTATTGAAGAAGAACAATAAAGTAGGAGGACTCACACTACCTGACCTCAGAACCTACTATAGAGCTATGGTGGTCAAAACAGCCTGGTGCTGGGACAACGACAGATACATTGACCAATGGAACAGAATTGAGAACCCAGATGAAAATCCATCCACCTATGGTCACCAGATCTTCGACAAGGGCCCAGTGTCCATCAAATGCAGAAAATACAGTCTTTTTAGCAACTGGTGCCAGCATAACTCTGCAAAAAAAATGAAACAAGACCAATGCCTCACACCATACACAAAAACTAACTCAAAATGGATCAAAGACCTAAATATAAAGCCAAAAAGTATAATGTTCATAGAAGAAAAAATAAGATCAAAACTAGAGGCCTTAATGCACGACATTAACAGGATACAAACCATAACCAATGGCTCACAAACTCCAGGAGATAAGCTACATAACTAGGATCTTCTAAAAATTAAACACTAATGCTCATCAAAAGACTTCACCAAAAAAGTAAAAAGAGAACCTACAGACTGGGAGAAAATTTTTGGACATCACAAGTCAGACAAAGGTCTAATCTCTAAAATCTACAAGAAAATCCAATGCTTCTACAACAAAAAGACAAATAATCCTATTAAAAAATGGGCAAAGGAAATGAACAGACACTTCACCAAAGAAGACATTCAAATGGCCAACAGACACATGAGAAAATGCTCACGATCACTAGCCATTAGAGAAATGCAAATTAAAACCATAATGAGATACCATCTCACCCCAGCATTACTGGCACGAATCATAAAAACTGGAAATAACAAATGTTGGAGAGGCTGTTGGGAGATCGGAACTCTTATGCACTGCTGGAAGATGATCTGGTGCTTCCTTAGAAAGCTGGAAATAGAAATACCATATGATCCAGCAATCCCACTCCTAGGAACATATCCTAGAGAAATAAGAGCTGTCACACAAATAGACATATGCATACCCGTGTTGATTGCAGCATTGTTCACAATAGCAAAAAGATGGAAACAACCTATATGCCCATCAACAGACGAATGGATAAACAAACTGTGGTACATACACAAAATGTAGTATTATGCAACGAGAAAGAACAATGAAGAATTTGTGAAGCATCTCATAACATGGATGAAACTGGAGGACATTATGCTGAGTGAAATAAGTCAATCACAAAAGGACAAATATTGTATAAGACCTCTACTGTAAAAACTTATGAAAAAGTTTACACACAAAAAGAAACAATCTTTGTTGGTTACGAGGGATGGGAGGGGTGGAGGGGGAATGCTAAACAGACAATAGCTAAGTGATAACTTTGGTGAAGTGTAAGACAGTACACAATACTAGGGAAGCCAGCATAGCTTGTACAAGAAAACTTCGTGGAAGCTCCATAGACACATTCAAACTCCCTGAAGGACTGAATTGCTGGATGGAGGACTGTGGGGACCATGGTCTCGGGGAACATCTTCCTCAGTTGGCATAACACAGTTTATAAAGAAAATGTTCTACACTCTACCTTGGTAAGTAACTTCTGGAGTCTTAAAAGCCTGTGAGCAGCCATCTAAGATACTCCACTGGTCTCACCCCTTCAGGAACAAGGGAGAATGAAAAAACAAGATATAAGGAAAAGATTAGTCCAAAGGACTAATGGACCACAACTACCACCGCTTCCACCAGACTGAGTCTAGTACAACTAGATGGTGCCCAGCTACCACCACTGACTGATCTGACCAGGATCACCGCAGAGGGTCCTGGACAGAGCTGAAGAAAAATGTAGAACAAAATTCTAACTCACAGAAAAAGACCAGATTTACTGGCCTGACAGAGACTGGAGAAACCCTGAGAGCATGGCCACTGGACACCCTTTTAGCTCAGTAATGAAGTCACTCCCGAGGTTTACCCTTCAGCCAAAGATTAGACAGCCCCATAAAACAAAACAAGACTAATGGGGCACAACAGTCCAGGGACAAGGACTAGAAGGCAGGAGGGGACAGGAAAGCTGGTGATAGGGAACCCATGGTTGAGAAGGGACAGTGTTGACATGTCATGGTGTTGTTAACCATTGTCATAAAACAGTATGTGTACTAACTGTTTAATGAGAAACTATTTGTTCTGTAAACCTTCTAAAGTATAATTAAAAAAAGAAGAAAATATGAGAAGAAAAACAAAAAATGGTACAAAAATACATCCCCCCTGGCGTGCACCAAAGACTCCTTTCCTCTGCCATGGAAACCTTCCCAGCTGACATCCTTGGCCCCTCCTCAAATTCCCCATTTTTACTTTCTAACTAAATATCCAAGCTGTTTGTCACGTACTGGTGACAATATAAACCATTAGTTGGCAGCTCTCTAAGGCTTTGAAGCTGCAAGTCCATCCGACAGCAAGGTTTATTTATGGTTGACAATGAAAGTTCTAAGAGTATATTTATGATTTAAAAAAGCAGGCACCGTTTATTTTCTTTTGGGAGCTTTGGTGGTTCCATTTCTTCGTAGGTTTTTGAGGGATCTAGCCCTTTACTATCACAAAGAGACATGTCTGAGGACAAGCAGTATGGTCTCTGTTTAACGTTGAATGTCTTTCTCTCTCAGGCAAAACACATTCAGTGCTCTGGCAAGCCTGTTCACCACAAGGAAAAGCAAACCTGGAGACAGTAGGCCAGTCTCTCTGGGAGCTCTTGGCTCTCCCAATGACACATAAAATAAATAAGAGGAGAACCATGCACAACAGCTGTTGTCACCATGCAAACAAAACAACACCAGTTGCTGCCCAGTCAATTGCTACTCATGTGTGTCAGAGAAGAACTGTGCTCTATTAGGGTTTTCAATGGCTGATATTTTGGAAGTAGAACTCCAGGCTTTTCTTCTGAGGTGTCTATGGGTGGACTCGAACCACTAACATTTTGGTTAGCCGTGAGCACGTTAACCATTTGTACCACCCAGGGACCACAATTGCCACATACGGTGGTGTTAATCAGCTCGACAACAATGAGGTTCTGCTTTGGTTGTGTTTCTTGCAGAGGGTGAGCAGATATGGAACTTCACAGCTGTAACTGTAAGCAATTATAAGAAGGGGTGTTTTCCTTTGTGTAGTGCGGGTATGTTTGTGTGTATGTATGTGTGCGTAAAGGAGGTGGGGAAAAAGAAGAGATGGGCTACCCTGTCTACTACAGGTCAAGGTGCATCCTTGTGTACCTGATGACATTAGGAACATTTGAATATAACTTTATCACTAAAGAGTGTTTTTACTTACATTGTAACATTTGATTTTAATACCAGCTCTTTCTTCAGGATACCGCAGGTTAATGCCCAAACTCCTTTATATGGTTTAAGAAGCCCTGCTGATCTGTCCTCTACTCAGCTCATGGTGATTTATTTCATCTCTCCTTTCCTGGCACTCTACCCTCCAGTCAGACTAAACTCCTATTTTTGCTTAACTTCCAAATATTTTTTTTGCCTTTGAGCTTTTGAATATGTGTTCTCTCTGTGAAGTCACTTAACTCCCACTCAAGAAGCCTGTCCTGACCCCTTAATACTGAATAAAGAATTCTTCCTAGGGGAATCCATACAAACAAAACAAAACAAAATCCCTTGCCATCAAGTCACTTCTGACTTTCTTCCACAGCACCATTGGGTGAGTTCAAACCACCAATCTTTAGGTTAAGAGTTGAGCATAAACATTTTGCACTACCCAGGGAAACTTGGGGTGTCCATATTATTGCTATTAGGTGCTATCAAGTCAATTCTGACTCATAGCGACCCCATGTGACAGAGTAGAATTGCCCCATATGGTTTTCTAGGCTGTAATCTTTACAGGAGCAGATTGCCAGGTCTTTCTCCCACTGAGTCGCTGGGTGGGTTCGATCTGCCAAACTTTAGGTTAGCTGCTGAGTACTTATCCATTGCATCACCAGGGTTCCTTGGACCATTCATGGGAGCCTGCATATTACCTATTATAGCACCGTTGCCCTGAATTACAGTTGCCTATTTTCTTGTCTATCTTTCTAACTAGACTAAAACTCCCTGAGGACCAGAACCATCTCTATATCCTTAGTGCCTGAAATTCCTTATCAAGTTCCCTATAATTGCTTCTTGAATTAATTTTTTGGATTAGGTAGGACAGCTCTCATTATTGCCATCTTACAGGTAAGCAAATGAAAGCTCAAAAAGTATGAAAGGTCCTTCTAAGAGAGACATATATAGAAAGTAAGTGACAAATCTAGAATAACAGCACTAATAATAACAGCAATGATAGATTTTATTTTCTAAGTACCATAAATCGGGAAGCATACACATGTTAGCTCCTTAAATCCTCAGATCAACGGTTTAATGTAGGTACTCTTGTTATCTCTTTTATCAATGAGAGATTTAAGTTTCGGAGTGGTTCATTACCTTGCCCAGTTCCACACAGCCTGATGAGAGAGTCTCATATAGTGCTCGTCTTCCAATTTTGATAAAATGTACAGGTTCTCTTCCACTGTGTTACATCAAGCAGCAAACAATTATGAAAAGAAAACGATAGCAAATCAATTAGTTTTTCCTGTAAGCTGTCAAACATTGGTTTGACTGATGGATTTCACTAAATTGATATATCTGAATCAATCCTATACAGGCAACTATTGATTTTATAGACTAATTATATCCTTTCTCATACTGCATTCCAGACTCCAAGAAGTTTAGTTAATTTTAAATTTGCAGACACAGAACATAGGGATCCAAGGATGCATGTGGGATAGTCCCAAACTTTGATGCTAGCACCAAGAAAGAGAACTACGTTTCCTCCCCACATCTTTTGGTGTAAAGGATCCCGTTGTTTGAGCTGAGTGTGTGTGCTAAGTAAATGAGTCAATTTGGAATTGGCAGGACAAATCCGCCTGAAATCTCTTCCTCTTTCCAAGACATTTCCCATTTTAGCTTCAATTCTGTGTGATAGCCTGTGTTCGAAGGCATTCTTCCTCTAGCCTAAAGCACCATCCCTCTTTTGTTGTTGTTAGGTGCCTTCGAGTTAGTTCTGACTCATAGCGACCCTATGTACAACAGAATGAAATACTGCCAGGCCCTGTGCTATCGTCACAATCATTGTTATGCTTGAGCTCGTTGTTGCAACCACCGTGTCAATCCATCTCATTGAGATTCTTCTTCTTTTTCGCTGGCCTTCAGAAGCATAATGTCCTCCTCCAGGGACTGGTCCCTCCTGATAACATGTCCAAAGTATGAGACTAAGTCTTGCCATCCTCCCTTCTAAGGAACATTCTGGCTCTACTTCTTCCAAGACAGATTTGTTCGTGCTTTTAGCAGTCCATGGTATGTTAAATATTCTCCGCCAATACCGTAATTCAAAGGCATCAATTCTACTCCAGTCTTCCTTATTCATTGCCCAGCTTTCACATTCATATGAGGTGATTGAAAATACCATGGCTTGGGTCAGGCGCACCTTAGTCCTTAAAGTGACATCTTTGCTTTTTAACATTTTAAAGAGGTCTTTTGCAGCAGATTTGCCCAATGCAATACATCATTTGATTTCTTGACTGCTGCTTTCATGGGCAATGATTGTGGATCCAAGTAAAATTAAATCTTTGACAACTTCAATCTTTTCTTCATTTATCATGATGTTGCTTATTGGTCCAGTTATAAGGACTTTTGTTTTCTTTATGTTGAGGTGTAATCCATACTGAAGGCTGTAGTCTTTGATTTTCATCCCTCTTTTGATGGTAGCATGTCATTTTATAACATCTTAGATGGTGTTCCAAGACTATAACTATTGTGGAAATACCAGTACCCTCTCTTTAAATGATGAGGTGGCATTTTGTGAGGATGCCCTAACTGCCAGATTACCATGACAGCTGTTTAATGTTTGTATTACTAGGTTCCCTGCTTCATGCACAAGCTCTGTTGTTGTTTAACAGCTTTGTTGACGTATAACTGATATACAAGAAGCTGCACATATTTTAAAGTATACAAGTTGGTAAGTTTTGACATGCGTTTACACCCACGAAACTATCATCACCATCAAGAGAGTGCACATTTTCGTCCTCATTTCCAAAGTTTCTTCAATCCTCTTTGTAATCCCTTCTCTCAGCCCTACATCAGCAGGCAACCACTAATCTGCTTTCTGTCAATAGGAACTACTTTGCATTTTCTAGAGTTTTATATAAATGGAATCACCAAAGGTGTATTCCTCTTTATCTGAATTCTATCTCCCAGCATGCTTATTTTGAGATTTATGTATATAATTGTGTGGATCAATAGTTAATTCACTTTTATTGCTGAGTAGTATTACATTATATAGATATAGCACAATTTATTTTCCCATTTACCTGTTCAGGAACATTTGATTAGTTACCAGTTTTTGGTTATTACAAACAAAGCTGCTGTGAACTTTGTATGCAAATCTTCATGTGGACATATGCTTTTATTTCTTTTGGGTAAACACCAAGGAGTGGAATGTTTGGATAATATGGTAGTATGTTTACCTTTTAACTGTTCTGCAAAGTGATTGTGCCATTTTACAATCCCAGCAGCAGGGCATGAGAGTTACAGTTCCTCCACATGCTCCCCAACACTTGGCTTGGTCAGTCTTTTTAATTTTACCCATTCTGATAGGTATGTGGAGTCCCTGGTAGACAAATGGTTAACAAAGGGTACAAATTGTTAACGAGCTCAGCTGCTAACTGAAAGGTTAACAGTTTGAGTCCACCCAGAGGCACCTCAGAAGAAATGCCTGGCAATTTACATCTGAAAAAAAGCAGTCATTGAAAACCCTTTGGAGCACAGTTTTAATCTGACATGTGATTGCAATGAGCTGGAATTGACTTGATGGCAAAAAAAAAAAAAAGGTATTAGGCTGATTTCTCTAGAGAAGCAAAACCAGTAAACTGTATAAATATATATATATATATATATAGAGAGAGAGAGAGAGAGAGAGACAGATTTATATTGTAGAGGATGGAACATCCCAAGTCCGTGGATCAGGATAGAGACTTCTCCTGATTCAAGTAGCAGGGGCTGGCGAGCCCAAGACTGACAGGTCAGATAGCAGGGCTCTTGCTCACAGGCTGTGAAGATCGATGAATTCCAAGATCATCAGGTAAGACTGCAGGTAAGCTGCTAGCTCAAGTCCCAAGAACCGGAGGTCAGACAAACAGGAGCCAGCTGCAGGATCTAGAATGAGCAAAAGCTCCCGAGCCTTGCCAGAACATACGCTTATATTCGATGCAGGACAAGGAAACTCCTTTTGAACTGATTGGCTACTCACAGCAGATCCCATCATGGAGATGATCAGATATCAAATCTCAACAGGGAAGTGATCACAACACTATATGACTGCCAAAACACTGAGAATCATGCCCAGCCAAGCTGACGCACAGTCTTAACCATCACAGGTATGTAGTGGTATTTCAAGGAGCCCTGATGGCACAGTTGTTATGCCCTCAGCTGCTAACTGAAAGGTCTGCGGTTCAAACCCATCAACCACTCTGTGGGAGAAAGATGTGGCAGTCTGTTTCTGTCAAGATTTACAGCCTTGGAAACCCCATGGGACAGTTCTGCTCTGTTTTGTAGGGTTATTATGAGTTGGAATTGACTTGATGGCAATGGGTTATTAATTGTATTTGTAGTTTTCATTTGCATTTCCTTAATAATTGATGAGGTTGATGTTAAGCATCTTTCCATGTGCTCATTTGCCACCATATAACTTCTTTGATGAAGAATCTGTTCAGTCTTTATCCATTTTTAATTGAGTTGTTTGTTTTCTTACTATTGAGAGTTTCTTATTATTTGAGGCAAAGTGGTTAAACTCTTGGCTGCTAACCAAAAGGTTGATGGTTTGAACCCACCAGCCGCACCATGGGGGAAAGACGTGGCAGTCTGCTTCTGTAAAGATTATAGCCTTGGAAACCGTATGGGGGCATTTCCACTCTGTCCTATAAGGTCACTATGAGTCAAAATCAAATCAAGGCAACGAGTTTTCTTATTATTTGAGAATTTTTATTATCTAAACACAAGTCCTTTATCAGATGTGATTTGCAATTATTTTCTCCCACCCTATATTTTATCTTTTCATTCTTTTAATAGTGTATTTCGAACAATGGAAGTTTTTAATTTTGAAGACTTCCAGTTTACAAATTTGTTTTTTTATAGATTGTTCTTTTGATACTGTAGCTAAGAAGTCTTTGCCTAATCCAAGGTCACAAACATTTTCACCTTATTTTTTCTGTAAGTTTTCTAGAATCTAAAAGTTTTCTATTGCATTTAAATATATGGTTCATTGTGAACTAATTTTTTTATATGGTGTGAGGTATGGATTGAGTTTTCTTTCCTTTCTTCTTCTTCTCTCTCTCCTTTTTTCTCCCTCCCTCCCTCCTTTCCTTCCCTCCACCTATCAATATTCAATTGTTCCAGTGCTGTTTGTTGAAAAGAATGTCTTTTCTCCATTGACTTGTCTTGGGACCTTTGTAAAAAATCACATTATCATATATGTGAGAGTCTATTTCTTGATTATTATATTCTATTAATCTATTTATCTATCTTTATACCAATATCTCCCTGTCTTGATTACCATATCTCAGTGGTTCTACACTATCCCACCTTAAGGGAACATTTGGTAATGTCTGGAAACACTTTTTGTTATCACAACTAGAGGAGGAGTACTACTGGTATCTAATGTGTAGAAGTCAGGAGTGATTCAAAACACCCTGCAGTGCACAGGACAACCCCTCACAGCAAGGAATTATTTGGCCCAAAATGTCAATAGTGCTTAGGTTGAGAAAACATACATAGCCTTATAATATGTTTTGAAATCAGATAGTATAAGTACTCCAACTTTGTTCTTCTTTTTGAAGGTAGTCTCTCAGAAACCAAAGACAAAGACCAAAGTCTTTGGGTAAAGATAATTGTAAGCCCCACACCAGGGCATCAGCTTTATTTCCTCATAATCTTCCATGCTGAGGAATATGGTCCTATTCAGCTCGAAGGCCACACCCTTACAGCTCCCTGGATAGAGAAAAAAAGAGATTCTTGCCAGCCAGCCCCTTTGGAAGGTTTCTGGGAATTGCTCTGATTGGATTAGCTTAGGTCACATGTCTAACCCTGTAGCAAACACTAGTCACGGCATGCATGGTTGGCTCCGTCAGGATCATATTCCATCTTTGTGGTCAGAGTAGTAGTAGCAGGGTCTCTTGCTAGAATAAGGTGGTGTGTAGGGGGCTGGAATGGAAGTTCTGGGACAAAATATCATAACCAGAAACAGAATCTCCCCAGATCTAACATCCTCAAGAATTCAAAAAAGCAACGTCATTCTCTCCTGGAAGTGGTGCCATTTATTAACAGACATTCACTTTCACATTCTCAGTGTTTCTATGTGCATCGTTCATGCTTTCATAGACTCAGGGCCTGTTTGGAAAGCACTTTTTCATTTTTATATCTTTCTCCTTCTCCGTCCAAATACTGCACATTTTTATTTTACCTCTTGGCTTCAAAAATATGAATAATTAAAAGTGAGGTTTAGGAAGGTCACATTCAAAGAGAATAGAGATGAGATATAGCAAAGAGATAACCATTAGAGAAGAGAGAAGTGGTGGGGCAAGACATGCTGTAAAGGAAGAGGGAGTCATCTTTGGTTTATTATGATCACAAATCCTAAAAAGTATATTTTACTTCTCCAAGCCTTAGGTTTCCCTTCTTCCATTTGGGAATAATTTTTTTTTCTCAAGAGTATGCTACCTTTATTAGATTTCAAGTTGAAAACTAAATTCAGGTGATGGCATTAGATGCCCCTCCCTTGGTTTTCCTTTCCAGCTCTTCTCCTAAACCAAAACCAAACCCATTGCCCTCCAGTCCATTCTGGCTCATAGTGACCCTATAGGACAGAATAGAACTGCCCCATAGGGTTTCAAAGGCTGTAATTTTGACAGAAGCTGACTGCTGAATCTTTCTCCCGCAGAGAGGCTGGTGGGTTCAAATCACTGACCTTTCAGTTAGCAGCCAAGGGCTTTAACCACTGCACCACCAGGGCTCCTTCCCCCTCCCGGAGTAGCACCAAATTAACTTTAGGCTAGAAAGATCTCTAGGGATGGATCAAGGAGGTGTTTTCTGACAAGCCCAGCTTTTGCAGCCTTGAGTGAGCACGGGAGGGCTAGAGTGTGGGAGTTTTGCTTCTATTCCTTGTGGGAATGACTATTTCTACACTTACATAACAGATTCAGGCTGGCATTCTGTGTGTCCTCAGCTAAATAATCATTCCTAGAATGGTGATTAAGGTGAATAAAAAAATTCACTTTTAGAGGGAAGAAAACAGCAGTCTGTTATTCTGTAATCTCTCTTCCATCTTTTACATCTCTAATACCTGTTCCAGTTCCTAACAGTAGCAAAGGTAAAGTAGAGGAAGAAAATCACAGAACAATCATCATCATCATTATCGTCATCATCAACATATGTTAAGCACCTAGCATGTGTCAGATCTATTCTGAGGAATTTATCTTATTGCCTCATTTAAGCCTCATGACAAATCTATGAAGTGGTATTATCTCCATTTTCCAGATTAAGACAATTTAAGTTTAAAGAGATTAAATATCTTGCCATGGTCGCACAGACTTTTACTGCTGGAGCTAGGATTTGAACCTAGAACTGGCTTGCCCCAGAGCCTCAAACCACTATGGCTTGCCTCTCTTAGGGTCTCGGTGAAGGATGTGCTTTTTAGAGACCATGTAGTTCAAAGAGTTCCCTGGTTCCCATCATCCGCTGATAATGGAGAAAATGAGCAGACACTTATATTGTGTGATTCACCTCTAGTTGAATGAGTTAGTCCACATGGTGAGAGAAGGGAAGCAAAAAAAGAAAAAAGAAAGAAACCCCAAAACCAAAAACCCCTGGGTGATATGTAGAAAATGAGGAAGTTTGAGCTTTACCCCTGGAGAAGCAGATTCTGAAATTTGCTGGGGAGGGGGGATCCGTGGGAATCTGGACATTTATTTACCCCTCAGTGCTTGGCAACAGAAGATCCTTGGATTGGATCACACTTTGAGAAAACCTGAATTAGCTTATTAATGGTTAATTCACTCTCTGTAGGACTCAGCATTAGTTTTGCTTAGAAGACTGTGGGGGGGTGTGTGTGTGGGGTGTGTGTGTGTGTGTGTGTGTGTAAGGATGGAAAGAGACAGAAAACCATAGAAAGCTAGTTAGGTTGCCGGGAGAAAGGAATGTGGAAACGTTACTAGGGAAGACTGAGTAAATCAACCATATATTTTTCTCACTCTAAGGCTGTATTCAACGTGCAGAGGTGAGCATAACTTCTTGCTTCAAAGAGTCTTAAAGGCACTGCCTAGCACTGGTCATTTCTGGGCCAAAGACCGCAGTTCAGCTTTAGCCAGCCTTTTCACAGTGTTGCTTTTGACCACTAGAGAGATGAAATAATGGAGCCATGCAAAGCCATTACCACTCTAGTCAAAAAGCAGCATAAAACATGTTTCTGCGTACATACGATGGAGCATTACTCAGCCAAAAAGAGAAATGAAGTCCTGATACTTGCTACAACATGGATGAACCTGGAAAACACTATCCTGAGTGAAATAAACCCTTGATGAAAGGACAAATATTGTATGATAACATTTATATAAAATATCTAGAATAGGCAAATGTACAGAGACTAAAGCTTATTAGTGGTCACCGGGGTGGGAGGGGGGGAAAGAGAGGGTCAATGCTTAAGAGGCACTGAGCTTCTGTTAAGGGTAATGAAAAAAATTGGAACAGGGTAGTGGTGATGGTTGCACATGATGAATGTAATTAATGACATTAATTTGTACATGTAAAAAATGTTGAAATGACAAATATATATATGTGTATATATATATTCACCAAAATTAAAAAAGGCATCAGGAGTACTGCTCTCAAATCTGAAGCACAGGAAGCCTTCATAATTTTCCATCTCTCCTTTAGGAACAATAGCTGCCAGGTCTCCCCTCCTTCCGTTCTTCATAGAGAACCAAAGTGATGTTTTACAAATGTGGCACAAATAAAAGCTCTCTCTGTTAGAGTCACCATCTAGAATATAAGCTCCAGAAACAGGGATTTTGTTTGCTTTGTGTACTGATGTACTTTTAGTGTCTAGAACGGGGCCTGAAACATAGTAGATGCTCAATAAACAATTGACTGACTGATGGAATGAATGCACTAATGAACTCTTCAGTGGCTTTCATCACTCTTTGCATAAAATCCAAATTTCTTAAAGTGGCTTGCAAGGCCCTTCTTACTCTTAAGCTTCAGCTCTCTCCTCCTTTTGCTCACTACAGTCTGCCCTCCTTTTAGTTCCTTGAATCCATCAATAGCTTTTCTGCCTCTGAGGCTTCTTCCCTGCTGTTCCCTCTGTTCAGAATGCCCTCTGCTTCACTATTTACCTTTGATGCCCCTTCTCATCATTCAGGTCTCAGCATAATTAGTCCTCACAGAGGCCTTCCTTGTCCCTTCTCCCTATTTAAATTAGCGTTTGCTGTTTTCCCTCATAGTATTCTTTCCTTCTCCCTTTTTGTCCCTTAACACGGTTTGTATTTATTCGTGTGTTTACCTGACTCTTCACCAAGTCATCACCTATCTCTGCCACTGGACAGTAGGCTCCCTGAGGCCAAGACCTTGTCTGTTTAACTCTCTTCTGTAAACTCGGGGCCTAGCAAAGGGCCTGGCACCAGAAGACCCTGAATAAATAAATATTTGTTGACTGAACAGACACATTTTAGCTGCAGAACATTTCCAACTAAATAATTTAGGTCACGGAGAGGAATACTGGCTATCCTGCATTCGTGAGAAAGAAGCCAAACCCCGGCTAACCCAGACTTTGCTCAAAGGAAAAGGGCGAGCCTGTCACTGCGTGAGGATGTCAGAAATGATGGAGTTGGTGCAGACATGACAAGTGACCTGTCCTGCTGGTAATTAGTAGCCTGAGGCTAAGCTAGTAGCAAGAGTGGGCTGGAAACAACACTTCACTACCCAATTAAGAGGCAGTGGGAACTTAAATTTAGAAGCTGTCTGTGGCCATGCCATAGAAACCACACTGAGGGGGACAGCTGGTTTCACAGTTCTTGCTCTGGGGGCCACTCTTGCATGTCCGAGAGATAATTAAAGACACTGTGACTCTGCACATTTGGAAATTATGTCCAGTGGCTGTCTTGTCCTGAGCACACAAGAACACAGCGAGGAGGGGTTGGGCCACTGCATAGGTGATTCCAGGTCAGAATGTATTTAAAGCCCTCCTGTTTGAAAGGGAGGAAGGCATTTTTATTGATGCCAGCAGTCAAGAGGCGTGGGGTGTAGTAGAGTCCACCCTGAGCTGGAAATTAGGAATATGTGTCCACGGACCCCCTCAACCATTAACCAGCTTCATGATCTTGGACAAGACCTGCCAGCATCTCTGGGAATCACTATTACACGGAGGGATTTAGGACTCTTTGGTTAGAAATTACCAAAAAAAATTGACCAAGACTTTTAAGCAAAAGGGGTCTTCCTGGACTCACATAGCTGAGCAATGCTGATGCGGAACGTGCATCTGGCTCAGCTGAATGCAGGAATGTTAACAATTCTTCTGGCTCCATTTCTCCTTCCTGTCTCTTGGCCCCTCTTCCTCTCTTTTGGCTCTGTTCTTATACCAGCTTCCCCCTAGGGACAAGATGGCTGTAGCAGCTCCAGCCTGTATCTTTTTAGCAAGTCTCTTCTCACAAGTTCTGCACAAATCCTGAAATTCACTCTAATTGGACCAACTGGTCACTGCAGCTGTGGGAATGTGATGCCCTGATTGGCTTAAGCGTTGGGTTTGCAGTGGTCCCCATGGACTGACAGGAGGGGCATGATCTCTGAGGTCCCTGCTGGCTCTGACATTTGGGGGTTTGTAGTCATGGCGGCTCTTATTCCCTGAGTTTCCATTTATGTCAGCAGAAAAGGTCTCTAACCCTACCTGGGAGATGCTGAAGTCGCTTGGGTTTTGGCACCTGGCTTCCTACAGCCCAGACAGCATGCCCCAGGAGGTGGGCTGCTTCCCTTGGCACACCTGACGCTCCCTAGCCAAGATCCAGTGGGAAGAAGGCCAGTAGGCAAATAGAATGTATCCAGATGGGCATATCACATTTCTTTACCCTCAGAATTTACTGAGTTCCAACAGCAGGTGTTTTTGGCTGATCTTCCACCATATGGCACATGATGGATGGAATTCACATGATGATGTGGTAGATTGATTCAGATGGCAGGCTCTGGATTTGGGTAGATCTGGGTTCAAATCGTAGGTCCTCCAGTAATTAGCTATACAACCTCTCTCAGCTCTGCCTTCCTGTCTGGTAAAAGGAAACAATACTAGTACTCACTTAACTGTGTTGTTGGGAGGATTAAGTGACATAATTTGGAAAAGTGCTTTATGCACAGCAAACACACAGGGTAAATATTGACGTATTAATGCTCTTGTTTGTTGAGTATATGTAAAATCTAGAGTTTTGCAAGAGTCTCAGTCAGGATCTTTTGCATAAGCCTACACCTTTCTCTTCTATTCAAGAAAATCGATCAGAATGCAAAGTTACAGGGATCACATTGAATCTGTTTTCTTTAACAAGTTTTTGTCTCTTTGTATTAGTTATGGTTTTCTAGTGACATATCCTTCAATGGATTCTTTCATGACACATTCAGTGTGTCATGATCGCACACTTATTTAATACTTATTCTGTAGTCTGACTTCGTCTTACCCAGCAGATTGTAAACTCCATTGAGTACCAGGACCCTGTTTTTCATCTACCAGTTCCTTGCACTGATGAGTAAATTCATGATTAAACCTCAACTAGATTAAAATTTCCATAAATGCAAAGATCACATAAAATATTTCTTGGGCATCTTCAGAAGTCCCAGCACAATGAAAGGGTTATTATCTATTAGAACAAAGAAACAAAGTAGGTGCTCAATAAATAATTGTTATATAATTTATATTTTCATTTAGTATTTGTAAATTTCTCAATTATGTATTTTATTTTTAGAAGTTCGTATTCTAGTGTGGGAGATTTATGTAGAAAAACAGCAATGGCTTCTCTCTCTCACACTAGTTATCAGAAGAATGCATACTCAGTGTTCTAACTTATACATCTTCTGTGAGTCCCCCACCAGCAGAGTGGAGGAAATGGGTGTGGCCAGGGTTTGTGGATTCTCTTAGCTACTCCTGTACCCCTTTCCTTGGGTCACTCCAAATACCATATTATAGCATAATATATAAGAAAACAATCTTACAACTATTAAAAAAATCCAAACCCATTGCCTTCAAGTCAATTCTGACTCATGGCAACCCCATCTGTTTTAGAGTGGAACTTCTCCCTAGGATTTTCTTGGCATAATTTACAGAAGCAGTTTGCCAGGCCTATCTTCCACACTGCTGCTAGGTAGGCTAAGTTAGTATTTGAACTCAAACCATTTGTGCCACCCAAGAATACAATTATAATACTGGTTTATAATCTTTAAAGCTCTTTTACAACCATTACATGTTTTCTTAAGGTTTCTTGAAAGTTTTCTGCCTTGGTATATAAGAGACACTTCCTACTTTGGTGAGTCTAAGGTTTGATTAGATTATGTTATTCATCATCTAGAAACAGTTCAGTTAATAGCATCTATTTCATTTTCTAAGCAAGTCGTGGAGTAATTATGGTAAGAGCTAAAGACATTCATAAGTGGCTTGGATGAGCATTCCAGTTCTTTTCTTAACAGTCCGAAAATCTCCTGTTTATTTCTAGGGGATTAAGCTACAGGACATGTTTATTGCATTTCCCTTTCCTCTCTCTTCCTTCCACAAAATAAGATGTAATCTGTCTTGACTCATAATAAATTTTTGTAGCACATTTTCTATAATAAAATTGTATTACTTTTGTAGTCAGAAAAATCCTCATAAGTAACCATTGTATATGTTGAAGTTTGAATTGTGTGGGTTATATGCTGCATTCTGCCTCTCCAGCATCCCACCTTTTGGAGAACTACTTTCTCCAAGGTTCCTTGTGGTTCTGCTAAGGCTGCCGTACATGGTCTCTGCCCTGGGCTTGGGGTAGGGGGTCGGCAGTGGGGAGGTATGAGTCAACCCTGGTCAGTCAGGTTCTCTCTCCTAGGGATTAGAATATTGGCACAACCCTGGTGTCAGTGCTCTTCAACTTCTGGTTAAGTGTCTTTTCTTTCAATTCTGTGAGTTACCCCATATCCTCTTGTTGAATCCCGCTTTCTCTCTTAAGTTAGTTAGTGTGATCCAAGTGATCCAAAATCAATTTCTGTTGATGGGCTCCAAAGAACTCTAATTGATACAAATGGTATTCTGAAATCTACAGTAAGGTTTAAATAACGCTAGTCCTTCCCTGGGGCCCTAGTGGCGCAGTGGTTGAACACTTGGCTGCTAACCAAAAGATCAGCAGTATGAATCCACCAGTCACTCTTTGGAAACTCTGTGGGGCAGTGCTACTCTGCCCTATAGGGTCCCTATAGTTGGAATCGACTTGACCGCAACAGGTTTGGTTTGGGTTTAGTCCTTCTCTACTTTCTGGAAGCATCTATTCTGAACTCAATGCATTTCTCAATGCAAATGTTTTAGGTGGCTGAAGAGAAGTCATTTCTTATTTGAGTGGTGGTTGAGGAACTTTATCTTAAGTCATAATATTCTACTTATGCCAGTCCATACTGATCCTGGAAGGAGCAAGGACTTGTGGCCTATAAATAATTAGTGAGTGTCAGAGATGACCAGTCTCTAGGCCTCTATATTCTGAGGCTGTGTCTGCGTGTGTGTGTGTGTGTTTTTATTTTTTTTTTTAAATGAAAAAAAAGTTACGTCCATTTCTGGGATAATGAAGAATATACCTTGGAGATAGAAGTATGGTCCGTGTGACTTCCTCAAGTTCATTTAGCCTTGGATTTTATGAACAGCTCCAGGTAATAACACTCGAGCATGAAAATCACCCAGCAGCAGACACAGTGTTTGAAGCATCAGGAGAGAAAAAAAGATATTTTCAAAACATACACGAAGTGTTGGCAGAAGCCAGAAATGGAGCCTTTAGCCTCCTGACTTCTTGGCTGGGGTTCCCCACCGTCCCAGCTTGGCTGCCAGAACAGGATCAGAAGCTCTCTGTATCTCACTCTATGCTGAGCTCTGAGTTTAGCAACTTTTAATGGGATTAATGGGCAAGAACACCAGCTAGAGCAGATTTTTGGCTGGGCTGGCATACTAGCCTGCCATATTTTCATAGGCACCCAAATTAAGAATTTATTTATTTCCTCAATTTGCTATAAACGGAATTAACAACAGGCTATTTGGGGACCTGCAGAACCACAGATGCCAGTAGAAGTGGCCACATCTTTCATATTTTATGCTGTTTGAGTCACGGAGTGTGGGGACTATTAAAGAAAAAACTGTAGGTTGATTTTCTATCATCATCATCATTATTGTTGTTGCTATAATTGCTATTAATCAAAGCCTGAGAAAAAAATCTGAAATCTGTTCATTCTCTGAAGTGCAGTGCCCTCTTCTCTCCCCCGCCTTCTCTAAGGAACAGATTTGGAAACTCAAGCTCACTTCTGAATAAAAATAAGCTAGAGTTTTAAGATCCATTTCCAGCTAACGGAACAAAATTCCATTCTTTTTGGCATAGATGGCTTTCAAGTCTTCTCTTCTCATTGAGTAAATCAAGTTTGAAGAAGTAAGCTTCTAGTGTCTCTAGTCACAAAATACATAAGTTGAGAAGAGTTGTAACTTGTAAGTAACGGTAGTTGTAACAGATACAAATAAGTGAGAACTTTTGCATTCCAGTGTCTTAAGTCTTTGAGACTAGTCCTAGGACATTTTTTAAAATTGCTGTTTCCTTTGCTGGAAAGTGGTTTAAAACTCCTCTTTGAACAAGGAGCTCATTAGAGCAGTAAGAAGGCTTGATGGGGGAGGGGGTGGCGGGAACTGACTCTCTTCATTAACCTTTTCTTTTGTTAGGCAAGTCATTCTACCTCTCTTCCCAAAACAAAGGTTCAGTAATCTCCAAGATGCTTTTTTAACCTAAGAATTCTTTGATTCTATAAATTGCTCTCAGAGTGACTTCACAGGCACCCACACCCAAAAATGTGACCACAACTTAAACCAAACCAATGACATTGTTTATTTAGAGCAAGTGTTCGCAGACTTTAGTATGGATGAGCCTCACTGAAACTGCTTGTGAAAAAGGCAGATTCCAGGGCCTCATCTCTTCTATAGCCACAATCTTCATTTAAACAAATCCTTTTGGTGATTTGGATACAGATGCTATAGTGTGCATATGAGTGTGTGTGTTTGTGTGTGTGTGTGTGTGTGTGTGTATTTCAAATGAGGGGGGAGCATGGTGAGAAGGTGAGAACCTTCATAAAGGTAAGCATAACTTGGAAAAATCTCCCCTTTCCATTGTTCTTTTTTGTTTTGCTTGAGTACTCTCAATCGCTTGATCTTCAGGAAAAGACATGGAACTCCTTTAAGCAGATGATCCCTGATTTGTAAGGATCAGAGAAGGGAGAGGAGTTGCTAGCACTGTAAAGAATGCTGTTGTTGTTAGGTGCCGTCAAGTTGGTTCCGACTCATAGCAACCCCAAGTACAACAGAATGAAACACTGCCTGGTCCTACGCCATCCTCGCAATCATTGTTATGCTAGAACCCATTGTTGCAGCCACTATGTCAGTAGATCCTGTTGAGGGTCTTCCTCTTTTTCACGGGCTCTCTACTTTACCAAGCATGATGTCCTTCTCCAGGGAATGATCCCTTCTGATGACATAAAGAATAGAAACACCAAATGATTCTGAGGAGTCCTGGGCCTTTGAAGAGGACTTGATTAGAAGTCAGAAGACTTAACTTTTGTTCCCAGCACTGCTGTTTATTCACTGTGACCTTGGGCAAGTCATGTAACCTCTCTGTAGCTCTCTTCTCTTTTTAGGAGTTGGGGTAGACTCGGTGATGCATCCAAACCTGCCTGAGGAATGAACGACTTACTCACCCAGCTTCTGGAAATGCTCCAGAAAGATGGCCCTCAGCTGTAGCCCTCTTTGGAGATTGTCTTAGCTGAAGAAAACTGCCTTGCCCAAGGCCTGCCTCCTTCTAGGAGCAGCCCACAGCAATGACTCATCGATGTAGGGGTAGAAAGAATGGGCCTTTGCCCCAGCCAGGGGTGATTCTGAAGGGGCAACCTGGCTCCTGAGCGCCCTGTGGGACTGACTGAGGCTTTTGTTGGTACTACGTCACAGCTCAACTTCTCCCTCTTCCTAATCCTGTTTCCTTCTTCTCCCTTCCGCAGGGGTTGATTATAAGAGCACTCCATAATAAGCGGCTTGCATGCTAACCTCTGACCTGGGAAATGCAACCTGGGACAATACTAGTAATAATACTTGTCATGTTAGTAACAGCTACCATTTATTGAATGCTTACTATAGTTCAGGCAAAATGCTAGGCCTGGTACAAAGATTATCCTGTTTTCTCCTCACAACTAACCCGTTGGCATTGTGTGCCATCAAGTTGATTCTGACGCATAGCAACTCTATAGGACAGAGTAGAACTGCCCCATAGGGTTTCCTAGGCTGTATTCTTTATGGGAGCAGATCGACAGGTCTTTTCCCTCGTGGGCTCAAACTACTGACCTTTCGGTTAACAGCCTAATGGTTAACCATTATGCCACCAGGGCTCCTACAACTAACCTATACAGTAGGAATTCTCATCTCATTATACAGGTGAAGAATAGTGTTGTGAAGTTAAAAGAATGTATCTAAATGTGCTTTGAATATTATGCAATAGTATTATTTATAAATTTCAACTGAAAAGAGTATTTTAAAGCTCTCTAGCAGAACCCTCCAGATGAAAGCCACCTAACTGACGCTCATTAGGACAGAACGGCACCTATCGTCTCTCATCCTCTGCCACCTGCCCCTTTCACCCAACTCAGAGGAGCTCCATGGGCCTCTTTGACCCTAGCCTATGGCTTTTTAAAATGTTCTATAGATTGTGGTATCACCATTTGGTCTTTTAAAGTGAGCGTTGCATGTAGTTCTGGAAGCACTTTTCAAAATCCAGAAAATGCTATTGCACAAGAAGAAAATCAGCACCAACCCTCTGTCTCTGCATCCTCAGCCTTTATTGCTTCCATATCACAGTGCATTTATTCCCCCACCCATCGCATATTTTTCTGGCCTCTACCATACATCAGGAACTATGCCTAGTGTGTATGGAGGGTGACTAAATGGGTGACCAGAACAAAGTCCCTGCTCTCAAGAGGCTTTGCCCCCACTGTTCTGTCCCAGATCTCGGCAACATGAATTCTAGATCCTGAGTCGGTGGCTAATGGTCTAGGCTGAAGTGGATTCCTTGTGTAACTGAGCCTTTACATCCCAGTTCTATCACCGCATCTAAGGGTGGCAGAAATTTCCCTCTTACTTATGGTCTACAACCTGAATTTCTTTATATTTTGAAGAACTAAATTGACTCTATAGAGATATATAACTCCAAATTTAAGCTAAATATATGTCTTAACTGAGAATATCTATGTTGGTTTTCCATTTCCAACCCACATTAAGGTTTTCTACAATTTTACACCAAATTCAGTCACGTTGACCCTTAGGAAGTAATAGCTCTTGGTTAAAAAAAATTTAATTTCTTTTCAAATCAACCACCAGCAGGCTCTCTGCCAATAACTATGCTTATTTTTTTAGAGAATCAGTTATGCTCTCAACAAAGGATTTATCCCTTTCAGTCAATATGCCTTTCATCACATACAGATGTTTATTGTAGCGACTTTTGGACCAGAGTCAGTTTGTTTCACAGGGTTACCAGTATGTTCTGCACATCATCTCCCTGAGTGCCGAGAGATTTCATCTTTATCATGTTTATTGGCAAGTAGGTATGTGGGGAGGACTGGGGTTTTCTGCTTTCCTTCAGCTCTAAGATAAAGGTGTGTGCCATGGACAATGTTTGCTGGCTCAGCCCTGAGTTCATAGTCAATACTCTCAGATGATTCCAGCAGGGAGTAGCATGTGGTATGTGCAGAACTGTTATTATTTCTGGGACAAGGGAAGGACGGGAAAATTTGGATATTGGATTTTGCATTTGTATGTTTTAAGAGACATGGAAAGCTGTGAGGATTTAAAAAGTAGTCATCAGATGAATACCTTCACTTCCAAATTTATCAGTCATTCAGCAACCATTTTATTCAGTCCCTACTATGTTCCAAACACTGTTCTAAGTATAAACAAAAAGACACAACAGGAACTCAAAAGTTTAGATAGGAAGCATAGGGGGCAGTAAGTTTACGACAAGGGAGGAAGAACAATTCAGGAAAGGAGAGTGAGAATGGTTGCACAACATGAACAGGGTAATCAGCGTCACTGAATCGTATATGTAGAAATTGTTGGATTGATGTATGTTTTGCTGTGTATATTTTCAACATCAATAACAAGAAGAAGATGTGAATGCTGCCTTTCTGAAGACTACAGTCAAGTGTGGAGTTAGAGAGACCAATAATAAACCAACAAATCAATTTGTAATTATAAATTGTGATGGGTATTATGAAGCAAATGGGAAAGTGATCAAGAATAATGGTGGGTGCTAGTTGGGAATCAGGAACCATTTAGACTGGGTTGTCACTGAAGGCTTTTCTGGGAGATGGTCTTTTGCATAGGCCTGAAGGGAGAAAGAGAAGGAGTGAGCCATGTGAAGAAATGAAATGTACTCAGGCAGAGTATCCTGCATGTGTGAAACCTTAACATGGAAGACACCAGAAGGAGACTAGTGGTTGCAGTCAAGATGTAGTTGGAGACGTAGGTGAGGCCAGACACTACAGAGCATGTTGTAGGCCAGGATAGGGAGCTTGAATTTTATTCTATGCAGTAGTGAAGTGCTATATAATCTGATATAGTCCAGGACATGTCTCCATCAGCATAATAAATGCTATACTTTAGAATCAACTACAGTTAACTTGCACATGTACAGATCGCCTGTGCATTGTTTCAAGCTTTCTGGAAAAAATTGTCAGTAATACCACATCATCATTAAGAGCATGTTCTTGGTGGTCAAACAGTTTAGAGTTGGGATCCTGACTCCATACTTACTGGCTGTATAACTTAGATAAATTAATTCATGTCTCTGAGCCCAGGTTTCCTCCTCTCTGTAACGAAGATTATAAGATTACCTATCGCAAACTCATTCACACACTCCCTCTTGGGTTTTCCTTCCATAAAGTGTCAGGAAAGATGAAGCAATGTGGAAGCCGAAACACTGCTTTATGAGCTATGGCATGACCAAGATCATTAGGAAAGGCCACAGGTCTGCAGAACCTAACAAGTTCAGTCTCAGGTCCATTCCACTTATCTCATTCTTTTTTTTTCTGTGTCATCAATCCCATTCCAAACTCTTATAGAAAGCCTTGCTCAAGGTGTAGTGAGCAGGGCCTATGTACTGCTAGGTCCCTCATTGCTGTTGACTTAATTTGCATGTAGCTCTTCTTATTGTAATGAGGCAGGGATGTTGAGGTGAGGGTAGGGGGCTTCTTGCTAAGGTAATCAAGGGTGGGGCATGTGCAGTGTCTGCTCTGCCAAGACCGTAACACTGAGTGGTTAGATTCCAACTCTGCTCTTGGTTCACCTCATCCTTGGGACAAAAGCATGTGAACCCTCTGCAGTCCCCTCCTCATATGTCTTATTTCTACAAGTCATTGTGCTGATCCATAACACAATGCCCTTAATTTACTGACTTAACACATTGGGTTTCTATGAACAAAGCCAAGTGTGTTTCCCTTGTTTGTCTTAAGGGGTTCTGGGAGGGGGCTTTCCTCAAGGACAAAGGTCGACTTTCTTAATGTGCCTCATGTAGCTTGTCATGATCTGAGTCCTGTTGCTTCTCAAGCTACGCCTCTCTGTTCACCCCAACCTCACGTTCCTTGACCCACTTGGACTGAACTACTTGCAGTTCTGCAATGTGCTATGTTATTCCTTCCCATAGGCCATTGCAAATGCTGTACTCTCTGACTGTAAAGCTATTCTCCATCATCGTCTCCGTCCTGTTTAGCTCCTTCTCACCCTCAGGTCTTTACTCAGAGACCATATTCTTTGGGAAGTCTTTTCTACCTTCCCAAGCCTAGGTTAGATGTTCCTCTCTCTGCTCTTAGTACTGCTTGGGTTTACTTCTCTCTTCATCATTGCTTACTGAGTTGTTTGTTCGATTATTTATCCTTCCCTTCCATCTTGGTCTGTAAGCTGCACGAGTACAGGGACCTTAGCCAATGGCTGTTGTGGTCACTTTTGCATTTTCACGCACCACACATGGCTGGCACACAGTAAGTTTCCAAATATTTTAGAATGAATAAACAAATGAATGGGACAATAGCTTCATCCTAACTATACACACACATGCATAGACACAATACATGTGAGGAGGAGCAGCCTCTTTAGAGCTAAACAGGATAATATCCCGTCTCTCCTTAACAGGAATAATCTTGGAGCCACTGCCAGGAAATCTCTGAGCTTATAAGAAATGGATCCACATCATTTGTGAAACTGGAATTATCTGACAAGGGATTAAAGGTTTGGTCCACAGGGCTCAAGTAATAATAAATCTACTCTTTGGAGGCTTAAGATGGGAAGTTTGCTAGGCTACTTGCTGCTGGATGAGGGAGGATTGAATTTTTTGTGGTTTCCTTTGGAAGACACTCTCATTGTAAACTGCTGGGGGCTAGGTTTATCTGCCCCAGGAACATGTTACACTGTGATAATCTCCCACAGTTCTAGAAAAGCTCAAAGCTATAGACAGGTGTTTAATCCACTAATCCATCTCCCATTGTTTACTATTGATTCAGTTTCAGTACCGATGGAGACTGTATTGCCCTTCCACAGAAGATTTTCTTGTGTACCTGGAGGGCATCACTGCCTCTTCCCAGATCAAATAGTCGTGCTGGTCTCAGTGCATCTTCCTTTCTTCGGGTATGAGAGAAAAAAGAGAAGGCAGGGTCTGAGTTCAGATACCCAGAGAAAAGGAGTCAGAAATAAATAAGGGATTATTACTGACAACAATGATTCTTTGGAGTCTTCACAATGAATTTTGTTTCTCAGGGAGAAGTATTACTTATGTTCAAACATAACAGGAGGAAATAAGTTCTTTTCATTTGTGAGTTCTGTAGAATAATACTGGGTTCCTGAAATCTAGGATTGATGTGTGAGGATCAGAATTAAATTTTATATTATATTTAAAAAAAACTGTAAACTTGAGATTCTATGTGAAAGCAGCCATATTATTACAATGATCAAGACCCATTCTCCAGGAGATTTGGACTCTTCCTGTCCCAAGGTTACTTAAAGAAGGTAGAGACCAGCAAAAACTTCATCTGTTTCATTGAGTAACATGGTGCTCACCATGCCAGGGAATTGGGCAATACGTGGGTACAAGCCTAACCAAGGGAAAAGTACTTTCACAAAGATTTTTTAGTCACAATTTTATATTATGTTCACCAATCTCCTTCAAGACCACCCCCTCCCATCTCCATGGTAACTCACTATTTTAGTTATCTAGTGCTGCTATAATAGAAATACAAGTGGATGGCTTTAACAGAGAAATTTATTCAGTCATAGTTTAGGAGGCTGGAAGTCTAAATTCAGAATGCCAGCTCCAGGGGAAGGTTTTCTCTCTCTGTCAGCTCTGGGGGAAGGCCCTTGTCATCAATCTTGCCTGGTCAGGAGCTTCTCTGCACAGGGAGGAGCCTAGGTCCAAAGGACATGTTATTCTCCTGGCTCTTGTTTGTTGGTGGTATGAGGTCCCCATGTCACTCTCCTCGCTTGTTTCTTTTCTATCTCAAAAGAGATTGGCTTAAGACACAGCCTATCTTGTAGATTGAGTCCTGTTTCATCAACATAACTGCCGATAATCCCATCTCATTAACATCATAGAGACAGGATTTACAACACACAGGAAAATCACATCAGATAACAAAATGTGAACAATCACACAATACTGGGAATCATGGCCTAGCCAAGTTGACAGATATTTTTGGGGGACACAATTCAATCCATGACACCCACATAATAAACAAAGCAGGAGGAGAAGTTTTTTATGTTATCTTTACCAGAAGTCTTGTGTTGTTCTTAGGGAGCCCTCATGGCACAGTAATTAAGAGCTCAGCTGCTAACCAAAAGGTCAGCAGTCTGAATCCACCAGCCACTCCTTGGAAACCCTGTGGGGCAGTTCTACTCTGTCCTATATGGTTGCTATGAGTTGAAATCAACTTGATGGCAACAGTTTTGGGGTGTGTGTGTGTGTGTGTGTGTGTGTGTGTGTGTGTGTGTTATTCTTGGATGTTACCAATAGGCCAACATCCTTGAAGCCCCATTTCTATCTTTCTCCCTTTGATGTCCTCTCTTGGAAGACACTAGAAGTCTCTCCATGCTAACAACTCCAAACTTTAGCCAGATGTTTGCAGTAGACTTCTAATATAGTATTTACTTTGGAATAACACAAACTCCATCATGTGCATCCCATGCCATTTGGCTTTGGGAGGACATGGTCAGAAGCATTGTACAGAATGTTATGGTGGACAGATAAAAATGTTTTCTCCTCCTCTATGCTTACTTCATACTGGCCCATTATGCTGTTTTATGATTAGTATTAGGCTACAATTATTTCAGGCTTTTGTCACCTTAATTTACTATTTCTTAACAATCATAGAAATCTTAAAGTTTCTGACCCAACTCCTGTAATGTATGGACTTTGAGCCCAGAGAGTGAAAATAATATGTTGGAACTCTTCTTCTATTGTATGTATCTTATAGTCTTGTTAGTGGAAATGCTTCATGTTTAATTTTAAAAGGCTTCTGTGTCTTGGAATTATCTAGGACTCCAACTTCATTTAAGTGTAAATTGTATTTTTATTAACAAAAGGAAGAAAATAAAAACAAATCAGCTACTCATTGTCTTGGCTAATGAATGCCCTCTTTCCTAAGTGAAGAAGTCTATGAACAAGTTGCTGCTCCTTCTGTTTCTCTTTATCCACCAGATCTCTTTTGATGCCTACTGTATTTTTACGCAAATAACTTGTGCCTTCGCCGTTTGTTTGCAAAGCGCCCTCCCCCCATAAGGTATTTTCACAAGCACACTATACAAATTTTTTTTTTTACAGCAACATACAAAAAAAATATTGGCATAGCAGTGCTTATGAAAATACTTGAGGGGGGGAAGGGCACGGTTAGCAAACAAACATAGAAGAGAGGCATTATTTGCGTAAAAATACAGTACTTTTAGGAATGTTCTGAGACATAAGTTACTACTGCAGTTGGGCTAGACTCACAATTTTAAGGACTCTGACAAACCACTCTGACCTAGCCGGATGAAATTTCAGTCTCTATCCACAGTTGCTCTGACAGCAGGTAAGTAAAAGATGTCTCCAAGGATCCTGAGTTCTGATTTGAAACTTTTGATCATTTATAGAAATTGTGTTATAAGTTGTGACTAGGTTCTAAGGCTAGGCCACAGAAGCGTATTTAACTCGCACTTTCTGTTAGGGTGTTTTCTGTGCAATAAAAAGAAAACGTTAGTTAAACTTGCTTAAGGGAAAAAAAAGGTAGGACTATTTACTAAGGTCCCTGGTTGGCACAAATGGTTTGCATTTGACTACTAACCTAAAGTTTGGCAGTTCGAACTCACCCAGTGTCACTACAGAAGAAAGGCCTGACGATCTGCTTCCATAAAGATTACAACCAAGAAAACCCTAAGGAGCCGTTCTACTTTAACTCAAGCGGTCACCATGAGTCAAAATTGAATTAACAGCAATGGAGTATTTATTGGCTTATATACCTGAAAAATCCAGGCAAAAGTCTAACTTCATTAATGGCTTAATCTAAGAATTAACATTATGCACAAGAACATATTTTTTCTCTCTGCTTCTTCTCGTTCTGCTTCTGTTTTGACTCCAATCTTACACCGGTTCTCCTCTGAAGGAGGCAAGTTGATTGTGGCCAGTCCGGCCTATATTCTTTCAGGTTTAAGTGAAACAGAAAGAAGAGCAATCTCTTTTTTGAAGTTCGCACACAAGTCAATTGGATTGCATGAACTAAGGCCACATGCCTTCTCCTAAACAAATCCCGGTGGCTAATGAAATATATTGAGTTGGTTAGCTAAGGCTGGATTTCATGCTCTACCCTTGGATTTCAGAGGAAATCACCATTCAAAGTACATAATCGGGTGGACATAAAGGGATGGCTTCTCAAAGGGATATCAGGTCCAAATTGAAGTCCCAACACATTGAAGCTTGAGAAGCATTGTCTTAGAAGACTGACCAGCCTCATTGTGTCTACCATGTCCTATCCAAACTCTTTCAGAGATGGAAACACCCCCTAAGATTTTACAAGCCCAAATATCATTTTTCTAGTTTATTCTCAGGAGCTACTCATTTTCTGAAAAGAGATTTCTTATGTTTTCTAGCCTGGGGATGTATCCTTGTTAAACCTAGATTTATGAGATTACTAATAAGTTCAACATCCCTCTCTGGAGAGCACAAATACCTAAATATTACTAAATACCTAAATAGTAATCCATCTTAGAATTACTTTCTATCAGAAAGCTATAGGAGTAAATGGTATTTGTGATGGCTAAGGCTGTGTGTCAGCTTGGCTGGGTCATGATTCTCAATGGTTTGTCAGATGTAATGCAGTTTGGCAGCTATGTAATGATGTAATTACCTCCATGATGAGATCTGTTATGAGCAACCAGTCAGTTGAAAGGGAGTTTCCTTGAAGGTGTGGCTTGCATCCAATATAGGCTGACTTTCTGACAAAGCTCACAGGCTTTTGCTTGCTCTGGATCCTGCAGCTGGCTCCTGTTCCTTTGAGCTCTGGTTCTGGGGACTTAAGATAGCAGCTTACCTGCTGACTTTAGGGTTCTTCAGCTGCTGCAGCCTGTGAGCCATAGGCCTGCTGTCTTACCTGCCAATCTTGGTATCCACTGGCCTCCGCAGCCTGTGAGCCAGAGGCCTGCTGTCCACCTGCTGATCTTGGGTTCACCAGCCCCTACAGCTACATGAGTCAGGAGAAGCCTCCAGCCTGAGCCACAGACTTGGGACTTCCCAGCCTCTACAACTGTGCGAGCCATTTCCTTGATATAAATCTCTCTCTCTCTGCATGTATATGTATGTATACGCACATATACGTGCTTCACTGGTTTTGCTTCTCTAGAGAACCCAGCCTAAGGCAGTATTCTAAAGCAATTAGTTGGGGCAACAGAAAACATCACACACACACACAAAGTTATTAGGCAAATGTGCGGCTGTTTGAAGTCATTTTGCTTTTAGATTATGTCAGATAATGCGGAAAGAGCAAAACTCTGGAGCTTCTGCCTATCATTAGCTTGAATATAAGACCTGTTCATTATTCATATGAATCTCCAGCATATCTAGAAGGAAAATGTGCCTGAGTTTGAAACAAGTGATTAACAAACTATTGGAACACAGCCCATTTATAAGTGGGAGACTGCCTTTACTTTATCATACCTACACCTAAGGAAAACGATGAATTTAGGTCTCCTTGGCATCTTCCAGCTTGTCCTATATTAATGTTCATATTGGCCATTTTATTCGGAAAGAAATATTTCTTTGAAATTTTAATGGACACCATTCAGGTTCCTCTACCTCTGCCACCACCCTTTCCAAGTCAACATCATCTTCCACTTGAACTTTTTTTCCTACTTGAACCTTTACAATGGCCCCCTAAGTAGTCACTCTGCTCCCAAAAAAAAAAAACAAAAGAACAGTTGCCGTTAACTCAGTCTCGACTTACAGCAACCCTGTATGTGTCAGAGTAAGACTGTGCTCTATAGGGTTTTCAATCGCTCATTTTTCAGAAATAGGTCACCAGGCCTTTCCTCCAAGGTACCTCTGAGTGGACTTAAACCTCCAACCTTTTCGTTACCAGCTGAGTACATTAACCATTTGCACTATTAGGGATTCCACCCTGTCCAAACTTTTGGATTATTGCAATCCTTTGTTTGCACAATCGGCTACAGACATTTTTTAAAAACTCATTTTCATCCTATTCCTCTAGTGCTTAAATTCTTCTAATGGCCTCCCAAGACATTTAGAATGAAATCTAAGTTTCTTAGCATGGCTGATTCTGACTTCTGGATTCCTTTCCAAGTCATTTAGAATGAAATCTAAGTTTCTTAGCATGGCTGATTCTGACTTCTGGATTCCTTTCCAAGTCAGTCATCTTGTGTTGCCTTCTGTGCTCCAAGCAGGGCTTTGAATTCATTTGTTCTGGTTCGAAACCCTGCTGAGAATTTGCATTTCCACCCCAGATATACTAAATCAGATTCTACATTTTAACAAGATCCCCAGGTGATGCTTATATATAATTTTGAGAACCACTGCTCTACTAGTGGTTCTCAGAATTGGTCCTGAACCAGCAGCATTAGCATCGCCTGGGAACTTGTTAGAAATGCAAATTCTCAGCAGGAGGTTGAACCAGAACAAACTGGTTCAAAGCCCTGGCTCCAAGCACTCTGGCCTGCTTCCTGTTTCTTCTTTCAGCCAACTCTTTCTCATCTCCAGGTCTTTGCATTTGTTTTTCTCTCTCCTCACATGTTCTTCCTCTGGCTCTTTTCATTGGCTGGCTCCCCCTTCTTACCTTAAATCAGAGTTAACATGTCTCCTTAGCAAACTTTTCTTACCACACCATCTACAGTAGCCTCCCCCTACTCCCACCTTACTTTGTATCAAATTACTTTGTTTAATTTCCTTCATAGAACTCATTAAAGTTAGGAAGTCTCTTGGTTTGTCTGTCTTCTTTGCTAGAATATAAGCTTCATGAGGACAGGTACCTTGTCCATCTTATTCATAGCTATATCCTCATGCCTAGAATAGTGTTCGGCATAGCAGCTACTTGTTGGATATTGCTGAATGAAAGAAAGATCCATAAGGCCACCTTTGGGGCAGACAACATTTAAGCTGATTTAATTGATATTAAATACTTAATCTTAAAGCTAATTTATGTCAGATCTGACTACTTATCCTTCTAAACTAGATTAAAAAAAGAGAAACCAAATCCACTGCTGTCAAGTCAATTCCAACTCAGAGACCCTGTAGGATAGAGTAGAACTGCCCCATAGGGTTTCCAAGTTTGTAAATCTTTACAGAAGCCAACTGCCACATCTTTCTCCCACTAGCAGCTGGTGGGTTCAAACCACCGACCTTTCAGTTAGCAGCCAAGCCCTTAACCACTGCACCACCAGGGTTCCTTAGCCTAGATTACTGGTGCATAAATATATTAAGTTTATATCTTTGACACTCATTCTTTGACTCTTCAGCTTAGTTAATGTGTACCCATTGCCATTAAGTCAGTTCTGACTCATAGGAACCCTGTAAGGACAGAGTAGAGCTGCCCCATAGGGTTTCCAAGGCTGTATATCCTTATGGAAGCAGACTGCCACATCTTTATTCCATGGAGTGGCTGGTGGGTTCGAACCACTGACCTTTCAGTTAGCAAAATGCTTTAACCACTGTGCCACCAGGGCTCCTTTAGTTAATGTGTAGGCAATTTTAATCTATTTTTGTGTACGTTTTTCTTATATTTCAATCAGCATGTATTGGGTAGGCTAGACCTGAGAATCTGTGATGAAAAAATGAGTTTTCTTTTTCAAAAATGGATTTTTCTTAGGTTCCAGCTTCTAGAAACGGTTGGAATGAGAGATCAGAATCTTAGGAGTCTTCATGTGCATAAAGGAATAAATAAATATGTGAGAATATAGCTTTCAAACATTATACACACATACACAGACTACTCTGTTTCCAATAATCATTAGGTACACATGTATAATTTTCATGTAATGTCATACAGTATATTTTTACTTAAGAATAGTAGCCCTAACTTCCCTCTGATGTTTTGAATCCTTTGTAGGAAGGATAAAAAAAAAATGACTGTGATGAGCTAGATATTTTGGATGGATTTTCCAAGAGGGGACTATTCTTACTACAATAACAACCAAAATACTTACAGAAAATTGTCAGCTAGTCTGACAATAATAAACATCTTAAAATACTTTTAAAAATATAGTAAATATAGTAACAGAATGTTCCAGGAGGAAAAAGAAACAGACTTGTTAAACAGCCAGAAAATCTATATTGTGTGAGGTGTGGAGGACATAAACATAGATAGGACCCTGCCCAAAAAGAGTCTACAGTCTAACAATCCTAATCTCTCACCACCTGTTGTCAGGATTGAGTCATAAAGTAATTCTAATAAAGAGGCAAAGGTTTGTTGAAATGTGGGAGCTGTATTTTCACCATTTTCATTATAAAATTCTGTGGGGTTTGTCAGAGCATAACAGCATGGTTGGGATTCCTGGAACCAAGAAATCAGTTCAGGACCAAGTTTCATTTAGTTTTCAAAAGTACATTGCTTTCTTTCTGGCATGTGCTTTTCATGGGACCGTGAAAAAGAAGATTGTGCCTAGTGGAATGGAGGATGCAAAGTCCTGTTGCAGGGTCCTTCATGCTATTTTGGGTGTGTGTTGTTTTCAGTTCTAACGATTCCCCCATTGTGGTTGCCTGTTAGAGCAAAGAATCAACAGGGTCTTTCGGTAACCATGGAAGCCACTGGCTATCGAATGAGTTATTTTTAGATTGTCTCACTGAATAAATTTCTCTTACTTCCTGAGAGGAAAATAATGTAACATGATCGTTACAATATGAAGCATCAGCCACGGAAATAGGGAAGGCATGATGAGAAAGGGGGATCCTCTTCTGCCTTAATTTAATAATCCAAGTCCTATTCTGAAGGAGACTTGGGAAATTACATTAGTGAGTAGAAACTTGGAAAAAAAAAGTGGGATTCATCTAAGAGCTCTTGTTGGGTCTTCAAATTTCAGAATCTAAGTACTATCATTTCTTAAATTTTTTTCCTCTCACTAATCAGAAGCTCAAAGAGAAGCCTTAAGTAAATCTTGCTAGTACGCGTCAATGGAAGAAACTAAGAAAGCAGTTATGTTTCTGACTCGGGGATAGATTAGGACATAGTAACATTTCTATAGGTCTTTTAATTAGACTTGGATCTCCGTTTCAGCCTTAGCTTAGTAGGAAGAAAAAAAAAGAAAGACTGATAAGCTAGCATTTCTAAATAATAAACTCTTGTCTCAGTACTATCTTTGAAAATCTGCACTGTTAGAAATTTCTGAAAACACTAAAATTCTTCCCTGACCAAAGGACAAATTGTACATGGCTCCTGGAAATGCCTCCATATTATTAATGTTATTAATGTTATTTAAAGAATTTATGAAGTGACCCAAGGGTGTATTCTTGGGCATTGGGAGATGCATGGACGAAATAGAAGATCAGATTCCTTTCTATTAGGTGAGCCGAGGCTAGAAAGTAATCGCATTTATATTATTTTTACTTTCATCTGAATAGTCTTTTCACAAAGACCTAGAAAAAATGAAAAGTCAGATCTGTAAACAGTGTTTATCACAGGCTCTTATTTTGCAAAATGAGGAGTAGCCACAGCAAGATAATGTCTCCTATTTCTTTTGACTTTGGATCATTGATCTTTCTGCCATTGGTAAGCCTAATATCATGCCAGTGGAGCTCAATTAATGTTACTGGCTCCCCTTCATACACACAATGAAATCCAAACTTGTTATCATGGCCACCAAGGACCTAGATGGCCTGACTCCTCCTGACGCCTCCTACCTCACCTCCTCCCCCCCTTTGCCTTATCCACCATGCTCTAACACACCAATCTTCTTTCTCTTTCCTGAAAATATCCAGTTTATTTCCACCTCAGGGTCTTTGTACTTTTCGCTGCCTGGAAAGCCTTTTCCCTGATCTTGAATGACTGTTTCTCGTTTATGGTAGGCAGAATTCTAAGATAGCTCCCCAAGCTTCCTGCCCTCTGGTGTACAAGCATAGCTTAATACTACCCCCCGCCCCCGAGTGTGAGCAGAACCAGTAAATATGACAATACATCTCTTCTGTGATTATGTTACTAATCAGCTGATTTTCAGCTCATCAGAAGGGACCTGGGTAAGTCAGGTAAGTCCTCTAAAAGAAGGTGAAGCATCAGCGAGATGCCTTCTGCTGGCCTGGTAGAAAACAAATAGCCACATTGTGAGAGAAAGGGACCACGTGACAAGGACCCGAGAGTAGCATCTAGATGCTAAGAGTAGTCCCCAGCCAACAGCTAGCAAGGAAGTGGGGACTTCAGTCCTATAGCTGCAAAGAAATGAATTTTACTAACACCAATGAGTTTGGAAGAAGACCCACGCCTCAAATGAGATCACAGCCCTTGCCAATACCTTGATTTTAGCCTGTGAAACCCTGATAAGAGGACCCAGCTAAACCAGACTGTTGACCCATAGAAACTGTGAGACAATAGATGTGTGTTGTGTTAAGCAGCTAAGTTTGTGGCAATTTGTTACACAAATAGAAAACTAATATCATCCTTCCTATCTCAGCTTAAATGTTACTTCCACTGAGAGGCCTTCCCTAAGCCCTCTAATGTTTTGTGCTCTCCTGTCCCCATTACCCTGTTTTATAGTCTTGATAACGCTTAGCAGAATCTAAAGCCATCTCATTTGCTTATGGTTATTCCCCCAGCACCTAGTACGTTGCCTCACACATAGTGGGCACTCAATAAATATTTGTTAAATGAATAACCAGGTCCAAATTGATGAGTTTTTATCAATTGCCCATGACTAAACTGCTAAATTGTTCCATGGACCACCAGGTGGCAGATAATTTAGAAAGTAAAGTAAATAGAGTAGAAGAACCTTGGCCAAGCAACAGAATGTCAATTCTCTAATGGCGGCATTGCCATCCAAACTTTAATCTAAAACCATCTGCCTTTATTTTTCTTAACCTGGTCAGTTGGACAGCACATCTGCCATTACTGGTGTTGCTGTAGCCAAATTATAAGATTTAACTATTTTAAAACAGGAACTTAGAAACAGAATGGATTGACACCTTCATCAACTATATTACCACAAAGAATTATCTCCACCACTGACATGTGCTGCTGTTTTTCTTTTCTTTCTTTCTTTCCTTCTTTTTTTTTCTCCTCATGGTCTAACTGCTTGAGCGTGGATGTGGTTAACTTGTTCTCAAGTTTTCAGTCGATGATTCCTTCCTTCACAACTTTGGAGTGGATGTTCTTACGCTTTGAGAGAATGGACTGTTATCATAATTTGTCTCTTTATAAATTTGCTAACCTGGAACACATACTCATCATCATAATATGGACCCAGATGACTGAGTACCTAGCTGATTTGGGGACCCAGGTTCTTTTGCAAGGGTTTTAACATGTATCTAGAAATTCACTAGGATACAAGTGCCAAGAGGACTCACCTGTTTTATTTTTTATTGTATCCTTAACTGCTGGTTGGGTGTCAGACACATAATGGGTGCTCAATAAGCAGCTTTGAGGAAATGAATGAATGAGTGAATAAAGTCCCTTACCACCTTAATTGTCACCAAATCATGGCAGGTCTCCTGTTCTATGAGATGCCTTCCATGGGAAATTTCCTTTTTCCACTTGGAGAACCTAATCATTCAAGACCCATTTAACTGCCATCTCCTTGGTGGTGTCCTTCAGAAGTTAGGATGGTTATCTCCCATCTATATGTCACCTTTTATTCAGCATCTAACCTGTGCCTGATGTGAAGTGCTGAGGATACAAAGATAAATAGGACCTCTGCCCATAAAGAGTTTACAGTCTAACAACTATACTGTATTACCACCTGCTGTCAGCATTGGGTCATAATGTAACTCTAATAAAGAAGCAAAGGTTCATTGAAGCATGCAGCCTAGGAATTCCGAAGATGGTCTTAGTGAGTGTCTTGGTTTGTAATAATCATACCATTTTCCTGCCTTTATTAGTTACGGTAATGCTAGCTGCTGAAACAGATAAACCTCAGTGGCTGTACATAATGTTTCTTACTCATACAAATTTCGAAACGGATATTCCAAATCAATCGTCAATTTCCTCCAAAGCTGTGATTTGGGGACCCAGTTTCCTTCCATCTTGTGGATCTACCATTTTCAACTTCTAACATTGCTGCTGAAGTGAAAAGAGAAGATCTTGTGTGGTAGGGTTTTCTGGGTCAGGCCTGGAATTGCTGCAAATCATTTCTGCCCAAGATCCATTGACCAAAGCTCAGTCACATGATCACACCTAACAGCAAGGGAGACGTAGTAATACAGTAAATGTACTTATAAAGTGCATTTATGATCACTAGAGTTGAACAAGTGTTGTTGTTAGGTGCTGTCGAGTCAGTTCCAACTCATAGCAACCCTGTGTACCACAGAACAAAACACTGCCTGGTCCTGCGCTATCTTCACAATTGTCATTATGCTTCAGCCCATTGTTGCAGCCACTGTGTCAATCCATTTTATTGAGGGTCTTCCTTTTTTTTGACTACTCTCTACTTTACCAAGCATGATGTCCTTCTCCAGGGACTAGTCTCTCCTGATAACGTGTCCAAAGTATATGAGACGATCACCCTGTCTGGAGCAAGGGAGACTGAAGAAAACAAAAGACACAAGGGAAAGATTAGTCCAAAGGACTAATAGACCACAACTACCACAGCCTCCACCAGACTGAGTCCAGCACAACTAGACGGTGCCTGGCTACCACCGACTGCTCTGACCGGGATCACAATAGAGGGTCCCAGACAGAGCTGGAAAAAAATGTAGAACAAAATTCTAACTCAAAAAAAAAAAACCAGACTTACTGGCCTGACAGAGACTGGAGAAACCCTGAAAATATGGCCCCCAGACACCCTTTTAGCTCAGTAATGAAGTCACTCCTGAGGTTTGCCCTTCAGCTAAAGAGTAGACAAGCCCGTAAAACAAAATGAGACTAAAGGGGCACACCAGCCCGGGGGCAAGGACTAGAAGGCAGGAGGGGACAGGAAAGCTGGTAATAGGGAACCCAAGGTCAAGAAGGGAGAGTGTTAACATGTCATGGGATTGGTAACCAATGTCACAAAACAATATGTGTACTAATTGTTTAATGAGAAGCTAATTTGTTCTGTAAACCTACATCTAAAGTACCAAAAAAAAAAAAAAAAAAAAGAAGTATGTGAGACGAAGTCTTGCCGTCCTTGCTTGTATGGAGCATTCTTGCTGTACTTCTTCTAAGACAGATTTGTTAGTTCTTCTGGCAGTAAATGATATATTCAATATGCTTTGCCAAAACCATAATTCGAAGGTATCAATTCTTTGGTCTTCTGTATTCATTGTCCAGTTTTTCACATGCATATTAGGTGATTCAAAGTTGAATAAGAAGAGACTATTTTTATCAACCTGAAAGAATTTTAAGAACATTTTTCTTTAAAAAAAAACACAGGATTTTTTTTTTTTTTTTAGTTAAAGTACTTTCTCTCAAAGATTGAGATATTTCGAATGGATTTTCCTAGAAGTGAAAAGGTTATTATAATAATCAATCAAAATACTTACAGAAAATCATCAAGTATTCTGACAAAAATAAACATCTTAAGATACTTTAAAAAAAAAAGTAAATAAAGTAAAAGAATGTTCCAGGAGGAAAAAGAAATAGGCTTGTTAAATAGCCAAGAAGTCTGTCAAACTGATTGTCTGGTATTTGAGAAAATTCCCTAAGAGTCTCTACACTAGTTTTATTATCCATGTTGAGGGATGCAGAGCCAGGAGACAGAATAATTGGGTTTTATCTGTCTATTACTTACCAGCCTACTGACTTTTTACAAATACTTATACTCTCTGGGCCTCAGCAGATTCACGCAAAATGGGGGCAGGACACTTGCAGCCTATGTTGGCATATATTTGTTTGGCAGATTGAATAAAATAATGACTGTGGAAGTATGTGTGAAATGCAAACTGCAATTTAAATTAATGTCAGGTGGCATGTCCTCCTTCCCCTCCTCACCACCATTACCATTAAGGTGGAAGGCAAAAGTGAGGATGACAAATTTGGCTTCAGCTTTGTCTTTCGTCACCTGCCCCTCAAACTCTGTAGCCATACTAAAATGCTTGCTGCCCTCCTAATAAGACATGCTCACACGCATTCATTCATTACCTTGACAAAGACTTACGGGAGCCTAATAATAAACAGCACTCCTTACCATCTTCAGCTCTGACTCTGTGGCTGGCCTTAGACTATGTAGGCACTATACCCACATTATCGCATTTGATCCTCCCTCCCAGCTACTCTCGGAGGCAGAATCTTGTATCACCCCCACCCCTTTTACGGATACGAAAACTAATGCTCACAGAAGGCAGTTGTGTAAAGTCATAGAGCTCAACACTGATAGTCTGGCTTGAGAGCTCATGTTTCTAACTACTACACTCTCTTGCCTCTAATGTAGCTATTACCTGCCAGGCACTGTACCTGGCACCGATGGCTTCCAGGTGAGCTGACTTTAAGGAGCTTTCAGCCTGGCTCTCAGCAGCCTTTGGACCTTTACACACACTGCTGCTTTTGCCTGCAATGCTCTCCCTTGCAACGCCTCTTGCCCTGTCTGTGTTTAGCTGGTTTCTCCTTACCTTAAAGACTCAGGTCAAGCATCACCTTTCCAGTCCTTCCGGACTGCCCAGGGAGTCAGCAGAAGGTGTCTCACATATGCTCATGAACAGATACAGTATTGCCTTGTGCTTAAGGGAGCAGGCTTGAGACATACACTGTCTTGGTTCAAATCTTGAGTCCACCACTTTCAAACGCTGTAATTTTCAGTAGGCTTCTTCACCTCTCTTGGTCTTAGTTTCTGTATGCACAAAATGGAATTGTTCAAGGATGAAATGAGATCGTGCATAAAAGGGCGTAGCTCTTGCGTGGTAAGTACTTAATTAACTCTCATTAGCTACCATTACATAGGCTGATTAGTGCCCATATAGCATTCTCATTTGTTCCCTCTTCTTTTTGGCAGGTCTCTCTCCCAGGGATACCGCACTGTCTAGAACTCAACCTCTATATGAGTCATGTATGTGCTGTGCTCTGCTCGCACTGAATCTGGGCAATGCCACTCCTGCTTGGCATCATTGACACTGCTCCTAGCCAATACGCTAGAATCTGTGATGATTAAAGTTGCATGCAGCTCTCTTGCAGGTATAGGGGATAGGATTTACCACTCATATTTTAGGGGGACATAATTCAATCTATAACAGCCCCCTATATGGAGCCCTGGTGGCACAGTGGTTAAGAGCTACAGCTGCTAACCAAAAAGTCGGTGGTTGAATCCACCAGTTCCTTCTTGGAAACCCTATGGGGCAGTTCTACTCTGCCCTATAGGGTCGCTATGAATTGAAATTGATTCAATGGCCGTGGGTTTTTTGGTTTGGAATGCACAAAAATCCCAGAAGTCCAGGACCTCAGGGCCTTCTGTGAAAGGCAGGAACACTAACCCGTTATCTGCCTTCAGTTTCAGTGGTTTGGAGCTTGACTTTAAATGCCAACATCTCTGAACCAATATCACCGGTGTCTTGAGCTAAACAAAGAGAAGGGTCTGTGACTTGACCAAGCGCCCACTTTTGATGATGTTGCACATCGTAATGAACACACCCAGCTCCACACCCTTCCCACAGAAACTCCAGGTTGATTTATGATTTTAATCAGATCAGCCTTTGCTGATGTGCAGTGAGAAATAATTAGTTGGTGGTTGGTAGAGAGAGCTGCACTATACTCAGCCAGGAGGGGAGTGCTTCTTCTAGCATTTCAATCCCCTTGTTGAGGTAGCAGTTCTTCCTTTTTTCTGTTCCTCAGAAGCGGAACTTGATGGGTCTCTGTGGGAAGCATAGTTGTCTTTCCCTCTGCAACCTCTTCTCCAAGGTCCAGGTATGTTTACAGTTCCCAAGTGAGGATGAGGACATGTCTACATAACCAATTAGCCAAAACAGAGCGTCGAGAGACTTATAGAACACATACAGATTTCAGTGGATTTGAGGAGCCCTGGTGGGACAGTGGTTAAGTGCTTGGCTGCTAACTGAAAGGTTGGTGGTTCGAACACAATAGCCACTCCTCGGGAGAAAGATGCGGCAGTCTGCTTTTGTAAAGCCTAGAAAACCCAGTTTTACTGGGACAGTTTTACTCTGTCCTATAGAGTCTCTATGAGTCAGAATTGACGGCAATGGGTTTTTGGTCCAATAAATCAAGGCTGAGCGAGACTTTTTCTCCCTGGGTTTGAATGCTGCAGAGTTTAATCTTGTAGCTCCTGGGATCTACAAAGGCCAGGTGTCCAGAATGTCAGTCTTTGTTCCACTCCAAAGGTATATGTGATCTTGGCTCCAGAAAATTCTTGCCCTTCCACTGAAAGCTTTGGTGTAATCTCTTTTCTTCCCTGTTCTGCATAGAAGCCTCAGTGCCTGTTTGTAAGCTACATGGGTTCATATCTTTACTTCAATCAGTTAGGATATTTAGGAGAGAAAAAAAAGACTTGGTTGCTATTATCTAAAATTTTAAAATAAACTTGATGGGGAGATGTGGCAATTTAAAAATGTGGCTGCAAATTCTTTGACATTCCTCCCACTGAGAGTTGGTGGTGTCAAAGAGAGACGTCAAAGAGAAAAATTGATAGCAGATATCTTGCTTTGATTTTGGAGTTTTCTTACCCATGAAACCTAGCCTTGAAAGTCATCTAACATCATTTCCACTATGCCGTGTCCATTGAAGCTGTCAAGGACCTGTCCATATTTAAGGGGAAGGGACTTAGACCCGGTTAAAAATAACCAAAATTCACTGAAATTTGAACATAAAGTTGATTCTAAGCAGTTATTCTATATGCATATAGGGAAACCATTTTGATTCCAGAAAAAGCAGATGTCTCACTTTAAAGAAATCCTTGACCAAAATCACTCTGCCAGCCACTTTTCTTTCACCCTAAGTTGCAAACACTTTCTTTCCTGTTGGAAGCCAGGCTTACTAAATTTGAATCTCAAAAGACGCGGCTGGAAAAAGGGCAGTGACTGTCTTGTGAACTGATATCCTTTGATCTCAGTAGAAGAGGGAGGGCAGGGTTCAATCAATCATGTTAAAATTAGCCAATGGTTGGCCTTGTATATTTCTCCCTCCTTGTCTGTTTATAAGCCCCATTGTACCTAGCTTCTTCCAGTCATTTGTGTTTTCTGGAATCAAAATGGTCTACCTATATGCATATAGAATAACTGCTCAAAATAAACTTTATGTTCAAATTTTGGTGAGTTTGGATTATTTTTAACAGAGGTCTATGTCCCCTCCCCTTAAATCCGGGCAGGTCTTTGACAGCTTCAAGGGACAGAGTGCAGTAGAAGTGATGCTAGATGACTTTCAAGGCTAGGTTATAAAAGATCATACAGCTTCTGCCTTGCTCACTGGTAACTTGCTTTTGGAGTCCTGAGCCATGATGTAAGGAGCTTGACTTCTCTAAGGCCACCATATGTGAGGAAGCTGAAGCCACATGGAGAAACATCATGATGCTTTAGTCAACAGTTTCAGCTGAGGTTGACTTCTGAATTATCCCAGCCCATGTGCCACGTATATGAGTAAAAAAGCTTCCAGATTATTCCCGTCTCCAGCCATTTGAGTCATCTACAGACATTTGAGTCACCCCCAGCCATTCATGTTTTCTCAGGTGAAGCCCCTGACATTGGGCAGCAGACACAAGCCATCCTTATTGTCCACAGTCTGAATGCGTAACCTGCAGAATCCATGAGCATAGTAAAAGAGTTGTCGCTTTACGTTACTAAATTTTGGGATGATTTGTTATGCAGCAATATATAGCTAGAACAATGGATCTCATGGAATCATCCTCCAAATGTCAAGTAAACGAAGTAGGGTAACTGCAAGCCCATTTGCTAAAGACTACAGGAATCATGGCGTCAGTAGAATTTCAGAATTACAAGAGACCGTAAGTGTCATGTAGTAAATCCACACCCTTGCTGTTGCCACTAATATTAATTTTCTCCCAACATCTTCAAGCAAAGATAACCTACTCTTTCCTTATATCTCTCCAGCGATGGGAAACTCATAGCTCCATGAAGCATCTTCTCCTGCAGAGTACAGCTGGATGTGCCAAAGAGAGATGTTTTATGGCTAGAAAGATACAGTTGTTGACAGACACAGGCACCTGAGAGAAAATGACTTCAAGGAAAAGCTCCGCTTACATACGTTGGAGCTCATGAACAAAAAAGACAAATGCTTATAACACCTGCTGTTTGAACTCCTCAGCTGGAATTTGTCACATGCTGCCATGTTTTTCTAGGCTTTTGTAATATGTAGATGGATCCTCTTTCTAATGTGATCTGATAATGAATTGGATTTGGGTGGTAAAAATGAGGAAAAAGAAATCAAGGCTAGTTAAAGTAACATTCTTAGAAACATAAACTTTCCAATATAGGTTCGAAGAACGTCTGAAGTGGGAAGGGAAGTCGTAGTTCACAACAAGCTGAATATAAATAAACAATGTGATGCAGCATTAGAAAATGCTGATTCATACTTCAGTAAACATCAGGGTACATACATCACAGGTGCCAGTTATTGAATTGTCCAGTGAACCAGTCAAACCCCATTTGCAGAAGTGCTCTCAATTCTGGGAACTCCACTTTAAGGGGGCTATTGACAACCAAGACACTTTTCAGAAGGTGACAAAGGTGGAGAGAGGTCTAGAAATCATGTCATATAGAATATAATTGAAGAATCTGGGCATGATTACCAAAAAAAAAAAAAGGAAGATAATAAGGAATGATATGATAACATTCTTCAAAATACTTCAAGGCTTTTAAGTAGACAAAAAGATGAATTCTCACCAACTCTACTCCTAGCCCCTTAGTTCAGACCCCCATCATTGCTTCCCTGGACACCTGCATCATGACATGCAATCATCTCCCTGATTTCCACCTTGGCTCCTACAATCAGGTTTTTATAAATGCAAAGTGAGCTTTTTAAAAATGTAAATCAGATCCTAACACTCCCTTGTTTAATGCCCTCCAAATTTCTCATCGCATGTAGAAGAAACCCATGGTCCTTACCTGGCCTACCATGATCCTCAGACCCAGGGCCTCTCCATTTCATACCAAGTATTTTTAATCATCCTCTTTACTTTTGTATGATGAGCTTTACAGACAATATAACCGATCTAATTATCAATTTGAAGGAGCCCTGGTGGTGTAGCGGTTAAGCACACCACTGCTATCTGAAAGGTCAGTGGTTTATTTTCAAACCCACCAGCTGCTCTGAGGGAGAAGTGTGTGGCAATCTGCTTCTGTAAAGATTAGAGCCTCAGAAAAAAACCCTATGGGGCAGTTCTGCTCTGTCCTATAGGGTCACTACGAGTCAAAATTGACTCAATAGCAATAGATTTCATTATTAATTTTAAAAATGGGAATAAAGCTCTAATTTCATATAATAGCAAAAAGGAAAGTGATTTATAGTAAAGCAGTTTGTATTCCAGTATGTACATGCGTAGGCATAATTACACTAGAAAACAAGGAAATAGATGCATTCCATCTATAGATAATGTCACTAGGAGAATATGAGTGACAAATGCAGATTGATACAGAATATTAGTGACAAATGCAGATCGTGTATTTACTAGTGACTCAAATACCTCAAGCAGCATTGCTATTGGTGACAGCATTGCTAAGATGGTCTTGGTAATGTTTGGAATAACAACAAAAAAAGTTCAGTCTTCCCTTTATAAAGTATTTGTGTTTCTTGAAAATATGGGGATTAGTAAATCTTCCTTTAAGAATTCTGTGTTAAAATGTAAAATGGAGTTGGGTTCTCAGCTCAGATCATTATAAGCAGGTATTTTATCTGCATGAAGGTCCAGTGAGACATTGGAAAGTTACGTAGGATGAATGACAACTCTTTGATGTGTGGCCTGTCCTGTGTTCTGCAAGAAGCCCAGCAGTCCTGGCCTGTGCCCTCTAAATGCCAGTAGGGATACTCTGCCTTTGCTACAAACAAACAAAAAAGAGTTCCAGGAATGCTCCCAGGGATGGCTAGCATCACATTTCCTATGGAAAACCCCTATCCCACAATAACTAACTCCTGCCTGCTTCTCTAGTTGTATCTTCTACAGGCCCTCCCTCCCTCACAGTGTACCAAACTCATTGCCTTAAATAGTGGGTATTTCTTTTTCTACTATTTTCTACTCCCTGGACTTCTCTGCCCCCAAATCTTTGCCTGGCTTGGTTCTTCCTGGTTGTCTTCTGGTCTCAGCTCAAAGTCACCTCCTAAAGAGGCATTCCCAGACCACCTTCGCTCACATAGCATCCCTATCTGCATCACCATTCCTTTGTCCTATTATACTTTCATCATAGCATATCTGAGGAGTCCCTGGGTGGTGCAAATGGTTAATGCACTTGGCTGCTAACCTAAAGGCTGAAGGTTCTACTCTGAATCCACTCAGAGGTGTCTCGGAAGAAAGGTCTGGTGATCTACTTCTGAAAATTCAGTGATTAAAAACGCTGTGTAGCACAATTCTTCTCTGACACATGGAGTTGCCATCAGTCAGAATCGAACTGATGGCAACTGGGTACTGGGGTTCTCTGGGTGTGGACCTGTTACTGCGGTTATGTGAGGAGACTGCCTTCGTTGGTATGTGTGTGTATCTTTCAATCCTACTAGACTCTGAGCTCATTATGAGCATGGATACTTTCTTAACCATCTTTCTATGCCCAGTGCTTACTCAGCATGATGCCTCATAGAGAATAAGTTATAGAATTAAATTTCATTATGTTAGAGTTGTATTATCATCTCAGCAAGCTTGAAACATTTGAAATCTCAATTCTGGCATTCATTTCCTTGAATATATTTCTTAGTATTATATCAACTGTAAATTTGATAAGTATGCCCAAGTGATAGAGACTTCAATGAGGCACATAAAAGTATGTAAATCCCTTGAGTTTGCAAATGACAAAATGATTTTAAGATTTTTTTGTTGTTGTTATTGATAATGGTATTTCTGAGTGTGGCGTGCTAGGCATATTTCTAGCGCTTTCTAAGTATTTTCTCATTGAAGCCATAAGTAAGTTAGTGATGAGAGTTACTCATATTAATCCCATTCTTCAGATTTAGAGATATTAGTGAACGTCCCAATGTCACAGATGGTAAGTAGAACATGATTAACCTTGATGCATCTGACCCCACAGCCCAAGCTTTTTACCACTATGCTACATCTTGTCTATGCTATTTCTAAGTATCTGTATTTCACAGACTCAGCCATATATCTCTATTTCACGGACTCAACCCATCCTTGAATCTGGCCAACGTAGAGGTAGTGGAGATGTCTTAAAGTTCATCCTATTTTCTCAGGATAAAGATTTCAGTCCTTCCTCCCCGCAAATAAGACCATGTTCTTCCATTAATTATTACACTTCCTTCCCCTTTCTGTTAGGGAAGCTCAGTGTATTATGCATCATTATGGATGCAACCAGGTTAATGAAAGTTGATGTCCGTCCCCAGTTTCTTGTGTTAGTGGCTCTATATCAGCATCACTCCTCTTGCCTCCCCTTGCAGTGAGCATGCCCCTTTCCATCACCTTTCCCCATCAGCAGAGGTTTTGCCTTACCCAGTGAACTTTTAACCACTAGGAATAACTAATCACCATAATTCCTCACTGTCCAAAGCTGCAAGTTCATCCCATGAATGGACGTGATGTCCTTGTTAATCACAGTAATTGCTCACCACTCATGAGCTGTGAAAAGTAGTAACGATTCTCCTCATCACTTAGGTCGCTTGCCATCTGAGGGACGCTAGTAGGGGTGTCATGATTCATTCAGTGCAGACTGTGGGGCTAGCAATGGGATGTCCACCAGGACTGCAAATTTCAGATCTCAGTTTATAATTATTATTTTCCCAGGTTGGCTAATTTGGTACTGCACTGCCACTCCACAGCTCCCAGTCCACCCCCATGGTTTCAGACGCTAAGTCTTCCACAGCAGGGTTTCATCATAGGCTGCTGCTTCCTTCCTGTCAAGTGTTCCATTTGTTGATATTCTCCACTGAGCTTACTGGCCTGGCCACAAACTTTCCTCCCAAGGTTAAATAAGGATATTTGTCTTACATTGAAAATGTTTTGAGAGCAATAAACTAGAAACCAATCTATCTGGTTCAATTTTAGAGAGATTTATTACATGGAATGAGCAGTACGTCTTTAAACCCAAGGCCTAACAATGTGACCATTCTTCAGGAAGGATATAAACTGGGCTTGGGAGGCCATTAGATGCCAAAGCAGTTATTCTATCCATTGTGTTCCCTCTCTAGTTCTACATAGACTGCTTTCTACACATGTACCCCATTATTTCACTTTTTTAATCTTGCTTTGCCCCTCTCTGCTTGATCATGGTACATTGAATACAAATGGTACCCTCAGTTTACATGTCTTGAGCAGGGCAGGGTTTGCAGGTAGCTGAATATACCTTCTGATTTCCAATTTCACATTTTCTGGAGACAGTGTCTCTTATTTCACTGGTCTCATAATTCCCTTCTCTACTGCACACTTCCCCATCTCCATTTCTTCTCCCAGGTTTGCATATCAAGATGCCAGCAGAACAAAGGATGTATGTGTGTGTGTGTCTCCATGGAGAGAGAGAGAGAGAATGAATGAGAGATTCTAGTTCAAACCAACCAACAACGAAATTTTCCCAAGGGAAATCAAAGCCTTGCTATGGATATTGTAGTAGATTTTTCCTCTAACTAGGACCCATTTCCCACATTTCCCTCTTTTGGGAACTCTCACGCCAGCTTTCTCCTGGACAGCTATCTCTTCCACATTGCGTAAATTCTTGATGGGGCTGTCAGCCAAGCTGCCTCACTCTTCCCTAGCCAAGGAGTAGGCAAGTGACTCAAACAAGGCCAACTGGATCCTCATTTTGGGGACTCTGAATATTGAGTTCAGTGTTGCAAGGATGACAAAGTTGATTGGAACCGATTCTTTGGAGTGCAGGCACCCGGTTGCTGATTGGTTTCTGCTGCTTGGATCCCTCCTTCCTGGTTATTTTTTTTTGAGATTGGCTGTTTAGCAGTTTCTTTAATTCTTTGGGTGATCCCATATCCACTCAATAAAGCAGTTTTGCTTAAGTCATCCATAGTAAGTTTCTGTTACTTGTAAATAAAAAACAAACAAACCCCCCCAACTGATACAGATACTCTGCTGCAGAAAGTCTTGGTTCCACAGGTTTTACATTGCTTGACCTTGACCCTATGGACACAGTTTCTCTGTCACATTCCTGACGAAGTGTTGAGCCTTTAATGGGCAGGTTACATTTATTTAGTGCTGTCTTTATTTCAGGTAGAATTATCAGAGGGGAATGGGTCATAGTGAAATTGGAGCACATAGTCATGATTATACAGACCTTGGTCTGCGTTCCAGAGAAAACTCCCACAAGTTTAATTAACAACAGCTCAAAATCAATCCGAACTAAAGGACCCTTTGAATATTCTGGAATGTGAATCTGATAGCTTGGCTCCTTCCTGCTGTTTTGTTTTGTTAGTAAGAACTTTGAAATGTCTGCTGGATTAGAGAAAATAAAAATAAATATATAGAGTCCCTGGGTAGTGCAAATAGTTAATACATTTGGCTGCTAACCAAAAGGTTGGAGATTTGATTCCACGCAGAGATGCCTTGGAAGAAAGGCCTTGCGATCTATTTCTGAAAAATCAGCTACTGAAAACCCTATGGAGCACAGTTCTGCTCTTGGCACACATGGGGTTGCCATGAGTTGGAATTGACTGGTATATAAGGTAGGAAGGGGGTTTTGAAATAGTTTGGCAGCTGAGGGACACAAACAAGATCTAGCTTGAAAAACAAAAGCATCGTCCCCATCATCTCTGGGTAACTTCCTAGGCCCAAAGAAGTAAGTTCCATTTTCTTTCTCCCTCTCTTTCACCCTTCCGCTCTACTTCTCTCCTTCCCTTCCCCTTTGTCACCCCTCCTCTCTCCTTTCTTTCTCATGTAATACTTTATACAATCTTTTACCACCATGTTTATCTGTCTACATAAAATTATGCAGCATCTGTTTCATAGGATTAAAAGTAAGTATTTCAGAATCAGGTTTTTGTTTCGGCTCTGCCACTTTCTAGCTGTTTGGTCAATGGCAAATTCCTCAGTTTTCTCATCTTTGAAACAGAAGGAATAAGAACATTCATGGGCCCCAGGATTGGAAGGTATTTCTATCATCATAATCATTATTATTTTCCTATTTCCTCCCTTTTCTTCCTCCTCTCTCATTCTCAGCACATGCTTGTTACACTTATTGTTGTCTTATTCCATTCAAGCTGAATTCAGAAGAGGATGTGGAATGAGGGATGTCACTGCTGATGTCAGATGGATCTTGGCGGAAAGCAGAGAATACCAGAAAGATGTTTACCTGTGTTTTATTGACTATGCAAAGGCATTCGAACTCTATGGATCATAACAAACTATAGATAACATTGCGAAGAATGGGAATTCCAGAACACTTAATTGTGCTCAAGTAGAACCTGTACATGGACCAAGAGGCAGTCATTGGAAGAGAACAAGGGAAAACTGGATGGTTTAAAATCAGGAAAGGTGTGTGTTAGGGTTGTATGCTTTCACCATACTTATGCAATCTGTATGCTGAGCAAATAATCTGAGAAGCTGGACTATGTGAAGAAAGCATCAGGATTGGAGGAAAGACTCGTTAACATCCTGTGATATACAGATGACACAATCTTGCTCGCTGAAAGTGAAGAGGACTTGAAGCTTACTGATGAATGTCAAAGACTAGTCTTCAGTATGGATCATACCTCAACATAAAGAAAACAAAAATCCTCACAACTGGGCCAATAAACAAGCATGATAAATGGAGAAAAGATAGATGTTGTCAAGGATTTCATTTTACTTGGATCCACAATCAACACCCATGGAAGCAGCAGTCAAGAAATCCAACGATGTATTGCATTGGTCAAACCTGCTGCAAAAGACCCCTTTCAAGAGTTAAAAAGCAAAGATGTCAATTTGAGGACTAAGGTGCGCCTGACCCAAGCCATGGTATTATCGATCGTCTCATTTGCATGCATAAGCTAGACAGTGAATAAGGAAGACCGAAGAAGAATTGATGCCTTTGAGTTATGGTGTTGGCGAAGAATATTGAATATACCACGTACTGCCAGAAGAACCAACGAGTCTTCTCAGAAGAATTACAGCCAGAATGCTCCTTAGAAGTGAGGATGGCAAGACTCTCTCTCGTGTACTTTGGACATGTTATCAGGAGAGACCAGTCCCTGGAGAAGGACATCATTCTTGGTAAAATAGAAGGTCAGCAAAAAAGAGGAAGACCCTCAACAAGAAGGATGGGCACAGTGGCTGCAATGTTGGGCTCAAGCACAGCATCGATTGTGAGGATGGTGCAGGACCGGTCAGTGTTTCATTCTGTTGTACACAGTGTCACTATGAGGAGGAATTTACTCAATGGCACTTAACAACAATATTATTCCATTCAAGTCTGCTTAGTCAATTCACAGTGTCCAATCCCTTTCCCTCCCTTACCTCATTGTAAGGCCACTCAGAGGGAACTTGACGTATGGAAACTCATTCCCAGGAATATTTTAGTAACAACGGAGAAATGTTAGCCTCTAGAAGAATGCTAGTGGGTTTCCCTATATTGTAGTAAAACATAATTTTAGAATACTTTTAATAATCCTTTCATGAAGAATTTTCCCCTTTTCTATGTCTCCCTCTCCATAGTCTTTTGAGAATTTGGATAAATTTCAAGATAAAAGCTGTAAAGAAAAATATGAGATACTAGATGTTGCAACCTGGGGTTAAACCTCACTTGGATCTTGGAACAAGTTGTAAATATAACACGATTTTTGAAGCTGAGCTCATCGTGGAAAAGAATACTTCTGTGTAGTTATTACAACAAAAATAATTAGTTGAAGTTAATTTATCAGGCTTTTGGAAAATGTATCATAGAAATTGATTTTCCCCTAAGAATATTAACATTGTTTTCCTTTTTTAAAATCAGGGGTGTTTAATGAATATCTCCCTTATATATTTCATTGCTACTATATTTGATAAGTTGGTGTTGGGAAGACTTTTATTCTGAAACCAAGCAATATGTGAGAAATATTATTTGTTTAGCCAAGGCAGCCACCACTTGGGTGTTTTCCTAGACTCTTGATTCCACTTTAAGATGTGTGCTCTAGTTTTCAGCCAACAGGCATGTATATTTCTTACAGATGCGTTAAACTTGAGAGCTTATCAATAGTTTGGACTTGCAAGAATGGTAGCTTTAATGGGAAAACCTTGCTTTGCTGAGTAGTTAATGCTCAAGGTTTAAGTGTAAAAGGTCAACTATGCTTAATCCACTCCCTATCACTATTTCCAACTGGAGCTTGGAACATGCTCAAAGCTAGGAGCTAAACACAGGCAGGGATCTAGTGACTTAAGAGCCTGAAGAGATTTTCTCTCTCTGAGTCAAAATTTTTCTCCAGCCTGCCATGGGATTTGATAGTGGAATGCAGCATTCCAACCCCTGTGTAATACAGAAACTTTGAAGGTATCCCCATTGTCAATCTTCGTTCTGTTTCCTTCTTACCATGTATGACAATAAATTCTGTCAGAAGCCACCCCAGCCACATTGCCTGATCGCCCTCCTCAAATAATGCTCGATGGAGCCCTTCTCTAGAAGTTTGCATTCAGAAGTGTTTGTTCCACATCAAGATGCAAGTCTCTGACATGCATAGTCCTCTGTAAGCTTGACTCAAGAGCTCGGTTTCTGTTGCTGTCCTTAGGATTTTTAAAAATATTTTTGGCAGGAGGTAGCAGCAAAATTTTTCTTACTTTGAAGATAAGAGTTAGATTGAGGATACCAAATGATGTTGTTAGGAGGCAGAAATAAAGCTAAAAGAAAAATGATATAGAGCATTAAATGGAGAAAATAAATTGAAATATATAAAGCACGTACAAAAAGCAAACAAAATTGCTTCACTTCTGTGGTAAATGTAGGTCAATTTTTTTTTTTAATCGCAACTTGTTTTTAAAACACAGACTTATTATAATACAGTGAAAATGTTCTGAGGTAAACAAAGGGAGAAGTACAAGCCTTCTTGTTCCCTTCTGCCTAATCGCCCTTATCCCTCATCTAGTGGTAAGCACTTTTTTTTTTTTTTTAATATTTTATTGTACTTCAGGTGAAGGCTTACAGAACAGATAGTTTCTCATGTAACAGTAACACACATGCTGTTTTATGACATTGGTTAACAACCCCAC
>NW_004443947.1:27360065-27369284 GCF_000243295.1 Trichechus manatus latirostris | reverse complement strand
CTTTATCTCTTCATTTGATGTTCTAGGGTTTCAGGATTGTTGATTCTCTGTTTGGCTTAGTTTTTCGGATCTTTGTTGTGGAGGGACGGCGTGGTGTTTCTGCCTAGAGCGCCATCTTGCCAGAAGTCCAGCTAGTGGTAAGCACTTTTAAAGTGACGGGCATTTGTTCACTCACCTGTTGGATGATCTTGGGCAAGCCACTGAACTCCTCCAAGTCTTAGTTTCCACACTGTAAAGTGGGATAACACTAATTACTTATAGCGATGTTGAGAGGATTAAAAGTTGTTTGTCATTTGTATGTATGAGTGTGGCACAAAATAAGAGCTCAATGAGTACTGTATTATTTTTTTTAAGCACATACAAACGTGTATCTTTTAATAAATAAATGGCATCACACTATGCATGATGTGATGCAAATTACTGTTTTTAACCTAATGCTATACCAAAAATATTTTAAAAGATATTTTTTATTCAGGTAAGCATACACATATAACAAAACATTTGCCACTTTAACATTTTTTACATGTGTAATTCAGTGACATTAATTACGTTCATCATATGCAACCATCACCACTATCTGTTTCAAAATTATTTCACCACCAGTAACAGAAACTCAGTGCCCGCTAAGCAATAACTTGCATTTTTCCCTTCCCTCCCATCCCTGACAACCACTAATAAACATTGGTTTCTATACATTTGTCTATTCTAGATATTTTATGTAAGTGGGATCATAGAAAATTTGTCATTTTATGACTGACTTATTTTACTCAGTGTAATATTTTCAAGGTTCATCCATGTTGTAGCATGTATCAGAACTTCATTTCTCCTTGCGACAGAGTAGTATTCCATTGTATGTATTTACCATATTTTATCTATTCATATGTTGCTGGACATTTAGGTTGTTTCCACCTTCTGGCTATTGTGAATAGTGCTGCAGGGCACATTGCTATGCATGTATCTGTTTGCATTCCTGCTTTCAATTCTTTTGGGTACAGGAAGTCCCTGTGTTACCAGCGAGATCCATTCCTAAGTGTGTCTTTAAGTCTCAGTAAGTCTTTAAGTTGAATTTGTACATAAGTCAGAACAGGTGCTCACAATGAGACTCAAAATGAGAAGAAACAGGTGCAAACATCCATTAATAATTGAAATGCGGAAAGTAAAAAGTATGAATCTAGGAAAATTGGAAGTCGTCAAAAATGAAATGGACCACATAAAGATTGATATCTTAGTCATTACCAAAACAAAACAAAAAAAAATCAAACTCATTGCTGCAGAGTCGTTTCTGACTCATAGTGACCCTATAGGACAAGGTAAAACTGCCCCATAGGGTTTCTAAGGAGCAGCTGGTGGATTCGAACACTTAACCACTACACCACCAGGACCCCCTAGTCCTTAGTGAGCTAAAATGGACTGGTATTGGCCACTTTGAATTAGACAGTCGTGTGGTCTACTATGCTGGGAATGACAAATTGAAGAGGAATGGCATCACATTCATCATCAAAAAGAACATTTTAGGATCTATACTAAAGTATAAGACTGTCAATGATAGGATGATATTCATACACTTACAAGGAAGACCAGTTAATACGACTATTATTCAAATTTATGCACCAATCACTAAAGCCAAAGATGAGGAAATGGAAGATTTCTACCAACTTCTGCAGTCTGAACTCGATCAAACGTGCAATCAAGATGCATTGATAATTACTGGTGATTGGAATGTGAACGTTGGAAACAAAGAAGAATAATTGGTAGCTGGAAAATATGGCCTTGGTGATGAGAATGACACTGGAGATCACCTGATAGAATTTTTCAAGACCAGTGACTTCTTCACTGCAACTACCTTTTTCAACAACATAAACAGCAATTATACAGGTGGACCTCACTGGTTGGAAAACACAGGAATCAGATTGACATACATCTGTTTAAAGAGACCATGGAGAAGCTCAGTATCATCACTCAGAAGAAGGCCAGGGGCCAACAGTGGAACAGACCATCAATTACTCATATGCAAGTTCAGTCTGAAGCTGAAGAAAATTAGAGCAAGTTCACGAGAACCAAAATATGACCTTGAGTGTATCCAACTTAAATTTAGAGACCATCTCAAGAATAAATTTGACACATGGAACACAAATGACCAAAGACCAGATGAGTTGTGGAATGACATCAAGGACATCATACATGAAGAAAGCAAAGTTCATTAAAAAGACCGCAAAGAAAGAAAAGACCAAAATGGATGTCATAAGAGACTCTGAAACTTGCTCTTGAAAGTCGAGTAGCTAAAGCAAAAGGAAGAAATGATGAAGTAAAAGAGCTGAACAGAATATTTCAAAGGGCGGCTGGACAAGACAAAATAAAATATTATAATGAAATGTGCAAAGCTCTGAAGTTTGAAAACCAGATAAGAAGAACACGCTTGGCGTTTCTCAATCTGAAAGAACTGAAGAAGAAATTCAAGCCTCGAACTGCAATATTGAAGGATTCTACGGGGAAAATATTGAACGATGCAGGAGCATCAAAAGAAGATGGAAGGAATACACAGAGTCACTATATTAAAAAGAATTGGTTAAAGTTCAAACATTTCAGTAGGTAGCATATGATCAAGAACCAATGGTACTGAAGGGAGAAGTCCAAGATGCACTGAAGGGAATGGTGAAAAACAAGCCTCCAGGAATTGACAGAGTATCAGTTGATATATTTCAACAAATGGATGCAGTGCTGGAGATTTTCAGTCATTTATGTCAAGAAATTTGGAAGAGAGCTTCCTAGCTAACGTACTGGAAGAGATCCATATTTGTACTCATTTCAAAGAAAGGTGATCCAACAGAATGCGGAAATTATCAAACAATATCATGAACTTCACACACAAGTAAAATTTTGCTGAAGACCATTCAAAAGCAGCTACAGCAGTGCATCGACAGGGATCTGCCAGAAATTCAAGCTAGATTCAGAAGAGGATGTGGAACAAGGGATATCATTGCTGATGTCAGATGGATCTTGGCTGAAAGCAGAGAATACCAGAAAGATGTTTACCTATGTTTTATTGACTATGCAAAGACATTCGACTGTGTGGATCATAACAAATTATGGATAACTTTGGGAAGAATGGGAACTTCAGAATACTTACGCTCACGAGGAACCTGTACATAGACCAAGAGGCAGTCGTTAGAAGAGAACTGCATGGTTTAAAGTCAGGAAATGTGTGCTTCAGGGTTGCATCCTTTCACCATACTTATGCAGTCTGTAGGCTGAGCAAATGATCTGAGAAGCTGGACTATATGAAGAAGAATGCAGCATCAGGATTGGAGGAAGACTCCTTAACATCCTATGATATGCTGATGACACAACCTTGCTTGCTGAAAGTGAAGAGGACTTGAAGCACTTACTGATGAAGATCAAAGACTACAGTCTTCAGTATGGATCATACCTGAACATAAAGAAAACAAAAATCCTCATAACTAGACCAATAAGCAACATCATGATAAAAGGAGAAAATACTGAAGTTGTCAAGGACTTCATTTTACTTGGATCCAGAATCAATGTCCATAGAAGCAGCAGTCAAGAAATCCAATGATGTATTGCATTAGTCAAATCTACTGCAAAAGACCTCTTTCAAGAATTGAAAAGCAAAGATATCACTTTGAGGACTAAGTGGGCCTCACCCAAGCCATGGTGTTTTTAATTACCTCATACACAGGCAAAAACTGGACAATGAATAAGGAAGACTGAAGAAGAATTGATGCCTTTGAACTATGGTGTTGGTGAAGAATATTGAATATACCATGTACTGCCAGAAGAACGAACAAATCTGTCTCAAAAGAAGTACAGCCAGAGTGCTCCTTGGAAGCGAGGATGGTGAGACTTTGTCTCACGTACTTTGGACATGTTATCAGGAGGGACCAGTCTCTGGAGAAGGACATCATGCTTGGTAAAGTAGAGGGTCATTGAAGAAGAGGAATTCCCTCGATGAAATGGATTGACACAGTGGCTGCAATAATGGGCTCAAATAGCAACAATTGTGAGGATGGCACAAGACTGGGCAGTGTTTCATTCTGTTGTACATGGGGTCGCTACGAGTCAGAAGTGACTTGAGACAACCACACAACAACAACAACAAGATTTACAGCCTTGGAAATCCTATGGGGCAGCTCTACTTTGTCCTACATGGTTGCTATGGATTGGTATTCACTCGATGGTAGTGGGTTTGGTTTGGTATGTGTGTTTCCATATTTTTCTTCTTGCTCCTATAATCATAGACAAAAACACATATGCACATTCATATAGGGTTTTTGCCATTGATTATATTATAAAAGTAGAATATATTTTTATAATGTTTATCAATTATAAAATCCCTGTTTCTGAGCTTTGCTCTACTAATAGAAATTGGAAAGCTTAGATCTTAATATAGCAGACATCCTTGCTGCTAGGAGTTGTGTGTGCAAGTGTCCCAGTGCTAGTCAACTATATGCAAAGCAAAGTCTGTTGCAAGGATTTCTGGGAAAGTTTTCTTTCCTAATTTAGGAAAAAAATAAAAAAATCTGTTGCTGTCGAGTCAATTTTGACTCATAGTGACCCTAGAGGACAGAGTAGAACTGCCCCGTAGGGTTTTCAAGGAGCAGCTGGTGGATTCTAACTGCCAACCTTTTGGTTAGCAGCCAAGCTTTTAACCACTACACTACCTGGGCTCCTCTCTCCTAATAAACAGAAAAGCAAACCAAACCTGTTGCGGTCAAGTCGATTCCAACTCATAGCAACTCTATAGGACAGAGTAGAACTGCCCCATAGGGTTTCCAAGGAGTGGCTGGTGGATTCGAATTGCCGATCTTTTGATTAGCAGCACAGCTCTTAACCACTGCACCAAAAGGGGATAACGGGGGGTAAATTTGACTTTACTACTACTACATCCTTCTCAGAAAGTGAAAATGATACTTAAAATGACAATGTCATCTTTGGATCATGGTATGACAAGTGTGAGGTAAAAGACAGAAAACTAATAATGAAATAAGAGTCTGGGTGCCTGTGCCTGGTAATATTTTGGAGGGCTGGATCAATGCCAGCAACTGGCAGACTCTAGATTCCTAAAATAAACTCCTGTTTATTTAAACCAGCATGATTATGTTTTCTCATTTTTACAGCCCAACACATTAACCAATATGCTTACCTTTTTGCATCATGTTGTCACTTCATCAAAATCTTATTGAAATTTCTTCAAGTTGGCTAATGAAGTTCTAGTGAGTTATGTATAATGGTAATATATTATTTCATGGTGTGGATTACTATACTTTATTCGACATTTGTCTAATTGATGGCCATTAAGTTTGTATCCAGTGTTTGGCAGGCATCTAATTTTTCTTGCAGGATTTCTGTTGTTTTATTTTTCTCCGTTATATCTTTACTCTGTATACAATATAAGTAAGAGGTTCAATTTTGTTTTCATCTGATGGATGGCCAATTATGCCAAGGTCATTTAAAAAGTTCTGTACTTCCCATTTTAAAATGAAATATTCATTTGTTATATTGTATATTCGCATATATTCTGAAATTTATTTGTAGATTTGTTAATAATTTACATTTTTGTGCTTTCTTGTTCTTATGCAAATGTCATATAGATTTTATTACAGAGGTTCCACAGTATGCTGATAATTTGGTATGGCAAGTACCTTCTCACGATTCTTTTTTAAAAAAATTCTTAGATTTTGTCAAATATTTATTGTTCCATGTTAACCATAATATAAAGTTTTCTATCCTGAAAACTTTATCCAAATGATCAAGCCTCCTGTTATTATTCTAATTTTGTATGTTTTTCTATTGAAGAACATTATTCATATTTCTGTTTTTTTCATTGTTTAACCTGTAAGTAAAACTTTATAGATTTTAGTATAGATTTTAAGACTTTCTTATTAAATGTATCCTTACTTTATAGTTTTTGTTACAAATATGAACAAAATATTTTTGCCATTTACCTTTTTGGAGGCTTAGAACTTGCAGCAAAGTTATTGATTTTTGTTTATTTATTTTATATCCAGCCACACTACCACATTTTAAAATTAAACCCAGTAACATTTTTTTTTTAATAGAAATGATTGGGTTTTCTAGAAATAAATTCATATCAATAGCAAAAAGAAATAATTTTTCTCTTTTCCAACATTTATGCCAGTTATTTAATTTTTTAAATCTTCTTGTTTTTGTGAGAAACTTCAAGACAGGATTGAATATAATAGTGATAGTAGATATCTCTATCAAGTTACTGATTTTAATTGAAATGATTTTGATGTTTCACCATTTAGGATACTTTTCGGTAGTTATTGTTCATTTTTGGTAAATATAATAGTTGTATATGTATTTTAGTATATTTAGAAAGAATTATAAATTATAAAATGTATATTTATTCTGTTCCTATTTTACCAAAAGCATTTATGTTGCTGTAATTCTCCAGGCTGGTTGTATATTAGAATCACCAAGATACCTTTAAAATACATTAATACCAAGCCTCTTCCTAGACAGTCAAAATCAGAATATGTAGGGGTGGAGCTGGGTCAACAATATTTTCAAAGCTTTCCAGGTGATTCACATGAATATCCAGTGTTGAGAACCACTGATTTAATGGTTGGCTAGCAGATTTTTGTCTTTAATTTGATGTAAAGATGGATTATGTTGCTATGCTTCCTGATTTTCAAACCATCTATGCATTCCCAGAATAAACCCTACATAACCATAGTATAATATTTGTTTGAAACATTGTTGAATTCTCTTTTGAAAATATAGTCATAGATGTGATAGCCTCTAATTTTCTCCTTTTCTTCACTACGTTTATCAGAAATCAGTATGAAATGTATGATGACATCATGTAATAAACTGGGAATCTTCCATCTTTGATTTTTTTTAATAGCCCAGAGGAGTTTAGATAACAACAATATATTTTTTTTTTTGTTAAAGGTTAGGTAAACTTAGCTGTGAATCCTTCCAGTTCTGGTTATTCTTTTAATGGCATCTCTTAAATTACTTTATTACTATCTTCCACAGCAATTGTCTGTTCAAATTTTCCACTACTTCTTAGATCAATCATGGTAATTTAACTAGGAAATCATCCATTTCCTCTACGTTTTCAAATTATTTGTCATATATTTGCCTGTAATATGTTTTCTCTTATAATTCTTTTTATCTCTTCTGTGCCTGTTATTAGGAGTCCTGGTAGCAAAATGGTTAAAGTGTTAGGCTGGTAACTGAAAGTTCTATGGTTGAAACCCACCAGCCACTCCGTAGAAGCAAGATGTGGCAGTCTGCTTCTGTAAAGATTTAAAGCCTTGGAAACCCTATGGGGCAGTTCCACTCTGTCCTATAAGATTGCTATGAGTCAGAATCATCTCAAGGGTAATGAATACTGGTTTTGGTTTTGGTGCCTGTGATTGTGTGTCTTTTTTAATTCCTGATCTTTTATGTATGTGTGCACGTGTGTTTATTTTTTCCTGACATTAGCTTATCTAGCTTTCCTACAATTTTGTGTTTTCATTTTCATCAAGTCCTTTCATCCTTATGAATATCTTCTTCCTAGTTTTTTTTTGTAGTTATCTATTTTTTGGAAAATAAGTTCAAAGTTCCTTTATTTTTCATCTTTCTTCTTCCATAATGAAGGCATTAAAGATGTGTATTTTCTCCTCAGTAGCATTTTTAATTTGTCATCTAAGTTTTAGTGTAAAGTTTCTTTTTTAGATTATAATTTCCTTTTGATTCAAGGATTAATCAGGAATTTTTCATATTATACATCAGAATATATAGCCTGTGAAATATATGGGTTTTATTTAATTACATAGATACTTAGAAATTTTAAAGATTTTCTTTGTGGAAAGCACAAGTTTGATTTTTGAAAACATTATACATACATAATACATAAATTGAATACTTAAAATACATAAAAAGGAACACATAAAATGTACACTTATTCTCTGCTCAAGGAATATAAGGTTCTTAAACCTTTGTTATTCATGTTTTTAAAACTTTATTCAGGTGTAAGTTATGTAAATAAGTTGCACATATATAAAATGTATAATTCCATAAGTTTTGGTAGCTATATACACCACAGCTACAACTAAAATAAGATGATGATCATTTTTATCATTCCCGAAAGTTTCCTTCCTTTAGAATCTATACGTCTCTCCACTCCCATCCACAGGTAACCACTAATATGTTTTCTGTCATTAGAATTGTATATAAATGAAATTTTATATAGATGGAATCATGCAGCATGCAGTCATTTTTTATCTGGATAATTGTCATGCAGAATAATAAATTTGAGAATCATTCATACTGTTACATGTATCAGTTGTTACTTTTTATTGCTGAAGAATGTTCCATCCTATGGAAATACCATGTTTTGTTTATCCACTGACCTGTTGACAAAAATTTTAGTTGTCTCTGGTTTTTAGAAATTACAAATAAAGTGACTATGAATACCTGCATACAATGCTTTGTGTGAACATCTTTTGACTTTTCTTAGGTAGATATCTAGGAGTAGAATTGCCAGGTTGTATAGTAGGTTTGTGTTTAACTTTTTAGGAGACTGCCAAACTGATTTCCAAAGTGCTTGTATCATTTTACATTACCACCTACTGTGTTATAAGTTTTCCATTTGTCCCACATCCTTGCCAGTACTTGTTATTGCCAGACTTTTTAATTTTAGCTATTTTAATGGTTATGTAGTGATATCTTCTTATGATTTTAATTTACATTACCTCGATAACCAATAATATTAAGCTTCTTTCCATGTGCTTATTGGCCATTCATGTACCTTCTTTTGGGAAGTAGTTGTTCAAACCTTTTGCCCATTTAATACTGGGTTGTTTGTTGTATTCTCAAAATATAAGAGTTCTTTCTGCATTCTTTTTTTTTTTTAATTGTACTTCAGGTGAAGGCTTACAGAACAAATAGTTTCTCATGAAACAGCAGTACACATATTGTTTTATGACATTCGTTAACAACCCCACAACATGTCAACCCTCTCTCTTCTCGACTTTTTTTTTTTGTGAAAATATACATAACCAGGGATACAACATTTCAAAGTGACATTGACTACGCTCTTCCAATTGTGCTGCTATTCTCACTTTAGATGAAGCCTTACAGAACAAAATAGTTTCTCATTTAACAGTTAGTACACACGTTGCCCTATGACAATGGTTAACAACCTCATGACACATCAACACTATCCTTACTCAACCTTGGGTT
>NW_004443947.1:27277699-27354469 GCF_000243295.1 Trichechus manatus latirostris | reverse complement strand
AATTCCCTATCAGGTAGTTCTAGTGCCTTTTCTTCCACTGGAAACTCATCTGGTGTTTTATTTTGGACACCTACTGGAACCATCCTGTCCTGTTTTTGTAAATGTTTTGATATTGTCGGCTGTCTTTGGGGCATTCAGTAGTTATTTTTCTTGTTTATTGATTGTAGATTTGTTTGTTTCATCCCTTTTTTTTAATTTAAATTTTCCTGTGTCTGAGCAGGTGGTCTGTGTGTTCTTTGTTGTTTTTTCATCTGTGGGTACAATACTTTTCACCTTCTTATCCAATTGGCAGGGTCAGTCACTCAGATATTGTATGGGACGGCAGGTCTAGCTGAAGAGGAGTTACTGGGACAGGTTGTTTGTGGCACTTACTACAGCCACCAGGGTGGATTGGTAATCAGTGCAGGGCAGGTTCCAGTAGGCCGTGCCTGTGCTGCTTGGTGGTGTGATGTTAAGTGCACAGTACAGGTAGGCAGGATGTAGTGGGGAGATTGTTATGTGTGGAGCTAAGATGGATATGGGAGAGAAGAGAGAGGAACAGGAGCGAAAAACATACAAACAAACAAAAAAGAATGCAAAGGGAGCTTGCCATTGGAATGGAGAGATGGGAGACTATGAAATGGAGAAAAACCAAAAGGGGAAGAGGAAGAAAAGAAAAGAATGAATAAATAAAAATCAGAAAGGGAAAAGAACAGCAAGGTTCTCAGGGATCCCACTGGTGTGGCTATGAGGTCTGGGGAAGTTGTTCTCAGGTGTTGCAGTACAGCCTGGCTAGAAGACATCGAGGTATACAACGCCCTTTATTCAGGGAACAGAAAGAGAAGGATGATATGGAGAGATGAGAAACTGAGTAATGAAGAAAGATGAAAAGGGAAAAAGAGGGAAAAGAAAACAAAACAAATTAAAAAAAAAAAAAGAACAAGAAAAGCCCTCCAAAAAACAGGAAAAAAAATAATGAAAAAAGAAATGTCCTCAGGGATCCCTCTGCACGTCTGTGTAAGCCGAGGGGGTAGGTTCCAAGTCACGCAGCACTGTCCGGCCAGAACGGGCTCCCAACTCAAGAAAAGGAAAAGAAAACAAACAAACAATTCAAAACAAACAAACAAACAAAAGCCCCAGCATCCCACCAGTGCAGCAGCCCAGACCGGGAAGCAGCTCTACACTTGAACGGAACTCTGTAGCCCCTTAGGAAGAAGCAAAGATGGTGCACAGAGCCAGGTATTTGAGCAAAAGGAGAGGGGGGTGGTGACAGGTAAGGAAGAAATCAAAAGAAGTGGAAAAAAAGCAGCACCAGCAGCCAACAAATGGCACTCAGAGAGCCAGCTAGTGCAGGCTGGTGGACTCCAAGCAGCCAGTGCTTTCCAGACAAGAGACTGTGTCCACTGGAAGCAGAGGAGGCTGAGTGGGGGTGAAGAAGGGTGGGGGGTGGGAAAGCGTATATCGCAAATTACCGGTTGTTTTGTCTCCCGCTGGACGCTCCATGAGGCTGCTTTCTCGTACCCCCTGTTTGCTGGTCTCTGATAGGAGTCCAAGATGGCAGATCTGTGCTGTGTTAGCTGATAGGAGACCTCTGCATGAATCTCTCCTCACTCTCCGTTCTCTGTCAGTTTTCTCACTCCATTTGGTGCTTGGCTAAGTTCTTTATCTCTTCATTTGATGTTTTAGGGTTTCAGGATTGTTGTTTTCTCTGTTCAGCTTAGTTTTTCGGATCTTTGCTGTGGAGGGACGGTGTGGTGTTCCAGCCTAGAGCGCCATTTTGCCAGAAGTCCCTTTCTATATTCTTGATACAAGTTGTTTCCTGATATATGAGTAGAGAATATATTCTCATACTCTCTGGGTTGACTATTTGTTGTCTTAATGGTGAATTACAAAGAACATAAGTGTCCACTTTTGATAAAGTCCAGTATATCAACTTTTTCCTTTTATGGATTGTGCATTTTATGTTTTATCTAAGAATTCCTTACCAAACCAAAGGTTGCACAGATTATCTTCTGTGTTTATTTTTAGAAGTTTTGTAGTTTTAGCTTTTACATTTAGTTCTACAATCCATTTCAAGTTAATTATTGTGTATGGTGTGAGGTAATAGCTGATGTTTTCTTTTTCCATATGGATATTCATTTGTCCTAGCATCAATTGTTGAATAGTTTATTAGTTCCCCATTTAATTACCTTGTGCACCTTTGTGAAAAAAGTACCTGCTTCTAGCCTTCTTATGCAAAAAAATGTCCAATTAGCACATAACTGAAGCTTTCCCTTTTTTCATCCACTATAATGCTTTCCTATTCTCTTGCCTGCCTTTGAATCTCCACCAAATATAAGGAATGGTGGCTGACTCATTTGCTGTGGCAGCTTTGAGTAGTCTTCGCTTGTTCTCATTTGGGTGGTCTTCATTTATTTGCAGTTTTCCTGGAGGTCCCACTGAGGTAAGGTCTACACTGTCCATCACCATGGATCCCAGCTATCGACCAAGTTCTGGACCCATGGAGGCCTATGTGCTTTACTGCTTGTGGTTTGTCCAGCCTGTGTCAGCATGGTAATTTAGCACCAGCTCTGAACTCTGCTCTCTTTGCATTGAGTTCCTCAGCTATTTTATTTTTATTTTGATACCTGGATTTTGTTATTGGTTTGGTATCTTTGTTGGAGTCAAGCCATTTCTTTTCATCCCTTTTTCCTGTCTTTTGCGTTACTGTTATGTGCTGGCTGTCAAAAGGTGTTATTTTCCATGAGAAGGAGAATTACAGGGCTCATTGTTAGTTGCCATTGAGTTGGCTCCAGCTCGTGGTAACTTTATGTATAACAGAAGGAAACGTTGCCCTGTCCTGCATCATCTTCATGATCACTAGTATGTTTGAATCCCTCATTGTGGCTATTGTGTCAATCCATCTCATTGAAAATTTCCTTCGTTTTCATTGACCTTCTACTTTACCAACCATGAAGCTCATTTCTAGCAATTGATCTTTCCTGACCATATGCCCAAATTAAGCTAGTCGAATTCTTGTCCTCCTTGCTTCTAAGAAACTTTCTAGTTGTATTTCTTCTAAGACAGATTTCTTCCTTCTTTTGGTAGTCCATAGTGTGTTTAATATTTTTCACCAGTACCACAGTTTGAATGCATTAACTTTTCTTCTGTCTTCCTTTTTTATTATTCAATTTGTACATGCATATGAGGCAATTGAAAATACCATGGCTTGGGTTAGGCATACTTTAGTCATCAAAGTGACACCTTTGCTCTTAAAACTTTAAAGAGGTCTTTTGCAGTAGATTTGCTCAATGCAATACATTGATTTCTTGACTGCTGCTTCCATGGTCATTGATTGTTGAGTCAAGTAGAATGAAATCAATCAACTTCAATTTTTTCTCTGTTTATCATGATGTTGTTTATCAGTCCAGTTGTGGGAATTTTTGTATTCTCACATTCTCTCTTCATGTCATCCATTTTCAGCAAGCAAGGTCATCTGCATATTGCAGTTTGTTAATGAGATTTCCTCCAACCCTGATCCTGCATTCTTCTTCATATAGTCTGGCTTCTCAGATTATTTGTTCAGCATACAGACTGAATAAGTAAGATGAAAGAATACATACCTGCCACACACCTTTTCCAATTTTAAACCACGCAATATCCCCTTGTTCTGTTTGAATGACTGCCTCTTAATCCATGTACAGGTTCCACATGAGGACAGTTAAATGTTTTCGAATTCCCATTCTTTGCAATGTTTTTCATAATTTGTTGTAATCCACATAGTTCAATGCCTAGTCAATAAAGTATAGCTAAACTACTTTCTGTTATTTTTGCTTTTAAGTACCCTAAAAACCTATTGTCTAAGTTTTTCATAGATTCGTAAAATTGCAGTTCTCACCAGACCAGCATCCATTTGGACAGAATTTCCTGTGGGCTTCTAAAAAAACCAGGCGGGGTTCTCTTTCTGTCTCAATTTTTTGTCATGAGAGCTTGGCTTTCACCCAGAGAAAGTGTTCTCTCTGGTATTCAGCCTGCTGAGGGGCACAGATTGTCAGGTCTGTGTTCAGAGGCAGCCAGTCCATAGGTTGAGGGCCTGAAACACGAGGGAGATAAATATTACTTTTCTACTGATTGTTGCCAGCTTTCACGTGGTCATCTATGTCTAAATCCTCAAACTTCTGATTATTATATGTACTTCTTATGTATACTCTCATTAAATTCTAATTCTTGTGCCCCTCTAAGTGATATAATTTCTCCAAGGATGATTTCAGTTTTTTAGTGGCCACTTTGGGGAACATTTGACTTGAATAAGTTTGTTCATTTCAGAGGCACCTTCAAAAAGAAAGGGGGAAAAATAAAGGGAATAAGATATCTCAAGCTCACCAGGAAGCATTTTTGATTGGCATGTGGAGGCCTCCAAATGAAATTCTGAATAAAAAATTTCTTTATTAAAAGATTCTTTGGCAAAAGCTAAGGAGCAATTTGACAAACTTAAGCAATAAGGAAATAGACCGTTTCATAGTAAACCACCCCCCCGTCTTATCTTCTAGTTACATTGTTTTATCCAGATCTCCCTCTTCCCCCTTATCCTTCTGATTTCTCCCATACCTTCATTGACTCCTTCCTTCTCCTCTTCTTGTCCAGACCCTCTACCTATTCCTAACAATTTCCTTAAGATTCCAAAATGCCAGTTGACTTAAAGATCCATGCCTCCCATCCCATGAGTCAGGTATGCAGGCAATCGCGGAATTTCAACCTCGGACCCAAGTTGATTGAAGAGCTATAAGCAGAGATTTCCCTAAATCCTAACAAGACCAGTAAATATTCATAGAAAATTTTAGAATTATTTTGGATGTGTACAAACCAGATTTACCCGACCTTTATCAACTTGTACACATGTTGATCAGAGCATCATATGCCAAATCCTGGATGGCAAATGCTTATTGGAATGGTCCAGAAAGGGGCTTACAGGATCCTTCTTTGCACAATAAATCTGAGAGTAAAGTAAATGCCCTCATCTCATTTTGTCAGTGGAGTTAAACCTGAAATTGGAGACCTAATTTGAAAACAGAAATTAGAATGTGAAGTCGTCCCTTTATCTGAACTATAATACCTGTCACAACATTATGAAAGGGTTTTAGAACAAAAATGAGATGGGACCTAAAATAACCTTGTGGCCCTACAGATCAAACAACTAGGTGGCCCGCTTCCCAACCAACTGCCTGTTGACAAGGTCACTTATAGATATTTTAAGCAGAAAGGACACTAGAAAAAGGATTATTATCTTACAAAAGAGAAACCAAGACAAAGAATAATTTCTCAATTCAGACCAATGAGGGTGTTTTGAGGAAGGAAATAGCCTTCAGTAACTTGCCTAACCCTTAAATACTCAAGATGGATTAACTGTAAATCAGGGCTTTGAACCAGTTCATTCCAGTTCGACCCCCTGCTGCTCAATTTCTTCCTCAGAATAAGCATACCACATAGGTGGTAGTTATTTCAAATAATTTATAGGTTTTCCCTATCCCAACTCTTGATTGAAAAACATTCTTACCTGCTCTGTGATACCACTCCTATAAATTCAATAGGGAAAGACATTAATTTGCAAATAGAATGTAATATTAAATACATACTAGAGGGACTATTTCTTGGGGTTCCAGAGAATTCATCTATTCATAATCATATTGTGTCTGCTCTAGTTATACCTTTGCCTTCTCCATTATATTTGATGCATGCCTTAGATAAAGATCTTGACACCCTACCTGATACTCTATGGGCTAAAAAGTCCACGGACATAGGAAAAATAATTGAAGCAGAACCTATTAAAATTCACGTAGATTTTACCAAATCATTACCCAAAGTTCAACAATACCTCTTGAAGCCAGAAGCAAAATAAGGGCTCAAACGTATAGTTAAAAGCTTATATCCAAACATTTTCTCATACTTTGTACTAGCCCCTGTAATGCACCCATTCTGCCAGTAAAGAAACCAAGTGGACAATGATATTGATTTGTTCAAGGCCTCAAAGCCATCAATAAAATTGTTATACCTTGCTTCCTTATAGTACCTAACCCAAATACCATCCTGTCATTGATTCCTCATGTCACTTGCTTTGTTGTAGTGAGTATTTGCTTTGCCTTTTCCAGTGTGCTTCTAGACCAGGAGAGTCAGTACCTTTTAACCTTCACCTGAGGAGGACAACAGTACACCTGGACAGTCATGACCCAGTAGTTCACTGATGCTTCCTCCTATTTTTCCCAGGTCCTCAATCAAGACCTAAAAGATGCAGGTTTCCTTTGTGATTCAGTTCTGATACAATGTATAGATGATCTCATACTTTGTTCAGACAATAAGAAAGCTTGTGAAAAGTGTTATTTACTTGCTCTCAGCTTTAGGCAAAAAAAAAAAAAAAAAAGGCTTAAAGTTTCAAAAGATAAATTATAATTTTTCCAAGACACAATCCGTTATTTAGGGCATGGCTTATCAAGGGAGAAAGATTCACCCTCTCCTGATAGACTGAGGACTATCCAAACTTATTCTAGACTCCTTACAAAATGACATTTGAAAGAATTTCTAGGTTTACCTGGATATTGCTTACTCTGGGTCCCCAGTGTTTCTGAGATTGTGACACCTCTTTATGAATTGACTAAGTCCTCAGCAAGAAATCCTCTTTTCTAGGAGCCCGAACGGTAACCTGAGTAAGGCTGTTCAACTGCCCCTTTCCCTAGGAATCCCTAGCTACACAAAACTCTTTTGTCTATTTATGCATTAGCAATCTGGACAAGCTCTGGGGGTTTTAACTCAACTTCAAGGAAACCTTCAAAAACCCGTCACCCACTATGGCCTTACCCCAGACCCTGTTGCAAAGGTTCAACCTCTTGTCTTAGGGCAATAGCTGGCTCTGCAGAACCTGTCGATGCTTCTGCTGAGATATCTCTAGGCTCACCACTTGACCTTATTTTTTCCTCATGCAGTACAGACATTAATACTGACTGAGACAATACGACATTTTTCAGCCAGTCAATTAACTTCTCATGAGATTCTGTTACTGTCACCCTCTCACATCACTATACACCACTGCCACATCCTGAATTCTATCACTCTTCTGCCCCTACCAAAGAAGGGAAACCTCATAATTCCTGGTTCTGAAGTCTTACAGAGACTATTAATTGTTCTTGTTTTTGTCATAGTGGTTATAATGCTGGTCTGTTGCATTCTATCCAGAATCTTAAATGTTTTTATGCAGTTGTCCTCTCATCAGATTATTGCTATGATATTACAAAAAGATCAAGTAGTTCATGCAATACAGTTGACTATAGAGATGACTGAACAATCCCCAAGTATTGAAGATGTAGACCTCTAGCCTTCCTTAAATTGGTTAATCTCTGACAAACAAGAGAATGACCAAAAGGAGGAACTGAGAGGCTGAATACGCAGATGGACAATGGCCAGCTTTCCTAATTTTTACCCTGCCTCCAACTTAGAACCAAATGAAGAAAGCCAAATACACTTACATAACCAATCTAAAATGACCTGCTTCTAGTTAGCTAACTTTTAGCTTCCCAATGCCACAACCTCCTGTCATGGCATACCCAAGGCCTTCCCTTTTTCCCACTATAAAACTTTCCAACTCCTCTGCCTGCCTTTGAATCTCTGCCAAAAGCAAGTTATGGTGGGTGGCTCCCTTGCTACAGCAAGGTCTGAAAAACAATTTTTGCTTGTTCTCATTTGGGTGGTGTTTGTTTATTCCACTTAGCTCTTGAAATCAGATAGCTTAAGACCTCCAGTTTTGTTCCTCTTATTAAAGTTTGCGTTGATTATTCTAAAGTGCTTGCATTTCTACATAAATTTTAGAGTTAGCTTTTCAATTTCAACAAAAATTCAGTTGAAATTTTGATTGAGAATACATTGAATTTATACATAGTCTATCTTTTGTTTTACTTTTGCCTCTCTTCCCTCTTTTCCTTTTCTGGAGCTCCTTTTACTTGTATGTTAAATCTCCCATAGTCATTCTCTAATTCATTTTCATCCTTTTACCCTTGTGATTTCTATCTCTTTTTGTATTTCTTCATAGTGAGATTTTTTTTTTCTTTAAGGCCACTAAATCAGGTCTCAACAGTGAACTTGAACATCCTCTCCCATAATTCACCTACTAAATAGTTTACTTGGAAATCATATCCTTTATCTCTGTAAAGTTTTGTTTTTGGGGGAAGAGTGTGTGCAGATGTCCCTAAGTTTCTTATTAATTTTCTTTTCTAATTGTCGTCTGTTTCTTCTAGTGTCTATCAAAGGCTGGTTCTATGTTCTTTTTGTTTTGATTGTTCTTCCTCTCTCTGGCTGCTCTGCCCCTTTGAGGTGTTATTAACCTGGGGTAAATTTCCCTGCTCTCTTCTCTCCTGTATTTTCCTTCTATACCTTTTGGGGTTCGGGCAATGTGGTACACTGATTTCTGCAGACCAGTCCCCTAGCTCCACTCCTCTCTGCAGGCCAAACTTTCCCAAGATCCATGTTTTGGGATCCTTGCCTCAGGGCTTTCTGACAGTGATCTCAATATGTCTTCCAACTTCGTCAGAAAGAAAGCCCTTCACTGATTCTCTTCCCCAGGATTCCCACAAACTTGCATTAATCACTTAAAAGAGATGGAAGGATGTGAGTTGAGATGGCAGGTAAAATAATTGCATTCAAGTCATCATTCTTCTGGGATCCCTTATGGGCATCTTTCCATGTCAGTACTTAGAGAATTATCTCTTTTTAAGTGCTACAGAGAAATAAAGAAAATTTTAGATTAGAATGTAACTTAACTGCCATCTAGTTCAGTGCTTTAACTGATAAGTCCATTTCCTCTAAAGCATCTTTGACAAGTACGGTTCAGATCTTCCCAAAGTTCTCCAAGGATTATGAGATGGCTACCTGTTAGTTTATCCTTCCTCAAATCCTAAATCTGTCTCTCTTTAGATCCATTCTCTCTTCTTTAGGGACCCTGTAGAGGTTACTCACAGTTACCTAGAGTTGGATAACTTATTCCTCCTCCTTAGTCACCTTCCTGCTCCTTACTGTAGCTATAGGTTCAAGGGAAGGAAAAGAACATTTGTAAACTAATTAACTTTGTAACTCCCTGGACTCTCTTATACAAAGAAACTTGTGAGAGCTGGAACTCAACTGCTTTGTTTTTCCAGGTCTCGCAAGATTTCTGCCTTTGACAGGGTGCAGTCTTACCACTTTTCTGTTGCTCCTTTTCATGGAAAATATTTGAGTTTTCCTTCTCTGACAGGTTTCTGCCTTATGCAGGTTCTGGCTTTCACAGGTTTTACTGTATAACTTTTGATAAGGGAGGAGATTGAAGTAATTCTCTCATATTAGTTTTTTACCAAATTTATCTGTTCTTCCTAGATTTCATTGACCCCTTCTATTCTTTTTCTTTTCTCTCCATTTAAAGTACTAGTTTTTTTCCTCAACATGAAACTAGCCTTATTTTTTTTATGATTATGAGAATGATTCAAGATTACTGGGAAAAATAAATAATAGACAAAACATAAATGAGTAACTAAAAACATACCCCAAGTCCCAACATCCCCAAATGACCCCTCTTTCAAATATTTCTCCTTGTGCCATGATTTTGCATAAGTGTTATTATAATACACATGCTCACATGCTGTTTTGTAACCTATCTTTCACTTAACAAGATGTCATGGATTTAGACATATAGCATCATTTTTAGTGGCTATACACAAGCTTTTGTATGGATGAATTATGATTTATTTAACCATTACTGGTGGACATTTTAGGTTGTCAATTCACTCGGTAAGAATGAAAAGCTTCTGTGATCTTCTCTGTACGTTTGTCTTATTATCCACTTAAATTTGTAGTACCAGGTCATAGAGCATACCCATTTGAAATTTTCATACATATCCACAAACTTGCCTCCAGAAAAGTGTACTAATTTACATGTCCACCAAAAGTGCCAACACTTGACATTGTCAATCTATTTCAGCTGGTCAGTAAGAATATGGAAAAATTATCTCTTTAAGTTTTAAGTTAAAACATTTCTATTATAGTTTATTATTCCAGATAAAATTCAGAAGACTTTTTGCCAATTTCTGGAAAAAAAAAATCTTATAGAGATTAATATTGGGAAGGGGCTAACTAATTTTCTTCGTATAGGTTTTGTAACCTTCTTTTAAATTTTATTTTTAGGTATTATATATGTTGTAATGGCTATTGTGAATGGAAGCTTTTCCCACTATATGTAATGTTTCTTTGTAAGAGAAAACTTATCTTTCTTATAATTCTAAAAAGTAATGTGTGTCTTTTTAGAAAGGTTGGAAAATATAGAAAAAGTGTGAAGGAGAAAACTGCCGATAATCTTATTATTTCAAGAGAAATCTCTTTTATTATTTTGGTATATTTTGTTGTGGTCTTGTTTCTTTTTTCTCCTTATATATCTATATACAATTTTATTTTTTACTTTTTTTTCCTCATTCAAAAATTTATACACATATTGTTTTGTGACATTGGTTGGAATCCCCACAATGTGACAGCATGCTCCCCCTTTCCATCCTGGGTTCCCTGTGTCCGTTCATCTAGTTCCTGTCCCTTTCTGCCTTCTCATCCTGCTTTTGGACAGGAGCTGAGCATTTAGTCTCCTATATTTGATTGAACTAAGAATCATGTTCCTCACGTGTGTTATTTTTTGTTTTATAGGCCTGTCTAATTTTTGTCTGAAAAGTGGGCTTATGGAATGGTTTCAGTTCTGGTTTAGCAGAGCATCCAGGGTCCATAGGTTCCAGGGTTCCTTCAGTCTCTGTCAGACCAATAAGTCTGGTCTTTTTATGTGAATTTGAATTCTGTTTACGTTTTTCTCCTGCTGTGTCTGGGAGTCTCTATTGTGATCCCTGTCAGGGCATTGTTTGTAGTAGCCAGGCATCGTCTAGTTCTCAGGCTGGTGGAGTCTCTGGTTCATGTGGTCCTTTAGTCCTTTGGGCTTCTATTTTCCTTGCGTCTTTGGTTTTATTCATTCTGCTTTGCTCCGGGTGGGATGGGACCAAAAGATGTATCTTAGCTGGCCACTTGCAGGCTTTTAAGACCCCAGCTCTACTCAACAAAATGGGATGTAGAAACATTTTCTTTATAAACTTTGTTATGCCAATTGATCTAGATGTCCCCCGAGACTATGGTCCTCAGGTCCCAGCCACAGCTACTCAGTCCCTTCAAGTGTTTGTATGTGTCAAGGAAACTTCTATGCTTTTGCTTTGGTCCAGTTGTGTTGACTTCCCCTGTATTGTGTGTTGTCCTCCCTGTCACTGAAGTTGACAATTGTCTGTTATCTAGTTAGTGAATTCCCCTTACCCCCTCCCCACCCTCGTAACCACAAAAGAATGCTTTTGTGTGTGTGTAAACCTTTTCTTGAGTTCTTATAAGAATGGTCTCGTACAATACTTGTCCTCTGGTGACTGACTGACTTATTTCACTCAGCGTAATGCCATCCAGATTCATCCATGTTATGAAATGTTTCGCGGTCATCATTGTTCTTTATCATTGCATAGTATTCCATTGTGTGTATGTACCATAATTTATCCATTCATCTGTTGATGGGCATTTATGTTGTTTCCATCTTTTTGCTATTGTGAATAGTGCTGCAATGAACATGGGTGTGAATATGTCTATTTGTGTGATAGCTCTTTTTTCTCTAGGGTATATTTCTAGGAGTGGGATTGCTGGATTCTACAGTATTTCTATTTCTAGCTTTTTAAGGAAGCACCATATTGTTTTCCAAAGTGGTTGTATCATTTTGCATTCCCACCAGCAGTGCATAACAGTTCCAATCTCCCTACATCCTCTACAGTGTTTGTTATTTTGTGTTTTTTTTTTTATTAGTGCCAGTATTGTTGGGGTGAGATGATACCTCAATGTAGTTTTGATCTGCATTTCTCTAATGGCTAATGAAGTAACCCTGGTGGCACAGTGGTTAAAGAGATTGACTGTTAACTGAAGGGGCAACAGTTCAAAACCACCAGCTGCTCCACGGGCAAAAGATGTGACAGTCTGCTTCCACAGAGATTTACAGTCTTGGAAACCCTACAGTTGCTATGAGTTGGAATCAACTCAACAGCAGTGGGTAGGTTACCAGCTAATGATTGCAAGCATTTCCTCATGTGTCTGTTAGCTGCTGAAATTTCTTTTTTGATGAAGTGCTGTTCATATCCTTTGCCCATTTTTTAATTGCCTTTTTGTTGTTGAGGTGTTGCAGTATCTTGCAGATTTTAGAGATTAGACCCTTATCAGCTATGAGGTAGCTAAAATTTTTTTTCCCAGTCTGAAGTCTTTTGATGAGCATAAGTGTTTGATTTTTAGGAGCTCCCAGTTATCAAGTTTCTCTTCTGATGTTTGTGCGTTGTTAGTTATGGTTTGTATACTATTTGAGCCATGTATTTGGGCCCATTAGCATCATCCCTTTTTTTTTCTTCCAGCGTCTTTATCATTTCAGATTTTATATTTAGGTCTTTGATTCATTTTGAGTTAATTTTTGTGTATAGTGTGAGGTATGGGTCCTGCTTCACATTTTTACAGATGGATATCCAGTTATGCCAGCTCCATTTGTTAAAGAGACTGTCTTTGCCACATTTAACAGACTTTGGGCCTTTATCAAGTTATCAGCTCATAGATGAATGGATTTACATCTGGGTTCTCAATTCTATTCCATTGGTCTATGTGGCTATCGTCGTAACAGTTGCAGGCTCTTTTGACCATGACTGTACAATAGGTTCTAAAATCAGGTAATGTGAGGCTTCTCATTTTGTTCTTCTTCTTCAGTAATGCTTTACTTATCCGAGGTGTCTTCCCTTTCCATATAAAGTTGGCAGTTTGTTTCTCCACCTTGTTAAAAAAAATGCTGTTGGAAGATGGATCAGGATTGCATTGTGTCTGTAGATCGCTTTGGGTAGAATTGACATTTTCACAATGTTGAGTCTTCCTATCCATTAGCATGGTATGTTTTTCCACTTATGTAGGTCTCTTTTGGTTTCCTGCAGTAGTGTTTTGTAGTTTTCTTTGTATAGGTCTTTTACGTCCTTGGTTAGATTTATTTTTAAGTACTTCATCTTCTTGGGGACTACTGTAAATGGTTTTGATTTGGTGATTTCCTTTTTGAAGTTTTCTTTGTTGGTGTAGAAGAATCCTACTGATTTTTTTATGTTTATCTTGTATCCTGCTACTTTGCTGAAATCTTCTATTAGTTCCAAAAGCTTTCTTGTGAATTCTTTGGGTTTTTCTGTGTATAAGATCATATCATCTGCGAATAGGGATAATTTTACCTCTTCCTTACTAATTCAGATGCTCTTTATTTCTTTTTCTTGCTGTACTGCTCTAGCTAGGACCTCCAGCACAATGTTGAGTAAGAATGGTGATAGAGGGCATCCTTGTATGCTTCCCGTTCTCAAGAGGAATGCTTTCAGTCTGTCTCTGTTTGGAATGATGTTAGCTGTTGGCTTCGTATAACTGCCCTTTATTATGTCTAGGAATTTCCCTTCTATTCCTGTTTTTCTGAGAGTTTTTATCAGGAATGGGTGTTGTACTTTGTCAAATGCCTTTTCTGTGTCAATTGACGAGATCATGTGATTCTTTTGTTTTATTTATTTGGTGGATTACATTGATTTTTTAATGTTGAACCATCCTGCATACCTGGTATGAATCCCACTTGGTCATAATGTATTATTTTTTTGATATGCTGTTAAATTATATTGGCTAGAATTTTGCAGAGGATTTTTGCATCTATGTTCATAAGGGATATTGGTCTATAATTTTCTTTTTTTGTGGTGCCTTTGCCTGGCTTTGGTATCAGGGTTATGCTGGCTTCATAGAATGAGTTCGGGAGTATTCCATCCTTTTCTATGCTCTGAAATACCCTTAGTAGTGTTGGTGTTAGCTCTTCTCTGAAAACTTGGTAGAATTCTCCAGTGCAACTGTCCAGGCCAGTGCTTTTTTTGTTGTTGTTGGGAGTTTTTTCTTTCTTTTTTTTTTTTTAACCTCTTCAATCTCTTCTTTTGTTATGGGTTCATTTAGTTTTTCTACCTTGGTTTGTGTTAGTTTAGGTCAGTAATGTGTTTATAGAAATCTGTCCATTTCCTATAGGTTTTCAAATTTGTTATAATACAATTTTTCATAGTATTCTATTATGATCCTTTTTATTTCAGGTGTGTCTGTTGTGATATCATTCATCTCACTTCTTATTTAGGTTCCTTACTTCTTCTCCTGTTTTTCTTTTATAAGTTCGGTGAGTGGTTTGTTGATCTTTTCAAACAACCAACTTTGGGTCTTGTTGATTCTTCCTATTGTTTTTGTGTTCTCAGTTTCATTTATTTCTGCTCTAATCTTTATTATTTCATTTCTTCTGGAGTCTGAGGGCTTCTTTTGCTGCTCTCTTTCTACTTGTTTGATTTGTGGGGTTAATGTTTTGATTTTAGCCCTTTCTTCTTTTTTGATGTGTGCATTTATTGCTATAAACTGACTTCTATGCACTGCTTTTGCTGTGTTCCAAAGGTTTTGGTAAGATGTGTTTTCATTCTCATTTCATTCTTTATGAATTTCTTTATTCCATCCTTGATTTCTTCTATAACCCAGTAGTTTTTAAGCAAGGTGTTGTTTAATTTCCATGTATTTGATTTTTTCTCCTTGCTGTTTCTACTTTTATGGCATTATGATCAGAGAAGATGCTTTGTACTATTTTAATGTTTTGGATTCTATTAAGCCTTGCTTTGTGGCCTAAAATGTGGTCTATTCTGGAGAATGTTCTATGGGCATTGGAAAAGAATGTAAACTTAACTGCTGTTGGGTGGAATGTTCTGTATATGTCTATGAGGTCAAGTTGGTTGATTGTGGCATTTAGATCTTCCATGTCTTTAGTGAGTTTCTTTCTAGATAGTCTGTCCTTCACTAAAAGTGGTGTGTTGAAGTCTCCTACTATTATTGTGGAGATGTGTATTTCTTTTTTCAATGCTGTTAGAGTTTGTTTTACGTATTTTGGAGACCTGTCAATGAGTGTTTATATATTTATTATGGTTATGTCCTCCTGGTGTATTGACCTTTTAATCATTATATACTGTCCTTCTTCATCCTTTATGGTGTATTTTTCTTTGAAATCTATTTTATCAGTCATTAATATTGCCACTCCTGCTCTTTTTTAGTGGTTGTTTGCTTGATATTTTTTTTCCATCCTTAGACTTTTAGTTAGTTTATGTCTTTGTGTCTAAGGTGTGTCTCTTGTAGTAGATAGCATATGTGTGTGTGTTTTAATCCACTCTGCCACTCTTTTGTCTCTTTACTAGTGCATTTAGGCTATTTACATTCAGTGTAATTACTGATAGATATGAGTTTACTGCTGTCATTTTTATGTTTTTTTTTTTTTTTGTGGTGTTGACAGTTTCTTTGGTATGCTTAATTTTCTGTTCTGAGTTCTTTTTTATGTATTTTATCTTCCTCTCTTTCATTATTGTTGATTTTGTGTTTGCTGAGTCTTTATGTTTTTCTTCTTTTTTATTTTGATAGGTAGGCTTATTTGCTTCATTTGTGGTTGCCTAGAAATTTACCTTTATTTTTCTAAGTTTAAACCAGTCTTTTATTTCTTGATATCTCCTTAACTTCCTCTCCGTATTGAAGTTCTATGACTACACTGTTTATTCCTTCTTTTCTGTTTTGGCTTCATTGTTTACATATTGATGTCTCTGGTTTCCTCTGGTTAGCTTTGATTTGTTTTTGTGAATTCCCTATCTGAGTTTGTAACTGGTTGATCTGTCCTGTGTCCTAGTCTTGGATTGTTGTCAGATGTTGTTGGTTCTCTAACCAGAGGACTCCCTTTAATATTTCTAGTAATTTTGGTTTGGTTTTTACAAATTCCCTTAATTTCTGTTTATCTGGAAATGACTAATTTCCCCAAATGTATTTGAGAGACAATTTTGCTGGATATATAATTCTTGGCTGGAAATGTTTTTCCTTCAAGGATTTATATAAGTCATCTCATTGCCTTCTTGCCTGCATAGCTTCTGCTGAGTAGTCCGAGCTTAGTCTTATTGGTTCTCCTTTGTAGGTCACTTTTCATTTATTCCTAGCTTCTCTCAAGATTCTTTCTTTGTCTTTGGTTTCAGCAAGTTTGATCACGATATGTCTTGGTGACTTTCTTTTGGGGTCTACCTTGTATGGGGTTCGTTGAGCTTCTTGGATAGATATTTTCTTGTCCTTCATGATATTAGGGAAGTTTTCTGCCAGCTAGTATTCAAGAATTCTCTCTGTATTTTCTGTTATCCCTCCCGTTCTCCTACTCTGATCACTTGTAGATTTTTCCTCTTGATAGTATTCCGTATAATTCTTACGCTTTCTTCATTTTTTTAAATTCTTTTTTTCTGATTTTTCCTCAAACAAATTGGCATCAAGAGATTTATCTTCAATTTCACTAATTCTGACTTCCATTGTCTCAATCCTGCTCCTATGACCTTCTATTGAGTTGTCTGATTCTGAAATTTTATTGTTAATCTTTTGGATTTCTAGTTGCTTTCTCTGTATGATTTCTAGTAGCCTGTTGTTTTAGTCATTTAGCACTGCTATAATAGAAATACTACAAGTGGATAGCGTTAACAAAGAGAAATTTATTTCCTCACAGTGTAGTAGGCTACAAGTCCAAACTCAGGGCGTCAGCTCCAGGAGAAGGCTTTCTCTCTCCGTTGGCTCTGGAGGAAGGTCCTTGTCATCAATCTTCCCCTGGTCGAAGAGCTTCTGAGGCACAGGGACCCTGGGTCCCAAGGATGTGCTCTGTTCCCAGTGCTGTTTTCTTGGTGATATGAGGTCCACAACTTTCTGCTGGCTTCCCTTTCCTTGTATCTCTTGTAAGATAAAAGGCAGTGCAGGTCACACCTTAGGGAAACTCCCTTTACATTGGATCAGGGATGTGACCTTAGTAAGGGTGTTATACAATCCCATCCTAATCCTAATCTTTAACATAAAATTGCAATCACAAAATGGAGGACAATCACACAATACTGGGAATCATGGCCCAGCCAAATTGATACACACATTTTTTGGGGGACATAATTCAATCCATGACAGCTGTTTATTCTTTCGTTTTATTCTTGTATTGTTTTCCTGAATTCTTCTATTGCTTTGTCTATGTGTTCCTTGGCTTGGTCTGAGTTTTGCCTGATCTTCTTCCTGATAGCTTGGAGAGCTCTGTATATTAGTCTTTTGAATTCTTTCTCAGGTAGGTCCATTGCCTTGACTTCTTATGGAGGGTTTTCTGGTTCTTTATTTTGGTTAATTGCTGGAGCTGTCTTGACCTACTTCATTATACGATTTGATATTGACTGTTGTCTCTGAGGCATAAGTAAGTTATATTTTTTTATTTATTGTATTTTTGTTTACCGTAACCTGTATTTTTCTTTTGTTTTGATTTGCCCAAGTAGGCTAGGTATGTGAGCTACTTTGATTGTTGGCATCAAGGAAGCTCTCACATCCTGTCTCCAGGTGGTCAGAGTGGCTTCTAGGAGTATGAGCCCAGGAGTCTGATCACTGTTCTTACGGGGATGTGGTTATTCAAGGCACAGGTGTCTGGGTCATTGTTCACTGAATGTGTGGTACAGACAGACTCTCCCCTACAGTTCCACATAGGCAGGGCTGCATGGGGGTGTTCGGAGCAGGCACAGGTCTCTGGTTGCAGTGGGGGACAATGTGTGGGGCAATGCAGCGGGCTGATGGCTGCCTGCAGGTGCCTTCATGGAGGGCATGTCCCTATCCCCTAGAGTGTATAGTGGTGGGAAGGAGAGTAGTGCAGCTGGTCCTTGGGTGTCCAGTGTCTTTGGCTGAAGGGATTGGGAGGCACCACTAGTTCTCAGACCTCTGTTGTGGGAGGTTAGATGGAGTGAGTGATACCACTGGCCCTCAGGCCCCCAGTGTGGGTGGGTGAGGCCCCTTCCTAGGGGATGGGTGGTGTTGAATATCACAAATCTGCAGCTCCCCCTTGACTGTTACAGGGGAAAATGGGCTTCTGGTATATGCTCTGCAGTTTTATGCTAATGAGGGCATGCAGTGTTGAATCCGCCCACAAGGGACTGGGCGGAGTGAGGGACACTGCATGTCCGTGGACCCCGTAAGCCAGTGGCTGGGTGAAGGGGCAAGACCTCTCCACTGGCCCTGAGTTCTCGGCTTAGGGTGTAGGGCATTGTTGAATGCTGTAGGACTGGTGTCAGAGTGGGGTAGGGGGTGGTTGAGAAAAAAGAAGTGATTCTCTGCTGTGAATCTCGAAGGGGAGGGGTTATTTTGCCAGCGTTCATGGTAGGATGGGAACTTGCACTTAATTTTTGTAGATCTGGTGTCACTCCTGGTTGGTTCTGGAGGTGCGTGCAGATTCACTGCTGTTTGGCTACACCAGATGAGGTGTGCCTTGGCTTGGGATGTTGCTGTTTGCCTCAGCCCATGTATGCTGTGCAGAATCAGCATCTGTCATTCCCCATTTCCACTGCTTTTGAATTGTCTCTCCTTCAACCTGCTGCTCACTCTGATTCTTCAGCTTTGCTTTTGATGATTAGGTTTCCTACATTGTTATATGTATTCAATTCACTTGGTTTTTGGGTCTTTGCTGTATAAGGGATGACAAGAAGCATCTGACTATTCCTCCATCTTGGCCCAGCCTCCTATTTTTTACTTTTCTCTTTTTCATTATAACATAAGGATTTTCCTCTGTCTCAGATACTTTTTGTAGACATTTAATTTCTATAATATTCTCATTAAATAAATATAATTCATGGCACAAATGTTATATCATTCTCTCAGTGTTCAATAGATAAATCTTATTTAATTAAGGGCCATGTTTTATATTTCTTTTTGTATTGATCCCAAGGCACCTAATACTGGAATGGATACATAAGTGGTATATTCTATTACTTATAATGAAAAAGATTTTTGGCCATACCTTCAGTTTCAGCAATAGTGGGCTGTATTATCTCAAACATGTTATTTCTCCTCCCTGGACCTCAGTTTTCTGTAAAAGAGTGAGTTGGATGATTTCTCTACCTCGTCTTCCTCCTCCTTCATTACTTCCAACATCATTGTTCACATTTATTTAGTATTAAAAAGGTGCAGTCATGTGTTAAATGTATTATTTGAATTATCCTAATTATTAATAATTTGCCACAATTAGACAGATGAGGAGAATGATGTCCAGAGAGTCCATAGTCACATAGCTTGTAAGTGGTAGAAATCAAATATAAATTCATCTATTTTATGAGGTCACACTCCTAACTACTATATGCTCTGTGACTGCCAGGTCTCTTCTGATACTAATGATTTAGAGACCTATAGCCCTAAATTAGGTTTCAGTGTCTCATCTAACTCTATCTGTGTGGTGGTTGACAAGAATGGACTGTAAGTAAACAATAATCTCTAAATTCTAATCTATAATTTATTGGTTTACCATTACTATTGAAAAACAATACTTATTTTATCTTCAGTTTACTCTGTGGACAGTAGCAATACTTCTGGGGAGCCACTGGAGGAACTTCTTTCAGAGAATCCACAAAATGGAAAAAATAGCCTCAGGGGATCCCTGTTGGCTGTGGAGTTTTTCAACTCTGAGGGAACATGAAATCCCAGATTTAAATGTAGGAAAGGCCTTTAGAACTTATTCCATTCATCTTCCCATGTGATCCTTGAATTCTCTTCATAACTAACCTCTTTATTTCTTCTCTGTTCTCCATGCTTTCTTGGCTCTTCCTTCTCCATTTTCTCCTTTGTACTTTTTTCCTTTCCCTCACTCTCTTCTTCCTTCATTTCTCTGGAAAGTTTGGCAGATGTATCCAGGTCTCAAATGCATCTTTTCACCTCTCAGCTGGTTGTCTTCTAAGTGCTTGGAGAAAATGGTTGATATCACTTATCTTTCTATTGTTTTTCTGTCAGGGAGCTCTGCCTGGGAGACCAGCTACATTTTACAATATTAATGATGTGCTATAAGAACCTAACATAACATTTTATAACCCTATAACAAATCTTATTATGAGATGACAATGAGGTACAGTACATTAAATATTCATCATCCTTGGTTTACTTTAAAACTTTAACAGAGGATAAAGCACAGAGGCTGCTTCCTACTAATTACTGTTATAAATATATAACTTGGTTTTTGATATTTAATGTGGGCCTCATAAAACTGTGATTGAAAACAATGCAGCATATCAATCAGGTGCCCTGCTGACATGCACCATGAAAAAAATACCCTGTTATTGTGTAGACAGTCCTATTAAATTTCTGCAGTAGTGGCAGCACTAACTCATAAGTACACAGTATTTCTCCCACTAGTCAGCTAGCACCTCTCAGACTACTCGAGTTGAAGATTTTACTTCTGTCCACTGGTAGCCCAGATAGTAAAAGGCAGTACTTCTGCCTTTAGTATCTGTGGGCATTTTCATTTGCTGGGATGCCTTGACTTGACATTGCTGAGTGTAATGTTTCCCTAGAGTCTGTGTTTTGGGAGAAGGGGAAGAAAAAACACTACTATCATCATCACTGTTCAATGTTATCAGTTATTGGTTGTGGAGAGCAAGTGTGGTATCGGAGAACACAAGAGCCTTGGTTCAAGTCCTGGCTTTAACAGTTACTGTGCTACCTCAGGGTCATTCTGTGGGTTAAGGTAGACAGACATAAAACTCCAGGGCATCCACAAGATGACAGTCTAACCAATCCTATGACCACACTCAGCTGCAATTCCCAGACTATATCCACTGTGGGAGAGTGAGAGAACTGTTATGAGGAATTACAGTCAGGTATTGAATCTTCTGCATCATTCAGGGAGTCTCAAACTTTGAACTTGTTTTAAAGTGTTTCTGGATAGGTAGCATCCTCCAGGTACATGGCAGAACAAAACATTTTTTTTGCAAATACAATGTTTAGTCCAATTAAAGATCCAGGCACATGAGAAAATTAGGCTCCATGAATAAAAATCAACAGAGAAAGCAGAAGCAAACCAAAAAAGACTTCAGATATTGGTGTTAACAGAGACAGATCTGTAAACAATATTACTGATTGTTTAAAGAAATATAACACAAATTGAAATTATTTGCAAGGAATAATAAATTGTAAGAAATTATTTGAAAAATGAGCCAAATAGAGTCCGTAGAAGCTCATTTCTTGAAATAAATTAACTATGATATAAAACTGAATAGTTGGGTTTAATAGTAGATTAGACATGTTTGATGATAGAATTAATGAACTGGAAGATTGGGCATAGGAAGTTATCCATAGTGTAAGCACAAAGGGAAAACAAGATGGAAAAATACAGAAGTAAGAAGTAGATATAATGAGAAGGCTCAACTTGTATATAATTGGAGTTCCAGAAGGAGTAGACAGAGAGAAAAAATGGGAGTGGGGGGAATATAAAGGATAATGTGGTGGTCTTAAAATATGCCTGTATTCTTTGACATGCCTCTCTTTGATAGATGGAGCCTAATTCCCCTACCCTTTGAATGTGGACTAGATTTAGAAACTTAGTTCTAATGAATAGAATGTGGTGGAAATGATGCCATGTGACCTCCAAAGCTAGGCCATAAAAGAGTAGCTTCTGCCTATCTCTCTTCCCTGGATTTCTTGTTCTAGCTGAAGCCAGCCACCATGTTGTGAGGACTTCATGCTGTGTGGAGAGGCCCACATGAAGAGAAATGGAGGCTTTCCACCAAAGCCTGCACCAACTTGACAGCCATGTGAATTGGTTAATTTGCTTTGGAAGTGAATCCTGCAGCCCCAGTTAAACCTTTAGTTGACTGCAGCCTCAGTTGATGTGTGAAAGCAACCTCATGAGAGATCTAGAGCCAGAACTTCTCAGTGAAGCCACTCCTGAATTTCCTTCCCACTGAACCTGTGAGACATAATAATTCTTTATTGTTTTAGCCACTAATTATTGGTGAATTTCGTATGTATCATAGATAAACTAACAGAGATAATGATTTAGAATTTTCAAGCACTGATAACAGATACCAATTAACAGATTCAAGACACCAAAAAAAAAAGCCAAGTAAAATAATAAAAAGAATATTGTAGTGAAAATGTAGATATAAAAGAAAAATTTCAAATAAGCCATAGAAAATAAATTACTTTCAAAGGAGTGGCTGCTAGACTAGGGATCAGGAAACTTTTTCTGAAAATGACCAAATAGTAGTTGTTTTGAGTTTTGAGGGCAATATGGCCTCTGTCACAACTACTCAACTTTGCTGTTGTTGCATGAGAGCAGCCATAGACAATATATAAATGAATGAGTGTGGTTGTGTTTCTATAAAAATACTTATGAGAACACGCTTAAGGCTGGATTTGGCTATGGGATGTAATTTGCTGACCTCTGTGTTAGACTGAAACTAACTTCTTAACAACAAAATGGAAGCCAGAAGACAGTGGAATAATATCTTCAATGTGGTTTAAAAAAAAGCTAATTCTGAATTCTATGCTAAAAGGGAATACTTTTCAAGAATGGAAGCAACATTAGACAATTTTTTCAAACAAACAAAAAGTGAGACTATTTGCTACTATCAGAGCCTCACTAAAGACAATTTCTATGGAGAAATTTCAAGTAGAAAGAAAGTGGTCCCTGATGGAAACTCTGAGGTGCAAGAAGAAATAAACAGCAAAGAGCATAAATCTAAATGAATTTTACAAAAAAAATGCTAATATTGTGAAATTTTTTAAATATAGAAATAATTGCACAACCAACATATATGTCAAGATAGTAGTAAGTGGAATTACCTGGACTGTATATTAAAAACAAATAAAGGTATTGTTTGACATTACTTTTTAATAGGTTAAAGGTGTAGGTTTCAATTTCTAATGTACTCATTAAAAATAGAAACCAAGTATATAATTTCCAAAATCAGCAGAGTTAAATAAAAAAATAGAATGATAACAAACAGTAACTCCAAAAGAAGACAAAGAAGGGGAGAAAGAGAAACTTAGAACAGGTGGGACAAATAGCACAAAATGAGATCGTTGATTAAAACCTAAGTACATCACTAACTACATACATGTACATGGATTAAAAATTTAATTAACAGAAAAATATTCAGAGTGTATTTTTAAAAATCCTACTATGTAATGTTTAAAAGAGATATATCTAAATATAAAATTGAGAGCAAAAGAATGAAAATGGATATACTGTACTAATATTAATCAAAAGAAATTGTGTAGCTCTATCGATATCAACAAAGCATGTAATTTAAGGCAAAAAAGGAAAGAATAAAAAAAACAAAAACCAAAAAACCCTCATAGTGGCAAAAGATGCCATTCAGCAGAAAGATATATTTGTGTGCATGTAATAACATGACCGCAAACTACCTAAAGCAAAAAATGACAAAATACAGGGAGAAATGGACAAATCTACAATGTAAAAATTTTAACAAGCTTCTCATCATAACTGATGGAACAGACAAAAATTCTACAAAAAGAGCATATAATTGTAGAACACAATAAATAAGATCCAAAGAACGTAAAAGAAAGGGAATAATAAACTGTAGAAGTAATTGAAAACAGGCAATAATGAGAATCAATAAAGGTAAAATTTGCTTCTCTTTCACAGCAATTAAGTGCTCGGCTGCTAGTTGAATGGTTGGCTGTTCAAACCCACCAGCTGCTCCTCAGGAGAAAGATGTGACAGTCTACTTCTGTAAAAATTTACAGCCTTGGAAACTGTATGGTGAACTTCTACTCTGTCTTCTAGGGTTGCTAAGAGTCCAGTGGGTTTGTTTTGGTTTTAATACTGATCAAGAAAAGAGAGAGAAGGCACAAATAGCAAATATCAGGAATAAAAAAGGAACATCATTACAGAGCCTTTAGATAATTTAAAAAGATAACAGGAGGCTATCACAAGAAAATGAACAAATCCCTAAGTATATACAAGTTAACAAAACTGACTCAAGAAGTACTAGAAAACCTGAAACTCCTATAACAAGTAAAGAAATTCAATCTGTTTTTAAAAACCTCCATTCCAGGAAACCTCCAAACCCTAATGAAGCTACTAGGGAGTTGTACTAAATATTCAACCAGAAGTAATTCAAATCTTACACCAACTTTTCCAGAGAATAGAAAAAGAGAGTGTATTCACCAACTCATATTATCAGGGTAGACTATGACAGTATGAGAAATAAAAATGCAAGCCAATCTCAATTATGAATATAAATGCAAAAATTCCAAACAAAACATCAGAAAATTGAATCAAGCATTATGTAAAAATGATACATTATGACTAACTTGGGTTTACTCAGGAAACATTTGTAGTGGTTAACATTAGAAAATTAATCATACAATTGTCTTTACAGATGCAGAAAAGTGTTTGCTGTAATTAAAAATCCATTTATAATAAACTTTCTTACCAAAAAGAAAAAGACAGAGACATTCTTAATTTGATAAATAATATCTACAGAAGATTTATAGCAAAACATTAAATATAATGGTGAAATGTTGAAACCTTCCCTTTGATGTTGACTACATGATGAGGATATCCATAATAAAGACATATTTCATTGAACTGGAAATCCTGGCCAATAAAGTAAGAGGACTGTCTTAGTCATCTAGTGCTGTTATAACAGAAATACCACAAGTGGGTGGCTTCAACAAAGAGAAGTTTATTCTCTCACAGGCCAGTAGGCTGCAAGTCCAAATTCAGGGCATCAGCTCCAGGAGAAGGCTTTCTGTCTCTGTCGGCCCTGGAGGAAGGTCTTTGTGATGCATCAGTCTTCCGTTGGTCTGGGAGCTTCTCTGCACAGGAACCTCAGGTCCAAAGGATGCGCTCTTCTCCCAGCACTGCTTTCTTGGTGGTATGAGGTTTGCATGTGTCTCTGCTCGTGTCTCTCTTTTATATCTCAAAAGAGATTGGCTTAAGACACTACCTAATCTTCTGGACCTCATCAGTATAACTGCTGCTAATCCATTTTATTACATCATAGTGATTGAATTTACAACACACAGGGAAATCACATCAGAGGATAAAATGGTAGACAACTATACAATAACTGGGAACCATGACCCAGCCAAATGGATACACACATTTTTGGGGGGACATAATTCAATCCATGACCAGGACAAAAACAGATAAGAAAGGAAAAGGAAGAAACAAAATTTTCATCAGTTGTAGATGATGTGGAAAATCTAAAAGAATCAATTATTGTTGTTAGGTGCCATTGAGTCGATTTTCGACTCATATTGACCCCATGTGACAGAGTAGGACTATTCCATAGAGTTTTCTAGGCTGTAATCTTTATGGGAGCAGATCACTAGGTGTTTCTCCTGCAGAGCGGCTGAGTGAGTTGAAGTGGCCAGGTGGATTTGAACAGCCAAACTTTGGGTTAGTAGCTGAATACTTAAAAGTTGTACCATCAGGGCTCCTTCAGCAAATTATCTAGCAATGTTCTTGAAAATGAAACTAACATATGGCAATACTCCACGATAACGTCATAAGTGAGATCAAATTCTATCAGGAAAATGTGAGAGATCATTTCTGGTGAGGTTAATGTAACATAATTTAAATTTTTTTTTTTTTACTTTTATAAAAATAAAGGGGATGAAACTTACGTTGTACCCAGTTGACAATACACTGACCCAAGAAAGGCCCACATTGTCACAAAGCAGAAGCAGTCACTTTCTAATTGTGTCTTAAAGACAGGAACTTTAGTCCACATAACTAAAAATGGAGCCAAGGCAGTGGACTCAAACACCAATTGCTTTATATACAAATTTGCATTATTGCAGAACACGTTATCACAGTTTTACTATAAATATTCAGTTATATTTCCATAAACCAGAAACAAGTGGAAAATGAAATTAAAGATGCTCAATTATAGGAGCATCAAAAATGTCAAATCAAAAAAAAACAAACCCATTACCGTTGAGTTGATTCTGACCCATAGTGACCCTGTAGGACTGCCCCATAGGGTTTCCAAGTAGTGGCTGGTGGATTCGAACTGACGTTTTGGTTAGCAGCCGAGTTCTTAACTATTGTGACACCAGGGCTTCTCAAAAAATGTCAACTACCTAGGAATAAATCTAATATAAGATGTGCAAAACATCTGTGGGGAAAACTACACTGTTGGGGTTAGAGGCAAGATTCTGAATAAAGGCAAGATCAGCTAATTACGAAGATTAGACGTGCAGGACCACACAAAGATAGCTGTTATAGTGGTGTTTGAGCAGTCTACCGGAATGCTAGTACCTAGTGTGTGACCAGCCTGGAGGACAGATGGGAGCCGAAAGGCCACATTTGGCCAGTGAAATCCGGCCAGAGGGAAAGGTCTTGATGTCAGCCTGGGCCTGATACCTACAGATGCTTAATCAGATAGTACTCAGACAGGGCTAGGAAATGCCAGTGTTAGGCCAGTGCCTGATTCCTGATCTTCTGAGGCATGAGTCAAGGAGTGGGCAGGTCAGGACTCTCCTCCATGCACTTGCTTCTGAGAAGAATGTTTGAGTCATTATCTTGAGGCCAACTTTGTGGGATTAGGTTAACTGGTATTCAGTCCAAACTATATTGATACTAGACATGAAATGGTAGATTGAAAGGCAGAAAAGTAAGTAAAATCAGGTTAGCTGGATGCATCTCCAAAGAGTTCTAAAAATTTTGACTGGTTTTTCAATGAAAAAATTTTTGAAAACTAGCTTGAATGTTAAAAACAAAGAAACCAAAAAAAAAACAAACTTCACCTCTCACTTCTAACATGTTTTAAGCTTATCTTTCTATTCTATTTCAACTACTTTTGGCAATGAGTCACTGAACAGGGCATTCTAAGGGCATTTCTAATACCCTTTAATTAAAACTCACAAGGGTTTGTATGATGTAATACTAAGGAAACCAATTATTCCCAGATATTCCTTTGCCAAAGAGCCTTGCATAGGAGATAAGCTGTTCTGCCCCCTGAAAACAACTTGCCTTTCTTTCTGAAAAGCTCTCTGCCTTCTACTACCACCAAACTTATGTCTTAGGCTCAGTTCCCCTAAAAGCAGAGCCTGAGACAAAAGCTGTGTAAGAACAGTTTATTTGGGGATGTGTTCTCAGTTACCAGAAATGATGATTAGGGTGATGGGAGGAGGAAGAGAAATATGAGGATGTGTTATTGAGTTGGCCACCATTACAGGAGGCTGCTCTCTGTTTGGTGGGACCTTCTGAGAAGCCATAGTAGGCAGTGGTGGTTCAGTGGTAGAATTCTCGCCCTCTATGCAGGAGACCCAGGTTCGATTTCCAGCCAATGCTCCTCATATGCAGCCACCATTCATGTCAGTGGAGGCTTGTGTGTTGCTGTGCTAAATAGGTTTCAGTGGACTTTCCAAACTAAGATGGACTAGGAAGAAAGGCCTGCTGATATACTTCCAAAACACCAGCCAATGAAAACCCTATGGATCACAATTGCCTGAGCCACAGCTGGTCATGGGGATGGTGCAGGACTGGGCCGCATTTTGTTCTGTTGTGCATAGGGTCAACTTGAGTTGGGGTCCCTCTCAACCACAACTGGTACCAACAACTTTCCAGAAGCCATAGGAAATATTTACTTCAAGGAAATAAGGAGAGAAAACATTTCCGTCAGTAACTGTCCCCTTCAGTCAAGGGTTATCCCTTAGACTTACGGGTTCTTCATGCATGAGTGCCAACCCCCAGAGTAGGACCTGCACAAAGCTGGCTGAAGCCTACACAGAAGATTTACAATGTTACACATACCTCCCTTCAGAGTTTAGGTCAAGCCCTTCCCATATGCCCCTCCCATCTGACCACCTCATTCCTCTGTCCGCCTTTGACACAAACTACTCACTCGAGTACTTGCTACTTTACTGTGCGAGTTATCATTGCATAGATTTACATCCTGGTACCAGTATGGTCAAGGACACGCTGAAGTCTGTGTGCCTGAGATCTTGGGCGTTCTTTATGCCTCAGTTTCTCAACCTGGAGAATAATGGATTGGATTATTCCAGGGCTCACAATTTTATATGTCAATAGGGACCAGACAGGTGAATAATAACTAAAGCAGGCTGAGATGTTTCCAAAATGATGTCTGTCTTAAGTTGTAGTCTTTCCACAAAAATGTGCTTTGTATGGATGTTAGATATATAGAAATTGTCCCCACATTTAAAAATAAATATGTCCTTTCTCATCTTTCCTGAAAAACCAAGCTCTCCTAGTCTATCTTGAATTCTCCCACTATAGACAGAAACACGTTTACGGGAACTATTACAGCACAATCTCAACGGTAAACGGTGGCTCACCCTCCACCACAATGTTGAGGAGACATTGGGTTGAGAAAAACTGTGGTGTACCCTCTAAGGGACAGCTGATACTCTGATTGTTGCTACTAGTTCCAAAGTTATCAGAATCTTCAGATTATTTATGAAAAGCCAGAAATCTAGATTTTTATTTGTAATTTCTCCATTTTTAAGTGCTGGCATCTCCTTCAAATTAATCTTAAAGACTAAGATTTGGCAAACTAAACTCTACTTTGGGCTTGTTCTAATTTGTAGGCCATCAGTTTTCTAACCTGGAATAAAAAATTCCTAAGAACATTTCCAGAGTTAATATGTTAAGGTTCATACTAATGATGGCCTCTTTTCCCACATCGTCACTGCCCAATCTGCCGTTGGACAGTCTCTGAAATCCCTGTCCAGACTGCAAATCCACTATCCCCTCAGTTCTGTGGTTCTGAACCTTGCGTCCCCGCCTGCAGCCCAGGCTGTCTGCCAGCTCAGTCACACAGCCTTAAGTTCTAAGAAACTCTGAGGTCCAAAAACAAGTAGCCATAAAATGAGACGTCATTCTTCTACCTAAGGATTATAACTCTGAGCCAAAAAGAAAAGGCAACAGAAACTATGGAAAGTCTAAGTTACAGGTATTGTGCTAACTGTAGGATGTGTTACTGCAAAACCAGAATAAATTGTACTATCTGGTGGGAAGCTGTGGGCAACCAGAGGGACAGAATTCTAACCAACTGCTCTGAACACAATCTTTTTGGTCTCGCCATCTGGCCCACCAATTTATTGACCTGATGGTTATTCCACTTTATACCTTTGAAGGACAATAACATACTGAGACTCTGAACACCTACAATTCATAGGTGTAGGGTGGAGTCTCAAGATACCTAGTTTTTTTTATATCTATTTTATTGATTGGGTATGAAATATCTGATAAAAGGCTTTTTTTTGTTGTTTTTTTTTTTTCAGATAAAGCAGTGATGCAAGGAGAAATACCGTTTGCCCTTTTGCATTTTTTTAAAACAGAAACATCTTAATCATTATAAAACAGCACCAGTTGTTTCTTCACCTCTGCAGCTATAGGCTGGGTCTCGTCAAGTTTTCCTCTCAGTTGTAAATGGGTCACTAAAGATAACAGTAATCATATAAATGGTATACAGCAGCTAACACTTATAGAATACCAACCATGTTTCTGGCACTAAGCTAAGTACTTAAAATGTCTCACTCACTTTATCTTCAGAACAGTCCTAGAGATTACGGTTATTTTTCCCATTTTACAGGTAAGGGAACTGAGCTTGGAGAGACTGCGACTTGCCAAGAACACACAGTCACTTAGTGGTGGAACCAGACCCACCTCGACTGTTCCACAAATCAAAGAAGTATTAGGTAGAGTTTTACTCAGGTTGTAGAGTATACAGCAACATTCATCCATAAATGCATTCATTCATGGCATTTGTTGTTTTGTAGCAGAGCCACATAAATACCTGACTGTTACTATTTTCTGTGGACAACACTCTGGAAGGCTGTGAGACTCATCTTTTCCGCAGCAGCCTTTATAGATAGAATAGTTACTACACTAGCTAATTTTGGGGGTGGTGCTTAGTATCAGCCACACCTAGAAACAAGGCATCCAGGGGCTGGCTGCAAGGCACCGGTTCATTCTGAATTTCTAAAATTCTTTGTACTAGTAATTATGGGCATCTGTTCTTCTAAAGGCATTTCCCAATGTTCATACATAATATTGTAAAAAAAAATAAGAATTTGAAAATAAGAATACAAGTTAAATCAGTTGCTATTGAGTCGACTCCGAGTCATGGTGACCTCATGTGTGTCAGAATAAAACTGTGCTCCATAGGGTTTTCAATGGCCGATATGTCAGAAGTAGATTGCCATGCCTTTCTTCCAAAGTGACTCTGGCTGAACTTGAATCTCCAGCCTTTTGGTTAGCAGCCAAGTGCATTAACCATCTGCACCACCCAGGAACTCCAGAATATAAGTTAGTAGAAGATATTGTGTATGTGTGTGTGTGTACACTCATTCACCTATCCAGCCACCAATCCATTCATTTATAATGAGTTATCATCTACTCTTCTGCTGCATCACTGTACTTGCTGTAACGTAGTTATCCCATGCCTCATTTCTCTTACTTCTGATGGCCATATGCCATCCTCCATTTCTCCTTGCCTCTATAGCAGGCAGTCAGCTGAACACATGCCTTCAGTGAGAGTAAGGTTCTAGCTGAGACCATATAGGACAGATCTATCAACCTATCCAGAGCTATCAATCCATCCCTGGGCTTTGCTCTGAACTGCCCTGCTTGGCATGGGGTCCCTTGGAGGTGGTGTCAAATAGAGGTTACATGAATAAGCTCTAGTGACAGCCAGCTTGGGTTCAAATCCAGCTTTGTCACTAACTATGGGATCTTGGACCTGGCCCTTAAATTCTCTGAGTCTCGGTGTTCCCATCTCAAAAACATGAATAAAATCTCAGAATTTTTGGGAGGATTAAGTGAGATTGTGCTTATGAAACCTTTAGTAGGGTTTTTTTTTTTTTTTGGTCATTTTTTTTCTTTTCAATTACTACTCGCATACTCAGATTAAAAATTTAAATCTATTAGTATTTTGACTGTAGTTTATTTTGCCCGTTTTGCTTTCAAGAATTTGCACACACCTTACATTATATGATCCTCTCAAGAATCCTTTTACAAAGACAGGGTATATAATTAATCCTCATTTTATGCATGGAGGAACACCTAAGCAAAGTTGTATTCCACAAAAACATTCTAGTGCTCTTTTTCTTTGTCCAATGCTGCCTTCCCAGCTCTCTAGAATTACAAAGGGAGAGGGAGTAGAAATTGCCTGGACCTTCATTACAAGATTTACCTTGTGGACTAAAGTTGAAAGTATTAGTCAATCATCTTCGTGGCAAATGTTATTCCTTCCAACCCACTATATAGTAAGGAAGATCTTGATTAGGGGTAAAGGGAATATCCATAGAGGAGACATCATCTTTTATACCATAAATCACAGATCACCCCATGACCACTTGACTTATAAAAGCTCTTGAATTCCACACTTTCTTGCTCAACAAACTACAGTGGATCATCACTGTGTTCAGTCTACACCTGACGTTCCCTCTCTAACATCGAGGAAACTCATTCTTCCATTCCTCCACATCCATCTGATTTCCTTGGGTGGTGCAGATGGTTAACACAGTGACTGCTAACTGAAAGATTAGAGGTTCGAGTCCACCCAGAGGCACTTTAGAAGAAAGGCCTCATGATCTGCTTCTGTAAAATCTACCATTGAGAACTCTATGGAGCACAGTTCTACTTCGACACACATGGGTCACCATGAATCAGAGTCAACTTGGCCTTAACTGGTTTAAAGATCATTAGCCTGTTCTACTAAGTTTTCTTAACACACTCTGCTTATAAGTCCTTGGGGCCACTGTTTATGGTGTCTCTAACAGCTAGCATGCCCTCCCTTCCTCTATCCTCTTTTCGTTATTCAGATTTTATGCATCCTTCATGTTAAATTGAATTATAAATGTATAGAAATACTTAGCAGAGTGTCTGTCTCATCATATGTTTTTAATAAATAGTACTTTTGTCTTTCCTTAAGACATACCTCCTCTTTTCCTGACCAATGAAACCTGCATGAATCTCTCTTTTCTTTGGACTCGAACAAGATAATTATTTCAAGTGTATGTTGTAGGTGCAAAGCTTTGGTGGCAGTCTTTTTCTGTTCTTTCTTTTGTTACTGCCAAAATTCTGGTTCTGGATGTTGTTAATATAGCATTACCTTTCAACTGCCCTCTTGACCTCCAATCTCTCCTTCCTTAATCCATCCCTTAACTGCCTCTGAAGTTATTTCTTTCAGTGAAAATTAGACTGTTTCTTCCCTAGCTCGAAAACTTTCTATAACTCTACCACTGCCTACAAGATAGAGCCCAAATACCTTACTTAGCCCAACATAAGGGTCACCAATGCCTGACCCTTGTCTGTCTTTTCAGCTTCATTTCTCCTAATATACCATTTGCACCTTCTGCTAAAATCTTACTAGAATAGCCAATGGTCCCTGAACAAGCCCCACTCGTTACCACTTCTTTCCTTTATATGCATGTTATTCCTTTTACTTGACTATCTACCCAATCTACCTCTTATTGCCTAGTTCAATAATATCCATTTTTAAGGACTTAGAATTTTATTTCTTCCACGAAACTTTCTAATCTCCACAGTCAGAATTAGTGCCTCTTTTGTCTCTGCTCTGATTACGCTTTGTGCCTCATTATAGCCTTCTGCTCACCCATTAGATTGGAAGCTCCTTTAGGATCTGGTTGTTGTTGTTAGGTACCGTCAGGTAGATTTAGACTCATTATGACTTCATGTGGTGGAGTAGAATTTCTCCATAGGGTTTTCTAAGATGTAATCTTTATGGAACAGATCTCCAGGTCTTTCTCCTGTGGAGCAGCTAATGGGTTTGAAGTGCCAACCTTTCGTTTAGTAGCAGCGTGCTTAACCTTTGTGCCATCACGGCTCTTAGGGTCTGGACCAGGTTTTATTTCTATTTGTATCACTTACAGCATCTAGTACAGACAGTTCCTGCTTCATTTGTTGGGGGAGCTGTTGAAAGAAGGAAGGCCCTTTCTTCAATCAATGCCATTCAAACTGTGAACAGTTAACAAACGTGAGATGTGTGTAGCTGCCGATTAGATCAGCAAGCAGTAGGCTACCTGGGCACTTTTATGTCTCCTTAGAGATACGCATTTATTAACTGTGCCCTTCAAAAGAGGGTAAACTTCAGAGAGTTCTCAGTGAATGTTTACAAGACACCCAGTGGAGCCCAGAGGAGTTGCTTAAATCCTCTGTTCCTTTTCTCTTACCTCTCCTTCTCCCACCCCCTGTTGCACCCACCTTCCCAACCCCTGGGATAGCCAGGGGCAGGCAGGCAACATCAAAAGCCTAACGAATCCAGATGCAGAAAAATACATCTTAGAGCTCTTAGCTCTTTGTCAGGGCTGATCCTGGAGGGAAGTGTTTTGTATCATAAACAATGAGAAAGCCCATGCAGCCTTGCAAATTAGCACAGACTGGCCACGGCACAGTCTGGTCTGGAAGATACCAGGCAGAAAATGAGTAAGAAAAGTCATGGGAATGAAAAATATAACTTCTAATCCTAGCACTGTGTGATACCCAGCATGAACACTCATCGTTTTGGGGGAAATTTTCTATGGAGATTGGTATCGAATGCAAAGAATAGTGGAAAAATTGTGGAGCCAGGGGCGTGAGGAGGGTGATATTATATTTGTAACCTGTTATTATTATGATGGATAATTTGAGTGTGTTTTCCTAGAGCATGAGTAAGTGACCCCTGTTTATTCTGGGAACTCCTCCTTCTTCAAGGAGCCTTGGGGGTACAGTGGTTAAAGCACTCAGCTGTGGGCAGTCTGAACCCACCAGCTGTTCCCCTGGCAATCTGCTCCAGTAAAGCCTAGGAAACCCTATGAGGCACTTCTAGTCTGTCCTACAGGGTTCTATGAGTCAGAATCGTCTTGAGGGCACACAACAACAACAACAAAGCTCCTTCTTCTGATCAGTAAGGGTGAGGCCAAATCCATGGTGGTAGATTCCAAGCAACTATTTTGTATACTGCGACCCTGGGACCCTCAACCTCGTACTTTGCCAGTTGAATGAACTAACTAAGAGTGAACATCTGACTCAAGCTAGATCAGTCAGAATCCCTTTCCTGGGAATTTGAGATTGGACTTTAGCTATAGTCAATCTCTTCAGGTAGCTGAACATGTAACATGAAAACCTGATGGCTGCTGGTAGCCATAAGTGTTAACATGGCCCAAGGTCCAGTGGAAGCTATTCTTCAGCAAGAGGATGATGAAGATGACACTTAGAAAGGGACAGAAGTGAGAGACAAGGGCTACCTGGAGTTTCCTGGTGTCCTCCCACCTCCTTCCCCAAGTTTTTCCATGACTTGGCCAGCCATAGTGATGAACACTTCCAACATTGATAGCTCCTTCCTTTAAATGCAGGCAAGGATCATTTTTTAAGAAATAAAATATGATCACAAAAACAACAGCCTCATTCTGTCTAACATTATAGAGTTCAATGGAATGTTATGCAGACGTTAAAAAGGATGTTTACAAAAGGTTCCTGATAATCTGGGGAAATGCTTATGTTAGAATGTCAAGTGAAAAAAAAATCAGAGGAAAAATTGTATATATAGTATGAGCTTAACAACATTAAAACTTCCATGAAACTATGCATTAAGATACAGTGAAAACAAAATTCAAATATTAACTGTGTCTGTCTTTCTGTTTCGTATCTTTCAGTTTTTGTTTCTAATAAGCACATGTTTCTTTTTATAATAGAAATGGCCATTTTTATTTGAAAAAATTTTTATATTGCCTAAGTTTGTGAATTATCAGCTACACTTGGAATTTGAAATAACACCAACTGGAAGATCACAGAATGCTAATATTGCAAGGGATCTTAAAAAGTCTAGAGTTTTTAGTATTTCTTTGAGGTTATACAACTCTTCAAATCTGATGAAAATTTTGGCCCTTCTTTTTAGAAAGAAAATGTGTATTAATGTAAATACATTAGGATGCTTTCATCACAACTTACAAAAACCCTGTTCACATGGGCTTAAAGTATAAAGAAAATTTATTGTTTCAAGTAACCAAAAAGTCCAGGAGGGTGGCACAATGGTTAAGTGCTTGGCTCCTAACCAAAAGGTTGGTGGTTTGAACCTACCAGTCACTCCACGAGAGAAAAGACCTGGCAATCTGCTCTGGTAAAGATTAGACTAAAACCAAACCCATTGCTGTGGAGTCGATTCTGACTCATAGCGACTCTATAGGATAAACTAAAACTGCCCATGGGGTTTCCAAGGCTATAAATCTTTACAGAAGCAGACCACCACATCATCCACCCCCAGAGTGGCTGGTGGGTTCGAACAGCTGACCTTTCAGTTAGTAGTCCAGTGCTTAACTACTGTACCACCAGGGCTCCTTCTTCCCATAAAGATTACAGCCTAGGAAATCCTATAGGGCCATTATACTCTGCCTTTATAGGGTCACTAAGAGTCAGAATCGACCGGATGGCATGCAACAACAGCAGTCTGGCTTCAGGTGACACTTGATCCAGTAACTCAACAATGTTACAGAGGCTCTGTTTTTTGTTCTTTTGTATGTTTGTTTTTCCCTATTTCTGCTCATCCTTCCTCAAATTTAACTTTATCCTAAGGCTGATTCACCTAGAAGTCCCAGAATGGTTGTCAGAATCTCTGAGGTTTCATACTTACTCATTTGCAGCCAGTAGGAAAGAGAGTCTTTGCCTCAGCATTTCTAGCACATACCCTGTGATTCTTAAACTGACTGGTCAAGCTGAGGTTCCATGCCTAACCTTGAGTCAATCCTGTGTCAGGATAATTGAATGTGCTGTTGGGCTCAGCCTAGGTCATGTGTCCACCCAGCTTCCCCAGACCATATTCATCTACCAGTAGAAATTGGACTTGATGTCATGGTGTTCCCTAGTTCATGCTACCCTGGAGTCTCAGACTAGATTTTTGTCTATATTCTAAGGACAATGGAAAGGCACAGGAGAATTTTAATCTTTCGAAATCACTGCCAGTGACACCCAGGTGGATGGATGAATGGGGTACGCAAAGGTTTGTGAAATGGTTTTGGAGAATGTGAACAAGCACTGCTGAAGGTTTAAGGGCAGTGAAATCTGAGAAATCTCACCTCTGATGTTCCAGCTCCTAAACCCATTTATCTGGGTGAAGCTCTGACTTGTCATCAGCCTACTCCATTGTTTTCCAATAAATTCACATGTATACCTACTGGAGAGAGGCGTATATTCCTTTATCAAATAAATAATAATAACACGTATTTGTGATGGTTGTAGTGATGATGATGTTGATGATGATAAAATTGATGACGATGGTAATAATGGTAATAAATGTGTTGCCTGGACTATTTTAAACTTTGTTCAAACCACCTTAAGAAAAAAAGCAGATTGATTGGCTCACTTATCCAACAAGTTCAGCTATAGCTGGATCCGAGGTTCTGTACCTTCAGCTCTCAGATGGCTTCACCCACAGGGTAGGAGTGATCATCACTGGCAGATCAACACTGTCCCATTTCTAGATTGCTTAACTCTATGGATGATGGAACCATTCACTGAGCTGGAAGACAAGCTTTAGAGAGAAGATTATGAATTTGGTTTTAGATATGTTGACTTACTGATGACTTAGTGGCCTCAGAGAGGTCTTCAGGCCTCTGAGGAAGAGGCATTTAAGCCAAGATTTGTAAGGATGAGCTGACCAAGTGCAGCAGTGGCCAGGGAGTGAGGGGAAGGCATTCTGGGCAAATACCTTAATCAGGATAGGACTGATGGCATTTGAGATCTGAAAGATCTGTGGCTGGAGGATAGTGAGCAAGGGAGAGAGAGTAGCACAAGCTGCAATTGTGGAGTAAGCAGGGCCCAGCTCACGCAGAGGCATTTAGGACATCATAACCCACCAGTTGAGCAACCCGTGTAGGATAAAAGCTTCTTGCCTGGCCCTGGGGTAGAAAACATATCTACAATAAGACCCACTTAGGACGTATCACCATCCCTGATGGTGGCAGGGGAATGATGTCCTCTAATTGGCTATCTCTGTAATATGTGATTATCTCAGTGGTGGAAAGGTAGTTAGGAGCTGATCACCACCTGTGTTTCCAATGAGAAGGACTAGTTCCATTATAAAAAGAAGGGCTAAGGAATTTGGGGCAGCCGAAAACAAACACATGAACAAAACCTCAAACACGTTTTCTGTATTGATAATATTAATGATAATCATGATGATATAATACATACATTACATTTTATTGGTTGCTATGATGTGACTTATGAATAAAGAAGACTGAAGAAGAATCGATGCATTTGAATTATGGTGTTGGTGAAGAAAATTGAATGTACCATGGACAGCCAGAAGAACGATCAGATCTATTTTTGGAAGATGTACGGCCAGAATCCACCTTAGAAGGGAGGATGTCAAGACTTCATCTCACATACTTTGGACATGTTATCAAAAGGGACCAGTCTCTGGAGAGGGACATCATGTTTGGTAAGATAGAGGGTCAGCAAAAAAGAGGAAGGCCCTCAATAAGATGGATTGACACAGTGGCTGCAACAATGAGCTTAAACATAGCAACAATTGTGATGATGGTGCAAGACTGGACAGGGTTTTGTTCTGTTGTACTTAGGGCCGCTATGAGTTGGAACCAACTCAGCAGCACCTAACAACAAATGATGTGCCAGAAACTGTGCTGAGCACTTTTCTTACATTATCTAATTTAAAACCACAATAACTTTTTGAGTTAGGTATTATTATTATCCCCATTTTACAGAAGAGGAAACTGAGGTTGAAAGAGAGTAATTTATTGTCTGAGATCACACAGTAACTACCAGGGCCAGTATTAAAAGCCAGGTAGTCTGTCTTGGGAGGCTGAGCTCTTATCTATGTATATGGTAACTTTCTCAGAAAGTCTGACTAGCTTAACTTACCACAGCATCTCCATGATATAAGCAAGATCAGGGTGTGGCAGCTGTGACAATGTGCTTCTAAGATCTCAGACTGCCTCAGTTGCTGCACTCTAAAACCCATCACCACATTGACGTTAAGGCCACACTTCCCACGGGGTACTCCCAGCCGGTGACTGAGCCTGGCAAAGGCACTAAGCAGACCTGTTTCTGGGAGATACGGGACTTCTTGGATGAGCAACTTTAGTTCAAGGATTCCCTATTGGCTTTGCTGAACTTCCTGAGAATTGAAATTTGGTCTAAGACTCTTTCACTCACTGTTCCTTCCTTTGTTCTCTGGTTCATGAGGGACAGAACTGCATTGCACTTGGTGGCTCTCCAGCCTCCTTCAGAGCCCACCCCATTTTCCTGTCAGGTGTTTTCTCTAATTAATCTCTTGCAGTTGTAATCTATTTTAACATCTCTTTCTGGGAGGACCCGGGCTAAAGCACAAGGGAATTCAGGAATTTCAATAAATCTATTTATATTCAAAATATTTATCACTTTCAGAGTCAACATTTGGCCTAGGTATGTTTTTGACGATGAGAAATCCTGTGTTCTGTAAATCATCAAAAGTACTAGCAATAGTTCAAGTACGCTAATGGAACATAATTATACTAATTAGATAAATTTTAAAATTTTTTTAGAAATATCCTCACAGATTGTTAACCATTGTCATAGGGCAATATGTGTACTGGTCAATGAGAAACTATTTTGTTCTGTAAAACCTCATCTAAAGTACCAAAAAAAAAAAAAAAAAGAATTATCTATGTGAGAGCAAATTGACAATAGCAACTCAAAAGGTTTGATGGGAAGCCTAGGGGACAGTGAGTTGAAGACAATGGTGATGGAATAATTTGGAAAAGGATAGTGAGAATATCAGCACAACTGGAAGAACGTAATCGATATCACCAAAATGTACATGTAGAAATTTTTGAAATGGTGTATCTTTGGCTATGTATATTTTCACCAAAAAAAGAAAAAAAGTTCTTCTGAGGTCGAGAAGGGAGAGTGCTGATATGTCGTGGGGTTGTTAACCAATGTCATAAAACAATATGTGTACTGAGTGTTTACTGAGAAACTATTTGTTCTGTAAACCTTCACCTAAAGTATAATAAAAAAAAATTTTTTAAACGAAATAATTTTGAAGCACTGCTATCCTAAGGCAGACCAGAAATAATAATTTCAATTGCTCATTATAATGAATAATAATGACTGTATTTGGTTTATTGAGCTCTGGTGGCAAAGTGGTTAAAGCACTTGGCTGCTAACCAAAAGGTCAGTGGTTTAAACTCACTAACCACTGCATGGAAGAAAGATGTGCAGTCTGCCTCCATAAAAATTGACAGCCTCGGAAACCCAATGGGGCAGTTCTACTCTGTCTCATAGGGTTGCCGCAAGTCGGAATCGACTCGACAGCAGTGGATTTGGTTTTTGGTTTGGGGTGTTTGGTTTAATTTTGCTCTTCACAAACTGTGTTGTGTGGAATACAACTTCTCTGTGAGAAACTGTATGTGTTTTTTTAAAAAAAGGTGTTCTGTGGTCAAATTCGTTTGACAGACATTTACTAGGCTTTGTGTCAGGCATTGTACCAAGTAGCAGGGATTCAGCAATGAATAGACAGTCAGTATCCCTGTCCTTATCAAGCTTATGTTCCATGTCCTCATGGGCCTTTTAATTAGAGTCAATAATCAATAAACAAGTAAATAAAGAAATGAACCAGGTGTGAGGGAAATAAAGGAGGTCAAAGGATAAGGGTAACTGGGACGGGCCATATGTGGTTTAGATGGAGTGGTGGGAATGGCCTAGTGAGGGAATTGACATTTCAGCTGAAAATTGAGGGGGAAAAGGAGTGGACCATGCAAAGAGCTGGGGAGGGTATAAGGAGTGGCAAATGCAAAGAAAGAATGAGAGTGCAAAGAGTTTGGTTAGTGGGAAGAACTAACGGTAGGAGGGTGCAGTTAGAACATGGGGATTGGAGGTGAGGGCCATGCTTGAGCTTGGGAAGGGTGATAGAAGTTAGTTGTAGTAACTTTCTTGTGGAATCTGGGATTTTCTATGTATAGAATCATGTGTAGATAGGGATAGTGTTCCCTCTTCCTTACTAATTTGGATACTCTCTGGCTAGGACTTCCAGCACAATATTAAATAAGACTGGTGACAATGGACATCCTTGTCTAAATGGGCATCCTTGTCTTGTTCCCATTCTCAAGGGGAATGCTGTCAATCTCTCTCCACTGAGAGTAACGTTGGCTGTTGGTTTCGCATATATGCCCTTTATTGTGTTGAGGAATTTCCCTTCTATTCCTATTTTGCTAGAGAGTTTTTATCAGGAAAGCATGTTGGACTTTATCAAATGCCTTTTCTGCATCGATTGAGATGATTATGTGATTCTTTTCCTTTGTTTTATTTATAGGTGAGTTACATTGATTGATTTTCTAATGTTGAACCATCCTTGAATCCCTAGTATGAATCCCACCTGATCATGATATATTATTTTTTTGATACGCTGTTGCATTGTGTTGGCTAGAATTTTTTAAAAAATTTTATTGTTCTTTAGATGAAGGTTTACAGAACAAATAGTTTCTCATTAAACAGTTAGTGCACATATTGTTTTATGACAATGGTTAACAGCCCCAAGACATGTCAACACTGTCCCTTCTCGACCTTGGGTTCCCTATTACCAGCTTTCCTGTCCCCGCCTGCCTTCTAGTCCTTGTCCCTGGACTGTTGTGCCCCATTAGTCTTGTTTTGTTTTATGGGTCTGTCTAATCTTTGGCTGAACGGTGAACCTCAGGAGTGACTTCATTACTGAGCTAAAAGGGTGTCCGGGGGCCATACTCTCAAGGTTTCTCCACTCTCTGTCAGGCCAGTAAGTCTAGTCTTTTTTTGTGAGTTAGAATTTTGTTCTGCGTTTTTCTCTAGCTCTGTCCGGGACCTTCTATTGCAATCCCTGCAGAGCAGTCAGTGGTGGTAGCTGGGCACCATCTAGTTGTACTGGACTCAGTGTAGTGGAGGCCGTGGTAGTTGTGGTCCATTAGTCCTTTGGACTAATCTTTCCCTTGTATCTTGTTTTCTTCATTCTCCCTTGCTCCCAAAGGGGTGAGAATAGTGGAGTATCTTAGATGGCTGCTCACAGGCTTTTAAGACCCCAGATGCTACTCGCCAAGGTAAAATGTAGAACACTTTCTTTATAAACTATGTTATGCCAATTGAGCTGGCTGTTCTTTGAGACCATAATCCCTACAGCCCTCTGTGTTGGCTAGAATTTTTGCATCTATATTCATGAGGGATATTAGTCTGTCTTTTTTTGTGTGACATCTTTGCCTGGCTTTAGTATCAGGGTTATGCTGGCTTCATAGAATGAATTAGGGAGTATTCCTTCCTTTTCTATGTACTAGAATAGTTTGAGTAGAATTAGTGTCAGCTCTTCTCTGAACGTTTGGTAGAGTCCTCCAATGAAGCCACCTGAGCTGGAGCTTTTTTTTGTTGGGAGGTTTTTGTTTTTGTTTTTTTTATGACATCTTCAACTACTCCTTTTGTTTTGGGTCTGTTTATATTTTCTTCCTCTGTGTTAGTTTAGGTAGGTAGTTTGTTTCTAGAAATTTGTCTGGTTTTATAGCGTTACGGTCAGAGAAGATGCTTTATATTATGTCAATGTTTTTGAATATATTGAGGCTTGCTCTGTGTCCTAGAATATGGTCTATTCTGGAGAATGATCCATGTACATTGGAGAAGAATGTGTACTGTGATGCTGTTGGGTGTTGCGTTGTGTATATGTGTATGAGGTCAAGGTGGTTGATTGTGTAAATCGTAGCTCTTCTGTATCTTTACTGAGTTTCTAATTGTTGCGTCTATCATCAAAAGTGGTGTGTTAAAGTCTCCAACTATTATCCTTGAACTATCTATTTCTCTTTTCAATTCTGTTAGAGTTTGTTTTATGTATTTTGGAACTCTGTCATTGGATGTGTAAATGTTTATTATTGTTAAGTCTTCTTGGTGAATTGACCTTTTAATCATTATATAATGCCCTTCTTTGTCTCTCATAATTGATTTTGACTTAAAGTGTATTTTGTCCAAAATTATTATTGCTACTCCTGCTCTCTTCCATTTGCTTGACATATTTTTTTCCATCCTTTTATTTGTAACTTATTTATGTTTTTGTGTCTAAGCTGTGTCTCTTGTAGGCAGCATGTTGATGGGTGTGATGGTCAAGGTTGTTTGCCAACTTGGCTGGATCGTGATTGTCAATGGTGTGGCACTTATGATGTTGTTTGGCAGCTATGGAATGATGTAATCACCTCCGTAATGAGATCTGATATAATGTAATCATCTACATGATGAGATCTGTTATGAGCAGCCAATCAGTTGAAAGGGATTTTCCTTGAGGGTGTGGCCTGCATCTAACATAGGTGGACTTTCTGGCAAAGCTTGCTGGCTTTTGCTCACTCTGGATCCTGCAGCTGGCACCTGTTCATCTGACCTCTGGTTCTTGGGACTTGAGCTAGCAGCTTACCTGCCGATCATGGGATTAGTCAGCCTCCGCAGCCTGTGAGCTAGAGGACTGCTGTCTGACCTGCCGATCTTGGGTTTGCCAGCCCCTGTAGCTATGTGAATCAGTAGAAGCCTCCAGCCTGACTCACAGACTTTGGACTTTCCAGACTCTATAACCACGTGAGCCATTTCCTTGTTATAAATCTCTCTATATATTTATACACTTCACTGATTTTGCTTCTCTAAAGAACCCAGTCTAAGAAAATAGGTCGTAGTATTTTTATTCATTCTGCCACTCTCTGTCTCTTGAATGGTGCATTTAATCCATTTACATTCAGTGTTATTAATGATAGGTATGGAATCTTTGCTGTCATTTTGTTATACGTTTGCACGTGTGTGTATGTGTATGTAGTGTTAACAGTTTTTTTGTTCCTCTTAATTTTCTGTACTGAGTTCTTTTTGTATATGACTTTCTTTTCCTATCAATTATTGTTGATATGTTTACTGAGTCTTCTTTATTTTTTTCTTTATTTTGGTGAGTAGTTTTATTATTTTTGTTTGTGATTACCTTGAAGTTTGCCTTTATCCCCTTAAATTTAAAACTATCTGTCATATCTTGAAATCACCTTGACTTCCTCTCCATATGGAAGGTCTATAACTACACCTTTTATTCACCTGTTTTGTTTTGAAGTTGTTGTCATTTACTGCTTAACACTCTGGTTCCCTGTAGTCAGTTTTGTAGCTTTATTTTACTTTTGTGAAATCTTTTTCAAGGTTGTATCTGGGTGATGCTGTTGTGTGTCTTTATCTCAGGTTGTTGTCTGATGTTGATGGTTCTTTAGCTGAAGGACTCCCTTTAATATTTTTTGTAAGGTTGGTCTGGTTTTTACAAATTCCCTTAATTTCTGCTTATCTGAGAATGTCTTAGTTTCACCATCATTTTTGTAAGACTGTTTTCCTGAATATATGATTATTGGTTGGCAATTCTTTTCTTTCAGCATTTTATATATGCCATCCCATTGCCTTCTTGTTTGCATGGTTTCTGATGAGAAATCAGTGCTTAGTCTTTTTGGTGCCCCTTTGTAAGCATATTTTGTTTTTCACCAACTGCTCTCAGGGGTCTTTCTTTAGCTTCGTTTTGGAAAGTTTGGTTGTGGTGTCTTGGTGAATTTTGTCTGCAGTCTGTCCTGTATGGGGTTCATTAAGCTTCTTGGATGGAACCTTCTCATGTTTCATGATACTTGGAAAGTTTTCTGCCAATATATCTTCAAAAAATTTCTCTGTAGGTTTTTTTTTTCTCCTCTTGTGGAATTCCTATTATGTGTAAATTATTCCTCTTGATGGTGTCCCTCCATAACACTTAAGCTTTCTTTATTCTTTTTTTTGATTGTTCCTCCAACAAATCAATACCAAGGGAATCTGTCCTCTATTTTGCTGATTTTTTCTTCCATTGATTCAATTCTACTTCTGGGTCCTTCCATTGTGCTATCTATTTCTGATATTTTCTTGTTAATCTTCTGAATGTCTAGTTGTTTTTGTATGGTTTCTAATTGTCTGTTGAGTTTATTATTTTGTTCTTGTATTGTTTTCCTGAATTTTTCTAGGGTTTTTTTTCTGTGTTCTCTTTGATCTCTTTGAGGATCCTAAATAAAAGTCTTTAGAATTCCTTCTCAGAGAGTTTTATTATCATTTCTTTCCCAGGGAAGTTTTCTTTCCTTTTATTTTTCCATTTGTTTGAGCCATCTTATCCTATTTCTTTGATTTGTTATTGTCTGCTGTTTCCAAGGCATTAAAGTGTGCTATTTATTTATATGTTTATTGTGTGTTTGTTAATTTTGTCCTGATTTTTTTGTTTTGTTTAGTTTTGATATATCAGGGTGGTGGGACAGGTATGTTCCTCCTATCACCAGTCTGGCAGCATGAGTGTGCTTGCCATCTGTTGTCGAGTGGATGAGGTGGTGGTGGGGGTGATGAGCAGGGCAGGGGGGGGTTATGTGCGGGGTGCATGTGCGCTGCCATCAGTTTTTGTTCTGGTATTGTGGGAGGCCCCACTCCTGCTGCCAGGTGGGAGGAGTGGCTGGGAGTTGGTGGGCAGCGCAGATGCATGTCGTCGGTCACAGGTGGAGTGGGGCTGGACAAGGGAAAACTGGGGCTTGTACCATGTCCCCCGGTAGGGGGAGTGGCAGGGGTGGGGGAGTTCATACCACTAGTCACTGGGAGGGTGGGTGTATTGGGAGGGTGCTCCTCTGGTCACCAGGTGTGAACGCTGGGCCTCTCCCTGTAGGCTGCAGCCAGCAGTTGGGACCTAGCCCCGACCAAATGTGAGGAGGTGAGAGGCTGCTTAGAGACTAGTCCAAAGGGGACCTCGTGATGGATCTATACTCTATGGATCTACTACTCTGTGTGCACCACCCACGCTAATGGTTGGGGGCCACCACTGGTGAGTGGTCCTCTCTCTGATTCCTGGCTCCCTCCCTGCTCTGTGGTTGCTAGGATACCTGGAGCTCTCACCCACCTTCCTATACTTTCCCTTCTTAGACCCAGTTCTTGTCCTGCTCACCTTGCTTCACTCCAGGTTTATCTACACAGTTTCTCTGTCTCCTACTGGGAATTCCATGAAATTGCCTTTCTCTTCTCCTCATCTGGGGTCACTGCTCACTGTCTCAAGATGGCCATGCTGTGCTGGGCTAGTTGCAGGGCACCTCTCATCCATGACTCTCTTAATTCACTGTTTTGGTTCAATTTCCCCTTCCAGTCGGTGTTTGCTCTAATTCTTCATCCTTCTTCTTGATGTTCAGGGCTCCAGGATTGTCATTTATATCTGTTTCACTTGATTTCTCAGGTCTTTGCTGTAGGGGGATGGCATCCATCTTGGGCCATTTTCTCAGGCTTTTTTTCTTGATGTTAATGACCTTACACACAAGAAATAAGATGTTCTAGGGAAAGTTTCTTCATTTTAATGAATAAAATCTCATTATAAAACAAACACATGTATATACTAAAAAAAAAAAAAAAAAAAAAAACCACAATCCCTTGCCACCAAGCCAATTCCAACTCATAACTACACTATAGGAGAGAGTAGAAGTGCCCCATAGGGATTCCAAGGAGCAGCTGGTGGATTTGAACTTCTGACACTTTGGTTAGCAGCCAAGCTCTTAACCACTGCACCACCAGGGCTCCAAGTATATACTACTTTAACAAAATAATCTTGTCTCATTTACACTGTGCAATAAAGTAAATAAATGCCTTTTGATGATCAATTCCTGATTTCCTACCTCTGTCTTCCTTCATTTTGCAGAACCACCAAATATAGGACCTAACCAAGTTATGAAATCATATACTCATTCAGTACTCATTGGTTGATCATGCCCTCTGTTCTGGGCATGGATACAGATGTTTCTCTTTAGCAGGCTTTACAGAGCCTTGAATGTATCTTCATTTCATTTTCAGCAACAGAGAATGAGCATGCTCTCTCATTGGTTGCTCTCTGAGGATATTAAGAGCTTCTGAGCCCTGGATCCCCTGTACTGGTTGACTTCACCAACTTAAATGCACCTCACTCAGGAAACCAACCATAACCAATTGCCATTAAGTCATATACGACTCATGGAAACCCCACAAGTGTCACAGGAGAACTGTGCTCCATAGGGTTTTCAATAGATTATTTTTTTGAAGTAGATCACCAGTCCTTTCTTCCAAGGTACCTCTGGGTGGACTCGAACCTACAACTTTTTGATTCACAGCCAAGTGCATTAACAATGTGCATCACCCAAGGACTCGCATGCAAGAGACAGCAGGGACCAAACTTGGCTGATTGAATAGGGGAAAAAAACTTCTAAAGTATATGGGAATGGTAGGAAAACCAGTCAAATAATCATGATTTCTTTGCTTTCCAACTAAAACTGAGAGTTGTTGTTAAAATTTTGGTCCATTAAAGTGTTTTTTTTTTTTTTTCAAACCTGCCTTGCCTAAGTAGATTTAATTTTTTTTCTCCTGACACTTGTCAGCTTGGGGAAAAAAAAGAAAAGAAAACTTAATTGCAACATTTATGTCTAATTGCTGGGTGATGAATGATTGGGGAATTTTTACTTTCCAGAAACACCAAAACAACAACAACAAAAAATCGTAACACAATCAACATTTCTGGGTGAAATGACAGCTCCTCTCTCCTATCCTGTGGGTGGGCATTTTGTATTTAATTGCTTCATCACATCATTTGTCATTTTCTAAAATAGTCCTTCAAAGAAATTCTCTTCAAGCATGAAAACATTCTCACGGTCAGAGATATATAGTGCACGAGTCAGGAGAAGAAAATCAATCTCTAACCCAAGTTTATGTGCCACATAATGGCGTACACCCTCTCAAGGAGCTTACATTTAAGGAGATAAAGCTAAATGCATTAGAAATAACTGTGGAACAAAACAAGAGAGATGAGATGATTGAGGTCTTCCCAGTTTATAAAGACTCTAGGTGTTAACTGATTCTTTTAAAAAATATATATTTTATTGTGTTCTTGGTGAAAGTTTACACAGTAAATTAGGTTCCCATTTGACAATTTCTACACAAATTGTTCAGTAACATTAGTTACATTTTTCACAATGTGGCAACCTTCTTTTTAATTGTGTTCTGGTTGTCCCCATATCAAGTACTCTAGTTTCCCTACCCCCTTATCTTCTCACCTTTGTTTTAGAGTAATTGTGGACCTTTTGGTATCATATACATGGTTTTTTAATGGAGTACTCATGGGTAATATCCTTTATTTTGTGTGCCAATCTGTTATTTCACTAAAAGGTGACTCTAGGGAATAGTTTCGGCTCAAGGTTTAAAGAGTATCTCAGGGCATTAGTCTCAGGGAGTCTTCTATTCTTAGATGGTCCAGTAAGTCTAGACTTTTTAAGAATTTGAGTTCTTCATTTTTCTCCCATGGTGTTAATTGGGTCTTAAAGAAGAATTTCTTTCTTTCTTTCTTTTTTTTTTTTATTGTGCTTTAGGTGAAACTTTACAGCTTAAGTTAATTTCTCCCACAAAAATTTATACACATATTGTTATGCGACACTAGCTGCAATCCCTACAATGTGATAGCACACTCCCCCTTTCCACCGCAGGTTTCCTGTGTCCATTCACTAAGCTCTTGTCCCTTTCTGCCTTCTCATCCTTCCTCTGGACAGGAGCTGCCCATTTACTCTTGTGTAGCCACTTGAACTAAGAAGCACACTCTTCACAAGTATTATTTTATGTTTTATAGTCCAGTCTAATCTTTGCCTGAAGAGTTGGCTTCGGGAATGATCTCAGTTCTGGGTTAACAGAGAGTCCGTGGTCCATGTCTTTGAGGGTTCCTCTAGTCTCAGTTAGACCATTAAGTTTGGTCTTTTTACGTGAATTTGAATTCCACACCACACTTTTCTCCTGCTTCGTCAGGGACTCTATGTTGTGTTCCCTGTCAGGGCGGTCATTGGTGGTAGCCAGGCACCATCAAGTTCTTCTGGTCTCAGGCTGATGGAGTCTCTGTTTTGTGTGGCCCTTTTGTCTCTTGGGTTAATATTTTCCTTGTGGAGAAGAATTTCTAATGGAGCTGAAAGGATATGGAATGGAAAATGGCTCAGTCCGTATAATAGTGATTTTCTAGCCTTCCTGATCATATTGAGGAGCCCTGGTGGTACAATGGTTACAACCTGGTGATCTGCTCCCATGAAGATTACAGCTTAGGAAACCTTATGGGCAGTTCTACTCTGTTACCAGAGGTCCTTATGAGTTGGAATCGACACAGTGGCACACAACAACAGCAACAATATGATCATGTTGGCTGAGATGAAGTAGGACAAGGTCCAGAGTGGTGGTCGATGTGCCTGACATGACTGCATCTGTATTTGGTTTGGCTATTATGTGTGTGTGGTGTTTAGAAATCACTGTGACTAGGCAAGTGTTGTGTTACTTTTATAATTAATATACTTTAGTCCCATTGTCTTATACCTCACATTTCTCATGCATTTATATGAGTTTCAGCCCTCCAGCAGGCATTTGAATTTACAGTGGGAAATACATGAAGCATAAATTCGTGGGGAGAGGATGGGATTGGACTAGATGACATTATTAATACTCTTGATATTCTCTGCTCTGAAAACTCAGAAAGAGAGATAAGTGTGGATTGGTAGAGTGAAGACTTGGTAGGTAAGTAGGACTTGAAATTGATGCTGAAAGAGAGGCAAGATTGGGACAGATGCAGGAAAGGACTTCCCAACTGGAATGGGGGAGTCATCTAGTGGTAATGAGCCCAGGTGGTGGGGGACACTGGTCTGGCAAAGGTAATGGTAGTGTGCTGAGTATCAGGAGAGAAGCTGGGACCATTATGTTGGGGTTAAGCTTAGGGATACCTTCAAAATTAAGAAGGCAAATGAATTCTCTCTTAAAATCAAAGATAATTAATAAGCAGCAAACTGAAACAATTCCCCTAAACTCTTGGCTTTCCTTAACATTGGTCTTTGTTTGCCACTACACTGCTTTTTTAGAACTAAGAGGTAACATAAAGTTTCAAAGTTAGAAGCCTCAATGAATAAAACTATAGCCAATTGTATACTCAGATTCTTCAAAGAATAGAGCAGGTGTATATAAATACTTGTGTACATGTATCATCCCTCAATTCTCTCTTTCTCTGTCTTTGCTAAAATGGCATGTGATTGTCTCATCATGTAGGTCATTCCTACCTAGGCATATCCACCATCACATTATGATGGAAATAGAAAGAATTTTTTTATTCTGGGACTCCTGCCTATTTTCCTGATACATCATTTTTATTTCATTGCTTGATTTATGTAGTCATGTGAGTGGAGGGTTCTGCCTTTTCATTTCCACAAGCCTCTCCTTTTTCTGAGATCCTGGTCCTTTCTCTCCCATGATGTGGAGATGACCTAGGTTGTGGAAACAACCCCACCAGCCATGGACTTTTCCTTCCATCTGTTGCCAACAGCTTGACATTTCAGTTTCTGTAATGATCAAATGGACTGACGGATACTTCATCAGGACGCTTTCAGTTACAAGTGACAGAAGCACAAATGGGCTTGAACAAAAACAGGAATTCACTGGCTGGCATAACTGGTAAGTTCAGGACTTAGCCTCAGGCATGGCCAGGGCTCAAACAATTTTAGCAGGACATGATCTTGCTCCATCTGTTGGCTCTGCTTTCCTTTGTGTTGGCATTGTTCTTGGGCAAACTCTCCCCATGTAGCGGCCAGATGGCCCCCAGCAGCCCCAGGCTGACATCCTCCCAGCTTCAAATCCAGACAAAAGAACGTCTCTTTCCCAATTACCTATAATTGAGTCCCACTGGTCAGGCCTGGATCACAAGATTCCTTTAGAGACAGGAAATGGGGTCAACCACTGAATCATCAGGAGTGACAGTATACATGAGGGGTGGGTCCCTAAAGGAAAATCATAATGCTACAGCTGGAAGGAGGGGGGATGCAGGGTGGGCGCAATCAGACGCAAGTGTGATGGTAACTTGAGAGGGATGAATCTAGATTCCAGGTGTGGGCTTCTGGTAAATGGGCAGAACCCAACATTTCTTTAAATATTCAGGTTTTACATTAAAAATTCATGTGAATTCTTCTCCATAATATGTTTTAGTGTAAAAATAATGTTTTTAATTGCTTACCGATTAAATCCGTTACCCCACATTTTAAATCACTTTGACATTCCAGGAAGAGGCATCATTGGAAACCCTGTGTCTTTAGTACCCCAGGCACCTCTTTATGTTCCAGAGGGTAAGCATATTCCAGCTTGAGAAGTACTGCTTTATACAACTATCCGATAATAATGTCACCACTATGAGGTCACTCTGGTGTTTCAAATGAATTGCATAAGCCTGGAGGAAATAACAATAGGTAAAACTGGAGTACAAAGTGGCTGTTAAGAGAACAGGTTTTTGGTCAGAGGGACATGGGCTGAAGTCCTGCTTCCCAACTGATTATTTGTATGATCTTTGATGAATTACTAAGCCTCTTTGAGCCATGGTTTCCTCATTGGTTAACACAACACACCCTTATAAATTATTGTGAGAGCTGAATGAGCTAATGCATGTGAAACATTCAGCATGGTGTCTGGCACACAGTAATTCTCAAGAATTATCAGCTAATATTATTATGTTGTAATATATATCATTATTGATAGTTTATGTATACTATACACCCACTCCTCACTTATTGACATGGTTAGGTTCCAAAGACCAGGACGTTATGTGAAAATGGAGGATTCTTGTTTTCTGTTTTCAGACATCCATTTGTCTGATTTTTAATTTAGAAAATATGATCCAATAGCCAAAACAACGGACCCAATCATAGCAACAATTGTGAAGATGATGCAGGACCTGGCAATGTTTTGTTCTGTTATGCATACATAAGGTCGTCATGAGTCGGAGCCAACTCAATGGCACCTAGCAACAACAAAGCTCCTATTTACAAAAAAAAAAAAAATCAAAAACGACAACAACAACAACAAAAAATCCAATGACTCCCCATCACCCACGGGAAGCCCAAACTCCTCAGGGCCCACCACTCCCCGACCCCGGAGTCCCTACGACCCCGGAGTCCCTACGGGACTGGAATTCATCCATCTCTCAAACCTCAATGCCTTGCTCCTGATGCTCCATCCCATCCCATTCACCTGCATACAGTGCCTGCCCCTGCCCCTCCCAGCACCTCTGGCCATCCCGCCCTTGCTATCTGGAATGCCTCCCTCCAGCACTTCATCAGGCAAACTTGTGCATCCCTTAAGACTCAGCACAGGCAATACCTCTTCCAGGAAGCCTTCCCTCATTCCTCAGGCAGGGATTAGATGCCTATTTAAATTACTTATTTATGCATCTGTCTCCCTCGCTGGATTGTAAATTCCCAGTAATGCTGGGTACCTAATAGGGACTCAGTGGGTGATGGATAAATGAATGTGGAGCTGGAGGAGCATACAGCTAAACCCCCTTACTTGACATTCGAGAAAACTGAGGCCCAGAGAGAAGGAACAGACGTGGTGGAGGCAGATTCTGAAACTAGGTCTACTGTGTCGCTTGCAGTCCCATGGGGTGTACAGGAGCCTCAGCTCCCATCAGCCATTTCTTTGTCCCCAAGCGAGAGGTCTGGGGCGGCTGCCCAACTATGGTGCCCTAGAGTCCATACTGCTCCCAGCTGCTGGGACAGGTCTTCCCGGCTTGCACAATCAGGGTTGGGAAGGCGCCCTGTCTGAGTGTCACATGAGACTTGTGGAAAGAAAACACTAAGAACTGAAGACACAGACTTCAGCGGCTGCACAGCTGACAGCAGTGTGGGCCAGGATGGTCTCCTCCCCTCTCTGAGGCCCAGTCTCCTCATCTGGAAAAGAAGCTGATGATACCTGCCTTGTACAGAGGACAGCTAGAACCCCCAGATGGGTCTCCCTGCATCCACTACGGCCTCCACGCCCCCCCCCCCAACTTTTTCCACATAGTCACTGGAGTGATCTATTTAAAATGAATCAGACCCATCATACCTTTGCTTAAACCCACAGTGGCCCGCACTGCACTAGAATAAATCCAAACACCTAACCTAGCCCTCACCACTGACCATCGGTTTGTACTGTGGTGGCGTGCATGTTACTGTGTGCTGCATGTTGCTGTAAAGCTGGGTCACCCATGGTAGACAAGTTTCAGTACAGCTTCCAGATCAAGACAGACTAAGAAAGGGTGGCATCCTGAGTGGTGCAAATGGTTAAGCGCTCAGCTACTAGAAGAAAGGTTGGCAGTCTGAACCTACCTAGTGGCATCTCAGGAGATAGGCCTGGCAATCTGTTTCTGAAGGTCACAGCTTTGAAAACCCTATGAAACAGTTCTATTTTGCACATGTGGGTTCTCCATGAGTCAGAATGAAATCAATGGCAAACAATAACAAGAAGGAAGAAAGGCCTGGTGATCTACTTCTGAAAATCAGCCATTGAAAACCCTGTGGATCACAATGGAATATTGTATGACTTGTTTGCTTTGGACATGTCATCTGGAGGGATAGATTGCTGGAGGAGGACATCATGTTTGATGAAGTAGAGGGCCAGCTCTTATTTCCTAACCAACTCTTGCACAAAGCAATTAACCAAAAGACATCTTCCTTCAGTTTTCAACAGAAAGTTCACCTGCTAAGCATTTTTCACACTCTGAATAAAAACAAGCAAAAGAGAGTGGCAGGAAACAGCTTAATTGAGACAGATTATCAGACAATTATTGGTGTCTTTTAATTCTAAGAGCTAATGATCATTTCCAGCTCAAGAAAATGCCCACCACATTTGAGAGGATGATAGCTACCATTAAAAATAAGAATAGAGAATAGAGAACATGAAATGGTAGAAATAAAAAGGCTCTATGGGATTCTTTTCATTTAAGCTTTGGAAACTGTAATCTTTTCTGATTTTCAGGTGTATCTTTTAACTTTGCTATCATACTTCTAATAGCCACATCCACTTCTTTTTTCAGCCTAGTGCACTACGTATACACACGTACTATTTTACTCTGGGTACATGCTCCTATTTTAAAGATTTGGAATATCTGCTATACAGTGCATACAGATGAAGTCAATTTGAACATATAGAAAGTTCCACATCATCCATTTTATAAGGACTTTCCCCAACTCCCACAGAGTTCATGCAATGAAAATATGAATGACCCAAATAAGAGAAAGGAGGAATTCCTGGTGGAACACTTTGTATTTTAGACATGTTATCCTTGAAATTTAGACCACTCAGAGTGAAGTAGGGGACTTCTGGACTCCTACAATGTCTCCTCCGGCCCTCCTCCCTTTTTTTATTTAAAGAGAGGGCACAGTGTTGTGGTTAAGAGCTCAGACTCTGAAATCACAGTACCTGAGTCCAAACCTCAGATGTACCAATTCCTAGTTGTATGATGCTAGACAAGTTACCTAACACCTCAATACTTTTTATTATTATTATTATTAGTTTTCTCATCTGTACCTATTTCCTAGGGTCATTGTGAGGATTAAATGAATTAATCTACATAAAGCGACTAAACTAGTGTCTGGCACATGGTATGTGTTTTTCTATGTCTTTGCTGTTGCTGCTGCTGTTACAAGAACATGGACTTTAAGAGCTTGGGTCTGAGTTTGAATCTTAGCTCCCCCACTTACTATTTGTGTGACCTTGGGCAAGCAAGTTACTTAACTTCGCTGGGCTTCAGTTTCTTCACTGGTAAAATGGAGATAATAATACCAATTATTGGAATTTGGTCTGGGTCTGTGTTGTTGTTGTTGCTAGTTGCCATTCAGTCAGTTTTGACTCATGGTGACCCCCTGGGTGCAGAGAAGAGCTGCTCCATAGGGTTTTCATGGCTGTGAACTTTTGGAAGCAGACGGCCGTGCCTGTCTTCCAAGCCCACTCCGAGTGGGTTCAAACGGCCAACCTTTCAGCTAGTAGTCAAGCACTTAACCATTTGCGTGACCCAGGGACTTCTTCTGGGTCTGTAGTCAGATGGATTTCAATCTTTTTGCTCTTTGACCTTGGACAAATTGCTTTACCAGAGACATGCGTTTGTTGTAAAGATTAAATGAGATAATACATACAAAGGGTTTGAAAGAGCGTCTGACATTTTGCAAGAGCTAAACAAATTTTAACTATTACTATTGCTTATTCATCTCACATCAGTCTTCACATATTACAAATAATGAGGAAGATGGGAGAGGCTACCTGCTTATTCCAAGTGGCCGGAATGGGGCAGGTCTGGGATGTAATTCCAACCTTCACACACAGCAGGCCATGTGATTGACCACGTGATATGATTTATGCTGTAGGTGTGATGACATATTAATCCTTTGTCCTGAGTTCCTTCTATGTAAGGTCCACAAGTCTACATCTTTCAAGATCTGTTTGAAATGCCACATGCTTTTCCCCTGAAAATGTTCCTGCTTCTCAAAGCTGACTGTAATCGGTTACTGCACTAAACTGCTATAACTCTTACCACTATTCACCTTAAATTACCATTACTATACACGGTTTCTCTCTTTGAGGAGACTGTAATTACTTTGAAGGCCTGCTCTGTGAATGATTCATCTCTGTAATCTCTTCATTGCTGGCACAATGCATGAAACAGAGGAGAATTTGGTAGATAGTTACTGAATGAATGAGCACATGAGTGAGGGAACAGAACAGCTAGTGGCTTTGATGATGATGGGCAGATTAGCCTGGGAGAGGATGGTACTGAGCATTTGCGGGTATACTGGAAGTTTCATTTCTAAAAAACTCCCCTAGCCAGGAGGCAGGACTATAATCAGTGCCTATGAACTGGCTGGAGTTTATGGGTTCTCGATTTTTTTAAAAAAAGAAATTCATTCTTTATTCATTCAGCAAATATTTATTTAGTACTTATTGTGGGCTTTCAAAAAGCCAAACTCATTGCTGTTCAGTAGATTCCAACTCATAGTGACCCTACAGGACAGAGTAAAACTGCCCAATAGGGTTTTTAAGGCTGTGATCCTTACGGAAGTAGACCGTCATCTCTTTCTCCCATGGAGCGGCTGGTGGTTTGAACTGCTGACCTTTCGGTGAGTAGCCAAGTGCTCAACCACTGCAAAACCAGTGCTCTTGATAAGGGTATCACAGCTTGTTTTAGGAGTTTATTTTATTTACCATGGAGTCATAAGACATCAGAGATGGAAGGGATCCTCAGATTATTCTAGATCAGAATTTGTCAGGTGATATAATGAGACATGCTTAGCTGCCTATGAGGTACTCCATAACTAAATGGAAAAATAAGTAAAACATTTCTATAGTCCCCTAAGTCTGGAGGATGCTGTATTTCATAGACCTCCCCTTTCCAGATAAATAATAGTAATGATAGTAGCCATAACAATGTAAACTAGCATTTATTAAGTGTTTGGAATTGATTCATTTAATCCTCACAAGGACTTCATGGGGTAGGCACATTTCTCCCCTTTTAAAGATGAGAAAAGAAAGCACAGGAGAATTTAAAAGACACTGAAAATCCTCCAATAAGGAAACACATTTGTTTTACTTAATCCAGAATTTTCTAAATTTAATTGACCACAGAAAGGCATTTTTTTCTTTTGTATGTTAATGATATCCTGTAGATCAGAAATACATTATTTTGGGAAAAGTTTTCCCAGTCTAACACCCTTATTTTATTTATTTTTAAGCTGAGGCTCAGGGAGGAAAGAACCTCATCGAATTATGCCCTTCACAGGTTGCAGAGCTAGGACTAGAATCCAGCCTCTTGACCCTTACTGAATTTATTTTTTCCCCTGATACTCATTGCTCCATCTCCTTTTTCCATTCCCTTCCTCCGCTCCTCCTTTCTCTCTATCATGCATTTCTGTACCAGAGCAATAATGTGGCCATTAAGCACTTTGTAATTGGGTTATTGGTTGTTGTTGTTGCTGTTAAGTGCTGTCGAGTGGATTCCGACTCATAGCGACTCTGCATGAGAGTAGAACTTCCCCATAGGATTTCCTAGGCTGTAATCTCTATGGAAGCAAATCGCCAGGTCTTTCTTCCATGGAGCCGCTAAGTGAGTTCAAACCACCAAACTTTTGTTCGGTTAGCAGCCGCATCCTTAACTGTTGTGCCACGAGGGCTCCATCCATGAAATGATAGCTCCTTTTTATAGCTGGAAACACTGAGACTCAGGGAAGGTTATTGCTTTGGTCTTGTTAATCGTTCTCTTCCATTCAGCTATCTCCTAATACTTATTACCAAACTCTTAGAGGCCGGTAACATCAAAACTTTCCAGGGACTGAGCAGCAGGTGGGCTCTTTCCAGGATTGTTTTCCTTCTGTTCCTTTGCTGCACAATGAAGTGAGTGGTCTATTGAAAGCCATAATATTGCATAATTAAACCAAGACTTTTAGCTCTTTCCTCCATTTTTCCCCTTCTCTCACAATATTTTTCAAGGAAGAGCTTAGAGGAAAAAGCTTTGTTCTACAGATCACATTGCTTGTTGATTTTTCTATTTCTTCTCTTAAAAACCGTTCTGTGATAGTTTTAAATTATTTACTAAAAAAAAAAAAAAAGTCTTCTTGCCTCTTGCAGAATCTTAATTTCATATTCTCTCAATTTCTATTCACTCTTTTAACAAACATTTTTTGAGTCCCTTCTTTTTACAAAGTACTCGCGCCAGGCTCAGTGAAGGATGATCCCATGGGGGCCATGATATGTTCCTTGTACTCAAGGGCCTCCAACCTCACAGAGGAGACAAGTGTGTAAAATTAGACAAGGACTCTTAAATCATTTCCCAGGATTTGTAAGTTTTTGTATTGAATTATTAAAAATATGCTGTTACTCAATTTGATTACTCATTGCCTTTTGGAATTGAGTTAATTTGAGGGGAAGGAAAATTCTAAACAGTATTTGATGAGAATTTTTTCTGGGCAGAAACTCGTCTTCACATAAAGAAATGATGTATAAGATTTAACCACAGCACCTGACAGACATAAATCTGTTGCTGTCAAGTCAATTCTGACTCATAGCGACCCTGTAGGACAGAGTAGAACTGCCCCATAGGGTTTCCAAGACTGTAATCTTTACAGAATCAGATCACCACATCTCTTCTCCCACAGAGCCACTGGGTGAGTTCAAACCGCTGACCTTTTGGTTAGCAGCCAAGCACTTTAACCACTGTGCCACCAGGGCTCCTGACAGACATACAGTAAGCACTTAATAAGTTATAGTTGTGATTACTGTTGTTAGCAATAGTAGTAGGAATAGCAGCAGCATTTGGAGGTAGATTATCTAAACTTAAATGCCAGATTTTTTTAGTTTATTAGCTGTGTGACATTGAGTAGGTAGCAGAATTTCTTTGAGTGTCAGATTTGGGAGAGCTGAAATCAAAGGAAGTTATTAGTCAAGCGTAAAGTGCTATCCAAATGCTTTATGTTTTAAAAACTGTAAAATGTCATCCTTTTGTCTTGAGTTATACCTTTTTGACATTCCGAGAAAATCTATTCTGTTTTGGCCAGATCATATGTAGAAGGTTTTGCTTATATCATATTTAGGGTTGCCAGGTAAAATACAGGACTCCCTGTTATATCTGAATTTCATATAAACAATAAATACTTTTTTAGTATATGTCCCAAGTACTGATACTAAAAAAAAAAAAATATTGTTTGTGTGAAATTCAAATTCAAAGAGGTGTTCTGTGTTTTTATTTTCTAAACTGTTAACACTAATTATATTTTAATGGAGAAGTTCATAAACTGGAGTACAATTTCTTGATCTGGTATTACTAGTACCATCTCAGAAATGAGGAAACCGACTAGATGGTCTCTAACATTCATTATAAATCTGAGGATTTTTTTAACTGTAATAAGAAAAGGAAGTTGATAGAATCAAGCTCACTTTAAGTTCCAGCAACACCACTTGTTACCTGTGTGACTTTGGTTAAATTAGACTCTGTAAGCCTAGCTATTTTTATTATATAGATTTTTTTCTTTCTAAGACAATTACTTTCTCCGTAATGGATTTGCATTATCCTATTTTTAGGGCTCATTACTGAATTGTTATCAAAATTTTAATTTTCTCTCTGCATATAGAACAAATGTATCATGCTAGCTCTTGACCTTTATGGCTAAGACTGACTTAGTTTTCCTGAAGCATTCCTCTTTTCCTTGTGTACAGTCTTGGAGATCCTAACAGGAACTCCAGGCTCACCAGTCACACATGAGAAGTTCAAACCAGTCAAAGGAGAAGTGTCAAAGTCTTTTCTTGTACTACGTTGTCAACTGTGGGGCTAGAAGGCTTTGGTGGCAGCTGACACATTTTTTGGGGGGTCAGAGAGAGTGCTAGAGCTACAAGTTCTCTAGGTAATTGAAGGTCCAGCCTTAAAAGGGAGAAAGAATTTGGGAATTTGGAGCTAGTGTCTTCCCCTTTCCACTGACACGCCGTACGGTAGGAGAGCGACTTGGTCTGGGCCTGGCTGCAGACATCCCCTCTTCACGAGCATCTCCTCTCTGTTCCAGTTATTGTGGTAGGGACCCCACATGCAAAGCCTCAACTCAACCTCACAACGCCATGAAACAGACACATATTATCTTCATTATAATGCAACTTTCCATTTTAGGCTATGCTAATTCCCAGGTCATGGGAAGAACATCAGTTTGGCCATCAATTCCTGGTTCATGACTAGCTTGTTCATGGTCTCCAACCAGCTTATTTCTTTCTCTGAGATTTGCTTACGATGGGGGTCTGCATAGGTCTTCTTTTCCCAGGGATGTGCTGATCATGGGCTTTGATGGAGAGTATAGCACATTCCTTCCTTTCCCTGTGGGAGCTGGCACTCTACAAGTCACTGAGCTACCAAAATGGTTCTGAGTCGTGACTTCTCAATAGTTTAAAAAACATACAAATAATACATGTTCATTGTTTAATAGTTAGAATACAGAGATATGTGAAAAGAAAACCCCCATAATCTGCCACCCTCTTCCCAGGGGACCACTGTTAACATTTTGATGTAATGTCTTCAAGATACACATATTTAAGATACAGTTGTTGTTTTACAGAAATGAAATCACATAGAATAAACCATTTTGGAGTATACCCTCCTAAGATATATGCCCCAATAGAATTTACATTTTTGTTAGAGAGATGGCCAAAATATGTGCAATAATAAAAAGAATATTAAAACCTAAATGATGATATGGATTCTATATTTTTAGATGTTTATAAATATCTCTTTTCTGGAAATACTGGATGTGATGGTGGGAATCCATATTCTACCTTCACTTAATTCTATAAATCTTCCTGGAGAAGAAAACCAGGAAGTGGAGTTGATAGTGGCAGTTCTATAGTCCTCATGAAGAAGACCCACAGCTTTTTTACAGTTGTATTATATCTAGAAGAATATTTTCTGGTATGATTTTCTGACTTAAATTTGCCTCGAAATGTTTCTTGAGTTTTCAACGTTGCAAGGCAAAAGACAACAAGGCTATGTATCTTGAAAATGTCACAGAGTGAAACCAAGAATTTATACATAGATTAGAAAACTAAAATCCAGAAGAACATTTCACTCCTCTATCCCACCCTGACACACCTAACTATTTTTAGACACTAGAACAACACTGCCTGGACAGTTGTCCGATTCTTCAGTTCATCTGATGATGGGGTAGTCCAGGTTACAGTGATGGCTTTACTGTAATGTAAATTTAAGTGTTTTCTTTGAGGGTAAACTCTATAGAGACCATTCTGTGGCCAGCTAAGGGACCAGAGGAAACCACAGCTTCTTTATGATAAGGACTTTCTACCATCTAGGTGCTCCATAAATGCTTATTGCTGATCATGAAAGATAAGACCCTGCAACTTCCTCCACTCCAATTTTTTTTTGCCAGTGGGAAGACTTCTTTTGTAGTAGATGGCAATGATAATAACAGGCACACACGTCTCCTGCCTCAGCAAGTATGGTTTAGTGGAAATAGCAATGAATTTACCTTCAAAGACTTGAATTTGAGTCCAACTTTGTTGCTCACTGGCCCATTAACACCGGACAAATTTTCTAGCCTCCTTTTCCTTGTCTGTATGGTAGAAAGAACGACCCTAGGTTTCTTCATAGGATTCCTGTGAAAACAATGCATGAGAAATGCTTTGTAAATTATGTTGTTGCTGTTAATTGCCATGAGTTGGCTCTGACTCATGGAGACCCCAGAAAAAATGGAATGAAACGTTGCCTAGCCTGCACCATCTTCATGATCATTGGTATGTTTAAGTACGTTGTTGTAGCTATTGTGTAGTGCCTTCCAACCTAGGGGGCTCATCTTCCAATACTATACGGGGCAATGTTCTGTTGTGACCCATAAGGTTTTAACTGACTAATTTTCAGAAGTAGATTGTCAGGCCTTTCTTCCTTGTCTGTTTTAGTCTGGAAGCTTCTCTAAAACCTGTCTACCATGGATGACCCTGCTGGTATTTGAAATATCAGTGGCATAGCTTCTAGCATTATTGCAACATGCAGACCACCACAGTATGACAAACTGACAGACAGGTGGGAGGTTGTTGTACATTATAAATCACTTATCATAAAGATAGAGCTAACATTTATTGATCGAGGCACTCAAGAAAACTAGGCTTTGTGCTAAACAGTTTTATGCATTATGTCATTTAATTCTCAAAGTCCCTAGGCAGGCGATACTGTCCTTATCCTCATTTTTATAGATAAGAAAACCATGCATTTATTTTAACATTAGGAAAATATATATATACAACATATCAAAGTCCTGATTTCAGGGTTATGACTTCTTAGGATGAGGCTAAAGCCCCAACTATTCGATTAAAAAAAATAAGTTGATTTAAGACAAGTATGAAATAATGGTACAGTTGGTATGCAAATATGGTAAAACCAAGAGCGTGGTAAAATAACAACTGAAATATGAGATATATCAGCCTAGTCATTAAAGATGTAGTTAAATACAACATTATGCATAGCATTTATAAATGCTATATATAATAAGATTTTAGCACTTGTACATATGGGCCATAGAAGAGTACAAAAATTCAAACGAGGATTTTTCTTTAAAACAAATCCAAAGTATTCAACCCAAGATTGATAACAATGATATTCATAATAATAGCTTTCATTTACTAGTGCTTACTTTGTTTTAGGCACTGAGCTAAGTACTTTATATTCATAGCCTAACTAAAGAGCATGTTCCATTTGTACTTGGAGAAGCTGCTCTGTGAGAAACATCAAGAAGCTCTAGACTTGCGCTGACCAGTACAATAGCCACTAGTCCCTTGTGGCTATTGAGCACTTGAAATATGTTGTTGTTAGGTGGCATCGAGTCAGTTCCAACTCATAGTGATCCTATGTACAACAGTACAGAACACTGCCTGGTCCTGTGCCATCCTCACAATTGTTGTTATGCTTGAGTTCATTGTTACAGCCACTGTGTCAATCCATCACGTTGAGAATCTTCCTCTTTTTCACTGACCCTCTACTTTACCAATTATGATGTCCTTCTCCAGGGACTGGTCCCTCCTGATAACATATCCAATGGATGTGAGACAAAGTCTCGCCATCCTTGCTTCTAAGGAGCATTCTGACTGTACTTCTTCCAAGACAGACTTGTTTGTTCTTCTGGCACTCCATGGTATATTCAATATTCTTCACCAACACCATAATTCAAAGGCATCAATTTTTCATCAGTCTTTCTTATTCATTGTCCAGCTTTCACATGCATATGAGGCGATTGAAAACACCATGGCTTGGGTCAGGCTCACCCTAGTCCTCAAAGTGACATCTTTGCTTTTTAACATTTGAAAGAGGTCTTTTGCAGCAGATTTGCCCAATGCAATGCTTCATTTGCTTTCTTGACTGCTGCTTCCATGGGCATTGATTGTGGATCCAAGTAAAATGAAATCCTTGACAACTTCAATCTTCTCTCCATTTATCATGATGTTACTTATTGGTCCAGTTGTGAGGATTTTTGTTTTCTTTATGATGATGTGTAGTTTTTGATCTTCATTAGTAAGTGCTTCAAGTCCTGTTTGCTTTCAGCAACCAAGCTTGTGTCATCTGCATATCAAAGTTTGTTAATGAATCTCCCTTCAATTCTGATGCCCCATTCTTCTTCCTATAGACCAGCTTCTTGGATTATTTGCTCAGCATGCAGATTAAATAAGTATGGTGAAGTGTTACAACCCTGAAGTACACCTTACAATATGCTGGAAATATAAAATATACATCGGATTTTGAGGACCTAGCATGAAAAGCAGAATGTAAAATATTTCAACAATTTTTGTATTGAATGCATACTAAAATGATCATATTTTGGATATATTGGGTTAAATAAAATACAGGTAGTCCCAGTTTACAACAGGGTTCCATTCCAATGACTCTGTTGTAATTCGGTTCTGACTTAAGTAGAATCTTTTTTTTTTAAGTTTACATTATTATTGCTATATGGCAGTGTTTTGAACAGTAGATCATAAAATTGAACATCTGTGAGTGAACATTTGAAAATGATAACATCAGCAAATTACATGCTGCAACATTGTATGTAGTACATATTACTGATGACAAAATGTACAAAAAAAAAGACGGTTGTAAATTTGGTTTGGGGTAACTTCAACACATTGTAAATCAGGACCTACCTACACATCATCAAAAATAATTTCACCTGTTTATTTTTACTTTTTTAAGGAGGCTACAGGAAATGTATAATTACAGATGTGGTGCTCAGCTTAGCCTCGCATTTTATTTCTACTGGACAGCATTGCTCTCAATGAGGTGTACAATGCACTCTTGGCTTGTGTCCGGGCTGAGCTCCCAGGTAGAAGGTTTTCAGCATGGAAGACGAGAATTTTTCTCTTTGGTTTAATTAGCAGGTGCAAATGCAAACGTATCCAAGGTTCAGCTATTCTGCCTCTGCATTTACATTTGCCTACAGAGGCTACCAGCTGCTGAAAAGCCAGAGAGGGATAACGAAGCCTGCTTCTTGCTGCTTTAGAGCATTAAACTCTTAAGGCAGAACATTGCCCCTTGATTCCGTGTGCAAATAATAGAATATTATAATTAGCGTCCATGTAGTTACACTGATGTAATCTAATGGGGTCAGGGCAGATCACATTCTGGGACTGGAGTGCATTCATGATGGGTAATTTATACGTAGGTGAGATATAGCAGTTCCTAGAAAGTCTTTCAGAGAGTGAGTTTCAGCACCCAAAGCTTTCAGAGTAATTATTACTGCAACAACAGATACCTTTAAAAGAGGTAAACACAGAGCTTGAGAATGCAACCTGGCCTCAACCTAGCACTAACACAGGTTCAAGCAGCCAGGGCCCAAAGGAAGAACACTTTTCTTGTGGCAAATAATCACAGTTCTTCCCATTTTTGCTGCCTCCTTAGTTAAGTGGCCTTAGCTAGAATGTCTTCTGAAAAAAACAAACAAAACCACACACACATAAATATAAACAAAGTAAAAAATCAGAACAACCACCAATTCATAAAGCAGGCAAAGCCCAGAGTTAGCACCTCCTACTCTCTGCCACTTTTCTGGTAATTTCTTATTTTCCCTCTCAGTTCAGTTGCTGGTATTAGGAGAGAGTTGTTGTTAGTTGCCATCAAGTGGATTTTGACTCACAGAGACCCCATGTATGCAGAGTAGCACTGCACCATAGAGTTTTCAAGGCTGTGACCTTTCGGAAGCAGATCGCCAGGCCTGGCTTCTGAGGCACCTCTGAGTGAGTTTGAACCTCCAAATTTTTAGCTAGTAGTCCAGCACTTAAACTGTTTATACCACCCAGGGGCTCCCAGGAGAGAGTACTGGACTCAAAGGAGAACAGTTCAGTTTAAGTTCTGTTAAAGGCACTGGGTACCTTTTTGGAAAAGTCACTTGATTTTGTCCTAGACAGAGCTTCCCAATCACCTCAAAATGTCATCAAATATATGAGGGAATTTGGAAAACTCTGCAGTGTGGGCAAAGGCGAAGCATTTTTAAGATAAAAACCTTTCCAGGTCTTACACCTTAGCATCTGGCCTTTCAATGGAGCTTTCTTTTATAATAATAATGAGAGTTATGACACTGTGTGTCAGAATTTGCTGGCTCCCCTTTTCTTTAAAAAAATTTTACTGTGAAGTATTACACACCTACTGAAAAAAACAAACACAAACCATAATGCACAGATTAATGGATTATTGTTGTTATGTTTTTGTTAGTTGCTGTGGAGTTGGCTCTGGCTCATGGTGACTCTATGTACGACCATGAAATGTTGCCCAGTCCTATGGCATCTTCATGATCATTAGTATGTTCAAGTCCATTGTTGCGGCCACTGTGTATTTTGAATGCCTTCCAACTTAGGGGGCTCATCTTCTGGCACTGTATTGGACTATATTCTGTTGTAATCCATAAGGTTTTCATTGGTTGATTTTCAGAAGTAGATTGCCAGGCCTTTTTTTCCTAGTCTTAGTCTAGAAGCTCTGCTGAAACTTGTCTACCATGGATGACCTTGCTGGTACGTGAAACACTGGTGGCAGAGCTTCCAGCATCATAGCAACACACAAGCCAGCACAGTATGACAAAGTGGCAGACAGGTGGTGGAATGGATATTATAAAGTGAATATCTGTGTAACCAAGCCTGGTCAAGAAACAAAGCATTGTCAGCACCCATGAACCCCTAAATGACTCAAGGACAACTCCCTTCCTACCCTTAAAGGTAACCATTTTTCTGACTTTATGATAATCACTTTCTTGCTTTTCATTATAGTTTTGATATCAAAGTGTACCTATACAAATACTACAGCTTGGCTTTGGCTCTTTAGGAATTTTACAGAACTATATCCACACGGAGTCCATGTCTGACTTCCTCCACTCAACATCATGCTTGTGACAATTATTCAAGTTGTTGTGTGTAGCTGTAGTTCTTTCATTTTTGTGGCTGTATCCCATTGTAAGAAGTCCCTGGGTGGTGCAAACAGTTAAGCGCTTGACTACTGTCTGAAAGATCGGCAGTTTGAACCCACCCAGAGGTGCCTCAGGAGACAGGCCTGGTGATCTGCTTCCAAAAGGTCACAGCCTTGAAAACCCTATGGAGCAGTTCTACTCTGTACACATGGGATCGTCATGGGTCAGAATTGACTCAATGACAACTAACAAGAGCAACATCCCATTGTAGGAATACACCACAATTGATTTGTCCAATCTATTGATGATAAACTTTTTGATTGTTTATAATTTGGCCTATTAAAATAAATACTGCTGTGAACATTCTTGTACATTACCCTTGGTGCACATGAGTATGTGTTTCTAAGGAGGGGTGTGTTGTTGTTGTTAAATGTGGTTGAATCCACTCTGACTCATAGCAACCGCATGTATAGCAGAACAAAATCTTGCCTGGTCTTGTGCCATCCTTGTAATGGTAGATATGTTTGAAAAATTCTAACTCACAAAAAAGACCACACTTATTGACCTGACAGAGAGTGGAGAAACCCCAGAGTATGGCCCCCAGACACCCTTTTGGCTCACTGATGAAGTCACTCCCAAGGTTCACCCTTTAGCCAAAGATTAGACAGGCCCGTAAAACAAAACAAGAATAAAGAGGCACGCTAGCCCAGGAGCAAGGACTAGAAAGCAGGAGGGGACAGGAAAGCTGGTAATAGGGAATCCAAGGTCAAGAAGAGAGAGTGTTGACATATTGTGGGGTTGTTAACCAGTGTCATAAAATAATATGTATACTAACTGTTTAATGAGAGACTAGTTTCTTCCGTAAAATTTCATCTAAAGTACAAAAAAAATTTAATAATAGTATGTATGTTTGAGCCCATTGTTGCAGCCCTTTATTGGTTTTATGTGTTGTAAATATCTTCTCTTACTCTGTGCTTTGCATTTTCTTTCACTGATATCTTTTCATGAACAAATGTTCCTAATTCTGATACAATCAAAATTATCAAACTTTTATAGTAGTGATGTGTTCTCAAGTCTTCTACCCCAACATCATGAGCTCTTCTCCCACGTTACCTTCTGAAAGTTTTATTGTTTTGCCTCTCACATTTAGATCTATAATCAACATAAAATTGATTTTTTTAAGTGAGGTGTGAGGTGAGGTCAAATTTTATTATTTTTATATAGACAGCCAGTTTTCCCAGCACCATATATTGCAAAGACCATCCTTCTCTTATTACTCAACAGTGCCACTGTTTTAACCTGGGTTTTCCTGAAAGGAAGTCCTGGAGCAAAGGTTTGTATGCAGGCAAATATCTGGCACATGATCCCACGTAATAGAAGTACAAAATACGGAAATTGAAACAAGAAAGTAGAAAAAGCCAATACCAGAATGTGTAATCAAACTGGCCACTGCTATAGGTCACTGGTGCTCAGTGCTTCTAAGGAGCCTTATGAAGCCTTCTGAAATGCAACTTAGAACTCTCTGCCTGGGGACAAAAGCAAGAAACTTTTCTCTAATGGCCTCATCCCCCATTGATTAACACTACATGTCTAGGTTGTACAGATGTGAGTGCTGAGTGTGGGCATCCCATGCCTTGGCATTAGAGAAGCCCTAGAGCAGGAAGAAAGAGGTATGCATATGAGTCCAAGGCAAGTGTGTAGTGTGATTGCACCTTCATAAACCTGGTCAAAGCCAGCATGGAACTGTTTTCAGCAACAGAGAGTGGAGTAAAAAGTGAGGCTGAGAGAATTTTGACGTGGTACGTGAGAAGCATTTGTTTCTGGCATTGTATTCTAGTCCACTGGAGTCTATTTATGTTTGCAACAATATCACACTTTACCGAAAACTGTATGAGGAACCCTGGTGGCACAATGATTATGCACTTGGCTGCTAACCTAAACGTTAGTGGTTCGAACCCACCCACCTGCTCTGCCGGAGAAAGACCTAGTGATTTGCTTCCATAGAGATTACAGCCAAGAAAATCCTATGGGGCAGTTCTACCCTGTCACATGCAGTTGCTATGAGTTGGAATAGACTTGATGGCACCCAACAACAACAACATACTTAGTCATTATATCCAGTGATGCAAATCTTCTACTTCCTCACTTATTTTTCAAGTGTTTTGGCTATGTTGGCTCTTTGTATTTTCATGTACATTTATCAAATTCCACAAGCAAATCTTTTGGAATTTTATTTGAAATTATCTTAAATCTATAAATTAGTTAAGTGTAATGATATCTTACAATATTGAGATTTCCATGAATATAGTTTATCCTTTTCTAACTGCTCTAAATAATGCTACCTTCTTCTCTGCAGAGAAGTCTTGCACATTTTTGTTAGATATGTTTCTAGATTTTTATTTGTTTGTTATTTAATGTTCTATCTTTGCTACTAGTATGGAGAAAAAATGAATTTTTTAGAATTCAATAACATTGCTAAACTCACTTATTCATTATATTAATTTATCTGTAGATAATTTTAAATTTTCTATCTATATAAAATCATAGTATTTATAAATAATGATATTCTTGTTTCTTTCTTTCCAAACCTGCGTGATTTATATCTCTTTCTTGCCTTACTAGACTGGCTAGGATAAACTGTATTATGAGAAATACAAGGAATATAAGTTTGCTGTAAGACTTTTTAAAGATACCCTTTATTATATAAAGGAAGTTACATTTCTATTCTAAGTTTGCTAAGAGATTTTTAAAAATCATGAATGGCTATTGAATTTTATTGAATACTTTTCCACAACTATTAAAATATTCACATCTTTTTCTCCTTCATTCTGTTACTGTGATGAATTTACACAGATTTTAAAAAAATTGTATATTCCAATAGTTTTAGATTTACAGAAGAGTTGCAAAGATGGTACAAAGTGTTCCCATATATCCTTAACCAGCTTCCTGTAGAGTTAATATTTCACAAAACCATGGTATGTTTATCAAAACTAAAATATAATTTTTTAAAAAAGTTAAAACAAAATTGCACTAGTGGAATGAACCCCATTCGGTTAAGACTTTTACCCTTTAACTATCTTCCTGAATTTGTCAAGTTTTTAAGAAGATATATTTGTATTTATATTTGTGAATAAGACTGGCTTAAATTTTCTTTTTTCATGCTGCCTTTTCTCAGTGGTCCTCCCCTTCCCCAACTGTAGTTCTCTGGGCCCAGCATGTATTCCAACCTCTCCATCAAGAGTAGAGGGTTGTTTCTGTTCCCTTCTCTCAGTGTCAATGGGGTTTCACCTTAGCCCTGAGGGCAACATTGGTTGTCCCTAATCCCCCACCCTCCTACTACCAGCTTTGTAAGGGAACTAAGGAAGAAGGTCTGGGAAGGTGTGGCTACTGTTCCTTTCTCCGCAGCTGTACCAGGAGGAATGCCCTCTCAGGACTCTTGCCAATCTTAAGTCTGTAGATTGATGTTTTTCTTTTGTTTTGGAAAATTCTCAGCCATCATCTCGTAGAATATTACTTCTGCTTCATCTTCTCTCTGTTTCTTCTGGGATTCCAATTAATACATCATGTTAGGACTTTACACTGTATTCTTTATGCATCACATTCTCTTTTGTATTTCCATAATGTTGTCTTTCTGTGCATCATTCCAAACAGTGTCTTCTAACTTATCTCCTACTTAATTCTCTCTGGGACAATTCTTAAAATCTTCCTTCTAATTTGCTGTTGAACTAGACCACTGAGCTCTTCATTTCAGTGACTGATTTTTTATTTCTGGATTTTTAGGGGGTAAAATTTTCAGATCTTTTTTTTTTTATAGTTTTCAGTTTCTTGGTAAAATTTTAAGTTCATCCTTTTTCTTCGTAAGTATCGTAATCAAGTTTTTTATAGTCTGGGGTTGGTAATATCACTATCTAGGCTACCTGTAAATTTGTCTTCTTATCTGTTGTTTATGTTGGTTCCTGTTTATGTTGACTTATCTCTTTAATTGTCTGGTCTGCTTTTATTATATTGCATTTGAAAATATATTTAAAGAAATAATTTGAAGCTAGGATGATGTTATCTTGCGCCAGAAAAGATTTTTTAAAGAATTTAATCCCAGCAATCTGGGATCTCCTTAAACATTTCTGTCCTGGAGATTTTCTGAGCCACCTAGACATTTTGAATACAGGCTTCTGTTCCTGGGAGTATTAGTTTATTTCTGGTTTCCCCTTACTCTTAGGGTATAGCTCTTTGTGAATCAGTCTTAAGTATGGGGTAGTTTATTAGGCCCTCATCCTTAGTGGATCTTGGATCTTAGTTTTGTCCCGCTTCCTTTGTCTCCCTTTCCCTTTCTTCCTTCCTTCCTGCCTCCCTGCCTCCCTGCCTCCCTGCCTCCCTGCCTGTCTGCCTCCATTCCTCCCTTGGAAAAATACAGAAAGGTATTGTTGATGATATTTTTTAGAAACATGCTATACTGCATCTAAAATCGACAAATTTTTGCCTTTTGCCATTTTTTTACTTTGTATTTTTCAATAGTATGCATTTTTAAAATATTACAAATCAAGATAAGGTCCCTTTCATTTCTTCCCTATTTCTGTGCTTTTTTCTCTCCCCAGAGGCAATACTATTTGCAATACCTTCCTATCCATATTACATTTTTTTCTACAAACATAAGTATTTCTGTAAATGTTATGCAGTATTAATTTGTGATTTCTAATTTACACAAACTCTAACTTATTGTATGTAACTTGCGATTTTCAATCAACATTATGTTTTTTAAATCTTTCAATCTGTGTAGTTCTAGTTAATTCATAAGAGCATTGTGCTATCTCTATATAGCATTACATATAGGAAGATAACATAATTTCTTTATTCATTTTTGTATTAGCAAACATTTACATTATTGAAAGCTCTTTTGCCGCTTTTAAAAACCATGCTTCAATAAATGACCTTGCAGGCAACACCTGGTACACAGGTATAAATATTTTCTCTATGGTACATACTTAGAAACAAAATTGCTGAGTTATAGATTACACCCGTTTAAAATTTCACTAGATATTGTCAAGCTGGTCTCCAAAGTGATTTTAACAATATATAATCTTATCAGCTTTCTTACATCCCCACTAACTTTTGGTGTTATCTACCCTGTGATTTTTACTAGTTTAATGTGTATGACCACTACCTATCTGTCAGTTTGTCATACTGTGGTAACTTGCATGTTGCTTTGGTGCTGGAATCGGTGCCACCAGTATTTTAAATACCAGAAGTGTCACCCATGATGAACAAGTTTCAATGGATCCTCCAGACTAAGACAGACTAGGAAGAAAAGCCTGGTGATCTACTTCAAAAAATTAGCCACTAAAAACTTCATGGATCACAACAGAACATTGTCCGACTTGCTTGCTTTGGACATGTTGTTGGGAGGGATCAATCAGTACAAGAGAACATCATGTTTGGTGAAGTAGAGACCCTCAGTGAGATGGATTGACACAATAGCCACAACGATGGACTCAAAAATGCTGGTGATCATAAGGATAACGCAGGACCAGGCAACAGTTTGTTCTGCTGTACATAGGTTGCCATGAGTAGGAATCGACTCAATGGCAGCTAATAACAACAAGAACAACATATAATTTTAATTTCTTTTATTACAGGTGAAGTTCCACATACATGATCATTGGCTGTTTGATTTCCCCTTCATATCCTTTGCTAATTTTCCTATTTTATTTTCTTTTTCTTAATACTTTGTAAGAATTCATGTAAATTCTTTTTACTAATCCTTAATCTGTGTTGCAAATAATTCCTCCTAGTTGCTGCTTATGTTTTAAGCTGTTCATGGTACTTCACTAGCCAGAATTTTTAAATTTTAACATGGTCAAATTTAATAATTGTTTCCTTTATTAATTGTGCCTTTTTTTTTTTTGTCTTGTTTAACCTCTATCCCAATGTGAAAAAGATCCTCCTCCTATATTTCTTCTCATAGACCTAAAAGTTTCTTTTAACACTTAGGTATCTAAATCATCTAAATCATCGAGAATTGTGTATGATATGAAACAGAAGTTTAATTTTTTTTCCAAATGGACGTAGACCAAAAAACAAAAACAAAAACCCAAACCTGTTGCCACTGAGTCAATTCCTACCCATAGCAACCCTCTAGTACAGAATAAAACTGCCCCCATATGGTTTCCAAGGAACGGCTGGTGAATTCGAACTGCTGACCTTTTGGTTAGCAGCCAAGCTCTTAACCACTGGCCACCAGGATTCCAAATGGAGATAGCACTTATTAAATAATCTTGCTTTTCCTACAGGTTTATAGTATCACATTTCTTATAGTCTCAGTTGCCATATGCTTTGGTGTATTTCTGGGCTCTCAAAAATCCTCACTGATTTGTTTGTCCATCCACACAATAATGCCATACTGTTTTAATATCTTCAAGCTTTATAATAGTTTTATTTTCAGTAGGACAGGTCACTCTTTGCTTCTCATTGTCATTCTTTTACAGGCATTTTGTTTTGATATCATTATAATAGTCTTTATAGATTTATTCAGGGAAAATCTTCATATCAAAGATATTTAATTGTCTCATCTACAGATATGATTGTCTTTCAGATCTTTTTATGACCTTCAATAACATTTCAAAATTTTCTCCATCAAGATCCTAAATATCTTTTGTAAGATATATTTCTTGGTTCTTATAGTTTTTATTGCTATTGTGAATAATAACAATTTTCTTTTACATTTATTAATTGATTATTGATAATAGGTACTGATTTTTGCAGTTGATTTTCTTTCTAGTGGCCCTGCTAAATTGTAAGTTCTGATAGTTTGTAGATTTTTTAGTTGTAGTTTTGAGGGGGGGATTTGCTGTATAAACAACTCAAAATTTTGTAATCCTTATACCGCTTTTTTCCTGTCTCATGCCTTGGCTAAGGCTGTCAGTAAAATAATCATAGAAATTATGGTGGGAATCTTTGTTCTGTTCCTGAAATTAATGGGAATACTTACAACTTTTCATCATTAGGTATGATATTTGCGGTAGGTTTTTGAGAGTAATCATTTATTAGGGTAATAATTTTTCTTACTATTCCTTGCTTGCTAAAAACATTTATTAGGAAAATGTGTGGAAATTTATCTAGTGCTTTTTCTGCATGCATTGAGATGATCATATGTTTCCCCTCATTAATCTGTTAATTTGGTCGTTTTTTAGATAGTCTTTTTAAAAATTTTTATTGTGTTTTAGGTGATAGTTTACACAGAAAATTAGATTCCCATTCAACAATTCATACACAAATTGTTCTGTGACATTGGTTACAATCCCTGTAATGTGTCAGCAATCTCACCATTTCCACATCGCCTGCCTCATTTCCATCCATCCAGTTGCCCTTCCGCTCCTTATCTTCTTATCTTTGCTTTTGTGTGAATGTTGACCATTTGGTCTCCTATTGTTGGTTGTTGCTTATTAGTCCAGTTGTGAAAATTCTTGCTTTATGTTAAGGTGTAATTAACAAGCAATATCATGATAAATGGAAACAATATTGAAGTTGTTAAAGATTTCATTTTACTTGGGTCCACAATCAATGCCCATGGAATCAACAGCCAAGAAATGAAATGATGTATGGCAAGATCTGTTGCAAAAGACCACTTTAAACTGTTAAAAAGCAAAGATGTCACTTTGAGGACTAAGGTGCTCCTGACCCAAGCCATGGTATTTTCAATCACCTCATAACCAAAAGAAAGCTGGACAGTGAATAAGGAAGACCAAGGAAGAATTGATGCCTTTGAATTATGGTTTTGGCGAAGAATGTTGAATATACCATGGACTGCCAGAAGAATGAACAAATTTTTCTTGGAAGAATTACAGCCAGAATGCTACTTAAAAGTGAGGATGGCAAGACTTTGTCTCACTAACTTTGGACATTATTATCAGGAGGAACTAGTCCCTGGAGAAGGACATCATGCTTGGTAAAATAGAGCATCAGCAAAAAAGAGGACGACCCTCTACGAGATGGATTGACACAGCGGCCGCAACAACGGGCTCAAACATACCAACAACTGTGAGGATGGCGCAGGACCAGTCATGCTTCATTCTGTTGAATATAGGGTCACTATGAGTGGAAACTGATTTGATGGCACCTAACAGCAACAGTTGATTGTTTTAAGGGAGCACTTTCCTCTTGGGTGTCATTGTTTATTTTGTAGGCCAATCTATTATTTGGCTGACAGATGACCTCCGGAAATGACTTCAGTTTCAGGTTAAAAGGGTATCTTAGAGTGATATTCTAGTAAGTCTAGCCTTCCTTATGAATTTGAGTTTTGTTCTACATTTTTTTCCCATTCGATCTGGACCTTCTGTTGTGTGCTGGTCAAAACAGGTCATTAGTGGTATCCAAGCACCATCTAGTTCTTCTGGTCTCAGGCAGAAGAGGCTGTGGTTCACAGAGGCCATTAGTCCTGTGGACTAATTTCTTCCTTTAGTCTTTGGTTTCCTTCACTCTCCTTTGCTCCAGGCAGGAATACACCAACAGTGTATCTTAGATGGCCACTCACAAGCTTTTAAGACCCCAGACACTACTCACCAAAGTAGGATGTAGAACATTGTCTTTATGGACTAAATTATGCCAAGTGGCGTAGTTGTCCCACAAGACTATGGTCCTGGGCCTTCAAACCCAGTAAATCAATTCCAGGAGGTGTTTGGGTATGTCTAGGAAGTACCCCTAACTATGCTCATTATGTGATTTGTTGTATATATGAATATATATGCAGGACATAGAAACACGTTTATTTACATGCCTACAAATATACCTATATACGTACATACACTCATGTACTCCCATACACCTTCCCACACCTACATAGCATACATATCTACCTATGTAACCACTCACATATTTTTTGCTTGTTATTACTGTTGTTGCAGAATTGTGTATGTTATAGCATTTACCATAGTTGTCCTTTATTCTTGCATACCTCTCAGTGTCTTTATTTGCCTTGGTCAAGTTGTGCTGATTTCCCACATATTGTGTATTGCCTTTCCTATCACTAGAATTAACACGTGTGTACTATCTAGTAAGTGATTCCCTATCTCTTCCCTCCCATCCCTGGTAACCATCAAAGAATGTTGTTTTCTATATGTATACCTATTCTTGACTTTTTATAGAAGTTATATCATGCAATATTTGACCTTTTGTGTTTGACTTGTTTCACTTAGCGTAATTTCTTTCAGATTCATCCATGTTATGTTTTGCGAACTCATCATTATTCTTTATCCTTGTGTAGTATTTCATTGTATGTATGTACCACAATTTGTTTATCCATTCATCCATTGGTGGGCACTTAAGTTGTTTCCATCTTTTTGCTGTTGTGAATAATGCTGCAGTGAACACGGGCATGCATTATGTCTATTTGTGTCGCTACTCTTATAGCTCTAGGATATATACATAGGAGTAGGATTGCTGGTTCATATGGTATTTCTATTTTCTAGCTTTTTGAGGAAGTACCACAGCATTTTCAATAGTGGTTGTACCATTTTACAATCTCACTAGCAGTGTATAAGAGTTGCAAATTCCACACAACCTCACCAACATTTGTTGTTTTCTATTTTTTTTTGATCAGCACCATTTTTGCAAGGGTGAGATGGTCTCACTGTAGTTTTGATTTTCATCCCTCTAATGGCTAATGATCACGAGCATCTCTTTATGTGTTTTTTAGCCACCTGAATGTCCTCTTTGGTGAACTAACTGTTCATGTCCTTTGTCCTTTCTTTTATCGGATTGTTTGTCTTTTTGTTGTTGAGGTGTTGAAGTTTTCTATGTATTTCAAGTATGTTATTACCAAAAAATTTTCCCTAGTCTGTAGGTTCTCTCTTTACTCTTTTGTTAAAGTCTTTTGATGAATGTAAGTATTTAATTTTTAGGAGGTTCCAGTTACCTAGTTTATCTTCTGTTGTTCATGCATTTTTAACCATGTTTGATACTGTATTTATGGCAAAAATTAGGACCCCTAGCTTTGTCCCTATGTTATCTTCCAGGAACTTTATAGTTTTAGCTTTAACATTTAGATCTTTGATCCATTTTGAGTTAGTTTTTGTGTGTGGTGTGAGGTATGGATCCTGTTTCCTTTTTCTGCAAATGGATATCCAGTTTTGCAGGACCGTTTGTTAAAGAGGCTGTCTCTTCTCCACTGAATTGACTTCAAACCTTTGTCGAAGATCAACTCTCCATAGATGGATGGATTTACTTTTGAGTTTGCAATTCTGTTCCAGTGGTTTATGTTTCTGTCATTTTCTATATATTAAAGAGATTAATTTTTTTTTAATCAAAACAACAGTACCATGTTGTTTAGATTACTGTGGCTGTATAGTAAGTTCTGAGATCCGGAAGTGTGAGGCCTCCTGCTTTGTTTTTCTTCTTCAGTATTGCTTTAGCTATTCAAGGCCTCTTTCCCTTCAATATAAAGTTGGAGATTAGATTTCCCATTTTGTTAAAGAAAGTTTTTGGGATTTGGATTGGGATTGCATTGTATTTATAGATCACTTTGCGTAGTACTGACATTTTCACAATGTTAAGTCTTCCAATCATGAGCATGGTATGTTTTTCCATTTATGTAGGTGTCTTTTGATTTCATGAAGTAGTGCTTTGTAGTTTTCCTTGTAGAAGTCTTTTACATCACTGGTTAGATTTACTCCTAGGTATTTTATCCTTTTGAGGGATATTGTAAATGGTATTGTTTCCTTGATTTCCCTTTTGGAGTTCTCCTTGTTAGTGCAGAGGAACCCAATTGATTTTCGTATGTTCATCTTGTATCCTGCCACTTTGCTGGACCCTTCTATTAGTTGCAGTAAATTTCTTGTGGAATTTCTGGGATTTTCTATATATAGGATGTCATCTGCAAATAACAATAGTTTTATCTTTTCCTTACCAATTCAGATACCCTTTATTTCCTTTCTTGCCTTATTGCTGTGGCCAGGACTTCCAGTAAAATATCAAATAATAGTAATAATGGGCATCCTTCTCTCATTCCTGTTCTCAAGGAGAATGCTCTAAATCTCCCTTCACTGAGAATAATGTTGGCCATTGGTTTTGCATATATGCCCTTAATTATGTTGAGGAATTTCCCTTCTATTTCTGTTTTGCTGAGAGTTTATATCAGGAAAGGGTGTTGTACTTTATCAAATGCCTTTTCTGTGTTGATTGAGATGATTATGTGATTCTTTTCCTTTGTTTTATTTATATGGTGAATTACATTGATTGATTTTCTAATGTTGAACCATCCTTGCATCCCTGGTATGAATCCCACTTGATTGTGTTGTATTATTTTTTTTATATGCTGTTGTATTCTGTTGGCTAGAATTTTTTGATAATTTTTGCATCTATATTCATGAGGAATATTGGTCTGTGATTTTCTTCATTTGTGGTATTTTTTCCTGACTTTGGTGTCATTGTTCTGTTGGCTTCATGGAATGAATTAGGGAGTACGCCTTCCTTTTCTGTGTACTGGAATAGTTTGAATAGAATTGGTGTCAACTCTTCTCTGAATGTTTTGTAGAATTCTCCAGTGAAGCCACCTGGGCTAGGGCTGTTTTCTGTTTTTGTTTTTTTTTTTAAATGACATCTTCTATTTCTTCTTTTGTTATGGATCTATTTAGATTTTCTACTTCTATTTGCATTAGTTTAGGTAGATAGTGTGTTTCTAGAAATTTGTCCACTTTTTCTAGGTTTTTAAATATGTTGGAATATAACTTTTCATAATATTCTCTTATGATCCTCTTTATCTCGGTCGTTTCTGCTGTAATATCGCCCATTTCATTTCTTATGTTTGTTGTTTGCATCTTCTCATTTTTTTCTCCTTGTCAATTTGGCCAGTGGTTTGTCAATTTTGTTGATCCTCTCAAAGAAGCAACTTTTAGTTTTGTTGATTCTTCTATTGTTTTTCTATTTTATTTTTCATTTATTTCTGCTCTGATCTTTATTATTTCCTTTCTTCTGGTGACTGTGACCTTCTTTGCTGTTCCTTTTCTATTTGTTCAAGTTGTCAGGTTAAGCTACTGATTTCAGATCTTCTTTTTTTTTAAATTTTTTTTATTTATTGTACTTCAGGTGAAGGCTTACAGAACAAATAGTTTCTCATGAAACAGTAGTACACATGTTGTTTTATGACATTGCTTAACA
>NW_004443947.1:27254445-27277599 GCF_000243295.1 Trichechus manatus latirostris | reverse complement strand
ATAGGTCTTTTACATCCCTGGTCAGATTTATTCCTAAGTATTTTATCTTTTTAGGGGCTATTGAAAATGGTATTGATTTCCTGATTTCCTTTTCATCGTTCTCCTTACTGGTGTATAGGAATCCAACAGATTTTTGAATGTTTATCTTGTATCCTGCTACTCTGCTGAATCTTTCTATTAGTTCCAGTAGATTTCTCATGGATCTTTAGGGTTTTCTATGTATAGTATCATATCATCTGCAATTAGGGACAGTTTAACTTCTTCATTACCAATTTGGATGCCCTTTATTTCTTTTTCTTGCCTTATTGCTCTAGCTAGAACTTCCAGCACAGTGTTAAATAGGAGTGGTGATAAAGGGCACCCTCTTTCTTCTTTTTTAATGTGTGCCTTTATTGCTATAAATTTTCCTCTGAGCACTGCTTTTGCTATGTTCCAGAGGTTTTCATATGTTGTGTCTTCATTCTCATTCGATTCTAATAATTTTTTTTAATTTCATTTTTAATTTCTTCTATAATTCAGTAGTTTTTAAGTAAGCTGTTATTCAGTTTCCATGTATTTAATTTTTTCCTTGCTCTTTCTGTAATTGATGTATAGTTTTATATTCTTATGGTCAGAGAAGATGCTTTGTATTATGTCTATGCTTTTGAATTATTGAGGCTTGCTTTGTGGCCTAAAATATGGTCTATTCTGGATAATGATCCATGTGCACTGGAAAAGAATGTGTGCTGTGCTGCTCTTGGGTGGTGTGTTCTATGTACAGCTATGAGGTAGATTTGGTTGATTGTGTTATTTGGTACCTTTATTGACTTTCTTTCTAGTTGTTCTGTCCATTGTCATAAGTGTTATGTTGAAGTTCCCTACAGTTATTGTAGAAATACTGATTTCTCTTTTCAATTCTGTTAGAAGTTGTTTTATGTACTTTGGAGCTTTGTCATTGGGTGCTTAAATACATATTATTGTTATGTCTTCTTGGGGAATTGACTTTTTAATCATTACACAATGCCCTTCTTTGTCTCTTACAATTGATTATAACTTAAAATCTATTTTATCTGAAGTTACTGTTCCTACTCCTGCTCTATTTTGGTTACTGTTTGCTTGATAAATTTTTTTTCCTTCTTTTGATTTTTAACTTAATTATGTCTTTGTGTCTAAGGTGTGTCTCTTGTAGGCAACATATTGATGGGTCATTTTTTTTTTAATCCATTCTGCCACTGTCTATCTCTTGACTGGTGCAATTACTCCATTTACATTCAATGTGATTAACCATAGACTTGGATTCATTGCTGTAATTTTGTTCTACTTCTTTTTTTAATGGTATTAACGGGTTTTTTGTTCCTCTTAGTTTTCAGTACTGCGTTCTTTTTGTATATAGATTTTATTTTCCTACCTTGTTCTTGTTTTGTGTTTACTGAGTCATTTTTATTTTATTTTTTGTTTTGGTGAGTAGACTTATTCATTTTCTTTGTGGTTACCCTGAAGTTTACCTTTTTTGTCTTTGATTTTGGAAAGTTTGATTATGATGTGTCTTGGTAAATTTCCTTTGAGGTCTGTCTTGTATGTGCTTTGTTGGGCTTTCTGGATGGAAAACTTCTCATCTTTCACTATATTTGGGAAAAAAATTTTCTGCCAATATATCTTCAAAATTTCTCTCTGTACTTTTTCTCCTTCTTGTCTGGAATTCCTAATTACACGTAAATCATGTCTTTTGATGTGTCCCACTTAACTCTTAAGCTATCTTCATTTTTCTTCACTTTTTTTTTAATTGTTCCTCATACAAATTAGTGTCAAGGGATTTGTCTTCTGTTTTGCTGATTCTTTCTTGCATTGATTCAATTCCACTTCTTGTCCTTCCATTGTGTTATCTGTTTTTGATATGTTATTGTTAATCCTCTGCATTTCTTGTTGTTTTTGTATGATTTCTAATTGTCTATTGAGTCTGTCATTTTATTCTTGTATTATTTTCCTGAATTCATCTAGGATTTTTTTCTGTTTTCCTTCATCTCTTTGAGGATCCTAAATATAACTCTTTTGAATTCCTTCTCAGGTAGTTCTATTATCATTTCTTCCTCAGGAAAATTTTCTTTCCCTTTATTTTGCTCACTTGTTTGAGCCATCTTATCCTGTTTCCTCAAATAATTTGTTATTGTCTTTTGTCTCTGAGGTATTAAGGTGTTATTTATTTATATATTTACTGATTGATTATATATATATTTTTTATTTTGTCCTGATTTCTTTTGTTGTGTTTTGATATATCAGTGTAGGTGAGGTGGGCATGCTCCACTGATCACCAGTCTGATAGCGCAGGAGCGCTCACCACCTATTGTTGGGGAGTGGGGCAGTGGCAGGATGGGGGTGCAGTTGGCTCACACCACCACTAGTCATCCATCTGGTGCACAGTACAGCATGCAGCCTCTCACCGGATGGGGAGGGTGGCTGGGGATTGGTTGGTGGGGTAGGCACTCTGCCATTAGTCATTGGTCCAGAGGTGCGGGGCAGCCGTGGGGGATGGCAGGCAGGGTGGACGCATGTCACCAGTCATGGGCATGATGAATCTGGGCAGTGAGGGAGGGTGCTTCATACTGCAGTCCCCAGGTAGGCAAGGTGGCAAGGGTGGGGAAGATTCATGTCGCTGGTCACTGGGAGCATGGAGTTTGGGGGGGTTGCTTCTGTGGTCACCAGGTGTGGGTGCTGGGGCCCTCCCCTAGGCTGCAGCCAGAAATTGTGACCTGGGCCCCACCAAATGCTAAGAGGGAGGCTGCCCATAGTCTGGTATGAAGGGGACCTCCTGATGACACTCTATGTATCTACTACTCTGTGCATACCACCCACCCTAATGGTCAAGGACTGCTGCTGGTGAGTGGTCCTGTCTCTGGATCCTAGCTTCCTTCCTGCTCTGTGGTCACCAGGATCCCTGGAGCTCTAGCCCACTGTCATGGATTAAATTGTGTCTCTCAAAAATATGTGTCTACTTGGTTAGGCCGTGCTTCCCAGTATTGTGTAATTATCCACCATTTTGTCACCTGCTGTGATTTTCCTATGTGTTGTAAATTCTACTTCTATTATGTTAATGAGGCAGGATTAGAGGCAGTATGTTGGCGAGGCAGGACTCAATCTATAAGATTAGGTTGTGTCGTAAGCCAGTCTCTTTTGAGATATGAAAGAGAGAAGTGAGCAGAGGGACATAGGGACCTTGTACCACCAAGAAAGCAATGCCAGCAGCACAGTACATCATTTGGACCCAAGGTTCCTGCATGGAAAACCTCCTAGACCAGGGGACAATTGATGACAAGGGCTGTCCTCCAGGACTGACAGAGATAAAAAGACTTCTCCTAGAGCGGACACCCTGAATTGGGACTTCTAGCCTCCTAGACTATGAGAGGATACATTTCTCTTTGTTAAAACCATCCACTTGTGGTATTTCTGTTATAGCAGCACTAGATAACAACGACACACACCTTTCTGTACATTCCCTTCTTAGAGCCCATTCATGTCCTGCTCACCTTGTTTCACCCCTGGTTTGCTACACAGGTTCTCTGTCTCCTGTTGGGAATTATGTGACGTTACTTTCCTGTGCTCCTTACTTGGGGTCGCTGCTTGTTTTGTCTTAAGATGGCCACACTGTGCTGGGCCAGCTGATGGACACCTCCAATCTGTAACTCTCTTCATTTACTGTTTTCCTTCAGTTTCTCCTAATCGGTGTTCAATCTAATTCTTCATCCTTCCTTTTGATGCTCAGGGTTCTAGGATTGTCATCTGTATCTGTTTCACTTGGGTTCTCAGGTCTTTGATGTAGAGGATGGCATGGTGTGTCTGAGTAAGTTGCCATCTTGGGCCGTCTCTCATTTTTCAGATATTCTGATACTGAAACAATCTTGCATTCCTGGGTAAACCCTGCATGGATATTATTTACTATATTTAAAATACTACTTATTCAATTAATGGATGTTTTATTTGGGAATTTTATTTCCATGTTTATAAATTAGCTTGGTCTTTTTTTATACTGTCCCTTTCTAGTTTTTGTATAAAAAATGCCCTAACCTCATAAAATAAGTTGCGTAGATGCCTTCTTTTTCTAATCTTTGAAATAATTTATATAAGTTATAATTTAAATGTTCTTTGAACATTTTTAAAATTCCTTTCTAAAACTATCTGGGTCTGTAATCTTCATGAGATAGAAATTTTAAAATATTTCTGATTTCTTTGAGGTAGGAAGTGAGGATTTGCTATGCCAGCTGAGTCTGCCATTTTGAAAGGATATCTTGTTTTTCTGTACATTATTAGGCTTTTTTCCCACTAAGCCTAAGGTAAACAAAGATGCTTCTTTGTGAAACTTTAAAATTACCATGACAAAAGTCTTGATCAATAGAGGACTGCAGTGCAATGAATTACTTAATATGGCCCTTCTAGCCATGGTCTTTGTGACTCACACATAATTGAGTGGGACTATGCAAATAAGGTATATGGAACCTTTGGTGGTTAGAGTTATATGTTAACTTGGCTGGGCCATGATTCTCAGTATTGTAAGGTTGTCCTCCATTTTGTCATCTGATGTAAATTATTCTCCATTTTATGTGTTGTAAATCCTAACCTCTATGTGTTAATGAGGCAGGATTAGTGTGGGGTGTATCTTGAGTCACAGCCTTGCAGGAGGGCTTGACTCAAGTCCCACCTTTACTCAACTCGTGCCCTTCCCTGGGGGGTGTGGCCTGCATCCAAGGTACATATGTGGGTGCTCTGGTGGGGCTGTCTCTCTGCATGTGGATTCTATATCCAGTTTGTGATCATCTGACCTCCAGTTCTTAGGACTTGAGCCAGTGGTCTGCCATCGGACCTGCTGATTCTGGGATTTGCAGGTTTCCTCAGCCCCATGGGCCAGTGTCCTATCATCTGACCTGATTCACCAGCTTCTGAAGCCTTGTGAGCAAGCAGCCTGTGGTCTGACCTACTGATTTGGGTTTCTCAGCCCCCGCTGCCATTTGGGTCAGGAGAAGCCTACGCCTGACCCATTGATTTAGGACTTGCCAGCCTCCACAAATGTGTGAGCCATTTCCTTGATAAGGTTCATTGCAGAGAATTACAGAACCCAAGGATGGGAGGGAGAGTACTGAGGGGAGGAGGAGTAGTTGATATTAGAGATAATGGAATGGTACAGCAATTTGGGAAAGTTGGACATTTAGGATATGTTTAACCTACCCCATAGGAACCAGCTTTGTGCTTATCCCCGTAAAAGAAAGTATTTATTTAAGGATTTACGGGATGATATGTCTACATTCAGGGGCCTGTGTTTGAGCCCTGGTGGCATAGTGGTTAAGTACTCAGCTACTAACTGAAAGGTTGGCGGTTTGAACCCACCAGCAACTCTGCTATAGAAAGATGTGGCAGTCTTCTTCCATAAAGATTTACAGCCTAGGAAACCCTATGGGACAGTTCTACTCCATCCTATAGGGTTGCTATGAGTTGAAATCGATTCCATGGCCATGAGTTTGGTTTTCGTGTTTAATATTGGGAATCTGTGCTATCCCCTCAGAAGTGCGTATAAGCTTTTGACCATGCTCCCAAATGTAGGGTACTAGCACTCTTGGCCTGTATACTAATTAATAATCAGAGCTACCATTTAGTGTTTCCACTTGCTATCCTTCATATATACAATAATTACCTTATGAGGCAGTTTGTTATTATCCGTGTTTTACACAAGAAGGAAAAATATGATTGGAGAAATTCAGTAAGTTTGCCAGGGTTACTTGGCTGAGAAAGCAGCAGAGGAGGGTTGTGAAACCGTGTGTATCTGGCTCATTACATCATGGTTGACACTGCAGAAATATTTGCTGTGTCCCTTTAATCCTTGCTTCAGTACATAGCCCCCAGCTGAAGAATTATTTGTCAAACCAATTTTCCCTCAACTGTAATTTGATTTTATTAACTCCTTTCATAATCTCTTTAGGCAAAAGCATTGTTTGCAGTATTTTGTTTAGGCAAAAGCAGTGTTAATTTTCTCCATGACTTTCTTGCTTCTTTTACTCACTTCTCCAAGTTTTCTGTTTATAGTCTTTTGTATCTATGGCTGGATTTATTAATACAGTCTCAACAGATTCACTAATTGAACAAAGGATATGAACAACTTTTTTCTTTAATCAGCATATATGGATTATATGATTGAACAAATAGCTTTTTAGTCAAAATGGTAGAACCAGGAGAAAGGCTTGTTTCACTGTTTCTGTTTTCTAGTAGATCTCTGCTTCAGCACATGTGAGAAGAAAGATTAGTGAAGTGGTTAAAACATGACCTTTGTATCAGAATGATTTGATTGTGAATACTGTCTTCACCATTTGATATGGGGGCTAAGAGGAAACTTAGCAAATTGATCAATGTCTATAAGCCAGACCCTATCTGACACACTTTTTTCCCTTCTTTAAAAATTTTTTTAAATTAGATATAATTCATATACCATAAAATGCATCATTTAAAAGTGTGCAATTCAGTGGTTTTTGGTGCATTCTCAAGGTTTTGTGACAATGGCCACTATTTCCAGAACATTTTTATCACCCCAGAAAGAAACTTTCTACCTGTTAGCTCCCCATTTTCTTCTTACTCCAGCCCCTGGCAACCATTAATCCACTTTCTGTCTTTATGGATTTGCCTGTTTCTACATTTCATATAAATGGAATCATCAGTATGTGAGATTTTGTGTCTGGCCTCTTTCACTTAGCATGAGGTTTGCAAGGTTCATCCATGCTATAGCTCGTACCATATTCCTGTCTATGACTGAATAATATTCCATATGGATAGACCACATTTTGTTTATTTATCTGTTGTTGGACATTTGGGTTGTTTCCACATTTTGTCTGTTATGGATAATGCTTCTATAAACATTTATGTATAATTTTTTTGTGTAAATATATGTTTACTTTTCTCTTGGGCATATACTTAGGATTAGAACTATTAGGTGATATGGTAACTGTGTATTTAACTTTTTGAGGAACTGCCAGACTGTTTTCTACAGCTGCTATACCATTTTACATTTGTACCAGCAATATATGAGGATTCCAATTTCTCTACATCCTCATTAACATTGGTTATTTTCCTTTCTCTCTTCCTTTCTTTCTGTTTATAGTCTTCATTCTAGTGGGTGTGAGGTGGTATCTCATGTGGCTTTCCTGCCCATTTCCCTAATGACTAATGAGGTTGAGCATTTTTTCATGTGCTTATTGGCCATATGTATATCTTCTTTGGAAAAATGCCCATTCAATCCTTTGTCAGTTTTTCATTTGTGTTGTTTGTCTTTGTATTGCTGAGTTGTAAGAGTTCTTTATATATTCTGGACACTAGACCCTTATCAAATATATGATTTACAAATATTTCTTCCCATTCTGTGCAATGTCTTTTCATTTACTGGATAACTGGCACACTTTAGATGCAATATCTTTTTTAATACTTACAGGATCTTTATGAGATAGGCAATATCACTGCCACTTTAAAGCTGAGGAAATAGAGTCAGAGAGGTTATGTGGCTTGTTCTCACACAGCTAGGAGGAGGCAGAAGTCAGATTCAAATATGCAATCTTGATTCCAAACCTGTGAACTTGCTGACCATTCCTACTGCCTCCTTACTAGATACCAATGCAAGGCATACTCCAAGGCAGTGCATGATTCATGATCAAGCAAGGGGTATAGACACAGCTATGGGTTAGAGGAAGAAGAAACTGGGGTGAGTCAGAGTTATCTGGGGAAGCTTCAAGGAGTCAAGAGTTTCAAGGGGATAGTTAGAGGGGAACATGGAACTTCCTCAGGGAAGATAAAATAGTTATCAAGGGCATCAAAATGAAAACACAAAGCTGATTCAAAGAACGATAAATAAACTAGTAGAGTTGGAATGAAGGATACTGTGGGCAATTGTGGGAGATGAGACTAGAAAAGAAATTTAATGCCGGATGATGGAAGGCCTAGGTGTTATTACTTTTTGATTGTTTGCTGCAGGCAGGCAATGGGGTACCATGGGATGTTTTCAAATAGGGAGGTGACTGAATAATGGTATTGTTAGGGCAATTAGTGTGGCAGATTAGATGAATGGAGAGAAGGGCTAGAAGACACTGGTGGAAATTAAATACTGATTTGTTATGAAATGATAAAACCTGGTGGAAATGGTAGGAGTGGAAAATGGAAAAGGATGAAGAGACACAAGAAACATCTCACTGGAAGTATCTGCAAGTCATAAGTGATTACAACTCTATAAGAATCTACAAGTTAAATATGGAGTAATAATAATTAGATTCTTACTGAGTTGTAATCACTGCCAGAAATTCAAGCTGGATTCAGATGAGAACATGAAATGAGGAATATCACTGCTGATGTCAGATGGATCTTGGCTGAAAGCAGAGAATACCAGAAAGATGTTTACCTGTGTTTTACTGACTATGCAAAGGCATTCAACTATGTGGATCATAACAAATTATGGATAACATTGTGAAGAATGGGAATTCCAGAACACTTAATTATGCTTATGGAGACCTGTACATAGACCAAGAGGTAGTCTTTCAAACAGAACAGCAGAATACTGCATGGTTTAAAATCAGGAAAGGTGTGCATAAGGGTTGTGTCCTTTCACCTTACCTATTCAATCTGTATGCTGAACAAATAATCCAAGAAACTGGACTATATGAAGAAGAATGAGGCATCAGGATTTGAGGAAGACTCATTAACAACCTGTGATATGCAGATGACACAACCTTGCTTGCTGAAAGTGAAGAAGACTTGAAGTATTTACTGAAGAAGAGCAAAGACTACAGCCTTAAGTATGGATTACACCTCAATATAAAGAAAACAAAAATACTCGCAGCTGGACCAATAAACAACGTTATGATAAATGGAGAAAAGATTGAAGTGCTCAAGGATTTCATTTTGCTTGGATCCACAATCAGCATCCATGGAAGCATCGATCACGTATTGCATTGGGCAAATCTGCTGCAAAAGACCTCTTTAAAGTGTTGAAAAGCAAACATGTCACTCTGAGGACTAAGGTGCACCTGCCCCAAGCCATGGTATTTTCAATTGCCTCATATGCATGTGAAAGCTGGACAACGGATAAGGAAGACTGAAGAAGAATTCATGCCTTTGAATTATGGTGTTGGCAAAGAGTATTGAATATACCATGGACTGCCAGAAGAACAAACAAATCTGTCTTGGAAGAAGTACAGCTGGAATCCTCCTTGGCAGCTAGGATGGCGAGACTACGTCTCACGTACTTTGGACATGTTATCAGGAGGGACCAGTCTCTGGAGAAGGACATCGTGCTTAGTAAAATAAAGGGTCAGTGAAAGAGAGGAAGACCCTCAATGAGATGAATTGACACAGTAACTGCAATGATGGGCTCAAACATAGCAACAATTGTGAAGATGGCCCAGGACCAGGCACTGTTTTGTTTTGTTGTACATAGGGAAGCTATGAGTTGCAGTCGACTCGAAGGCACCTAACAACAACAACAACAATAATTAAAATAATAACTGACTTTTCAATGAGCATTTTTTATTTGTAAGGGGAAAGTGAAACACTGTGGGCAATTAGTCTTGAAAGACAGGTAGGAATTTAGGTGAAGGGAGATATTTAAGGTTGATAGAATGATAAGCTAAGTGCTTTGAATATTGTCTTATTTAACCTTCACAATAATCCTATTTTACAGATGAGAAAATTGGGGCACAGGGAGATCAAGCAACTTGGTTAAATATATGATGCGTGCAGTTAATAAAAAATGTCGACCTTGAACATTGTGCACTTTCCAGAATCATCCATGTGAGATTAAATGGACAACAGCAATTCTAAAGCACAGATGAGAACTTTAAGGGTGTACAGAGAGTAGAGGTTAATGGTGGTGAAACAGTATGGATAGAGATCATGAGAATGCTGACATAAGGTGAAGAATGTAACCAATGGCATTGATCCGTACATGTGTAAATATTTTGTTGTGTATATGTTCACCAAAAATTAAAAAAAAAAAAGAAATGAAGCAAGGATTTAAACCTAGATCTATTTTAACCCAGAGTGAGGAAGCAAAGAAAATTTTAAGTTTTAAGTCATGACATAGTGAGGGAATAGTAATATCACTAATTGAAATAAAATTCAGGCATTTAAGAGGAACTTCAAGTCCCTGGGTGGTGCAAACGGTTTGCTGTCAGCTACTAACTGAAGGTTGGAGGTTCAAATCTACCCAGTGGCACCCAGTAAGAAAGGATTACATAAAGATCACAGCCAAGATAACCCTATGAAGCTCAGTTCTACTCTGTCACACATGGGGTTGCCAAGAGTCAGAATCAACTTGATGGCAATGGGTTTGGTTGTGTGATTTAAGGGAGGAAAATGTATTTGGCCTTGGGCCTCATATGAAGAAGGGCCATTTAATCGGAAATGCCCAAAGCAGAGGGAGAAAGAGGGAGGGAAGAAATGAGGGAAAGATGGAGGGGGAAGAAGGGAGAGAGGGGAGGAGAAAGAAAGAGAGATTGCATAGCAGAGAGGTTGGAACCATGGGGAGAATACATTACCAATGGAGGAGTATGCTGGACCTTAAGAAAGGTCATGGTGAGTGAGAGAAGAAGGAATGAGCCAGAAGAGGAGGCAGAAGATGAGTGGTCAGAGAAATAACAGGATAATGAGATACAGTTTCAAGGGAGGGTGTGCAGGGAAGTCAAGAAAAATGAACACTGAGAAAGGGCAGTGCCGCGTGGTATCCTGTGCTGCTTTTGAGAATCCACTTCAGAGAGAAGTGGGTGTAGACACAGTCCAGGGGCTCAAGGAGTCAGAAAACTGCAAATGAAAAAAAAAGAGGCCATCGGAGTAGACCACTGAATTAATGGGTAGTGTTTGGAAGGAAAAAGGCCTGCAGAGCAAGGAGCACCAGGGTCTAGAGAACTGTTTGGAGTTGCTGTAATTCAGTGTATGTTTGGAGACAGAAGGAAGACAGGTAGTGGGCCAACAGAACCGAAGTTTTAAGTTAAAGAGAAACATTCCTACTGACAGCACTAAGATATCTTCTAGTAGTTTAGAGAGTTTTTGTTGTTGTTGTTTAAAGTAGAACACTCACATTTATTTCCAGGCAGTGGGAGTCATTTCATTTTCTCAAGAACCTAGCAAGGGAAATACTATTATTACTGTTTATAGAAACAGTGAAGCTGATCTTTCTTTGGGGACATTGGGTTACTCTCATATTCCTAAAACCGCACAAAGAGGGTAGTCACATCATGAGCTTACATCTAAGACCTTTCTGTGAGTTTTACTCCGAGGAATTTGAATGACAAAAGTGGAGTAGTGTCATCTCTAATAATAACAGCTAACACTTCTTTCTCACTTACTATGTGTCTGGCACTGTTCTAAGTGTTTTACGTATATTAACTCATTTAATCCTCCCGGTCACCCTCCAAGATAGGTACAATTACTGATGAGGAAACTGAGACACAGAAAAGTTAAATAATTAGCCCAAAATGTTGGGGCAGTGGTGTCAGAACCGAAACCCAGGTAGGTGGTCTTGCTCCTGTGTTTGTGCTCTTAAACTTGCCATTAGACTGCCTTGGAATTATATTGTTCTCTAAGGTTTCCAATGAACTTTGTTGTTTCTTGAATTTTCCCACCAACTATGTGAGGTGAGTTGACACTTTTTAGCAAAGTAGAAGTTCAGGTATAGCAAAGTTAATACTCCATCTCTAGCGAGTAAGGAATTGAACAGGATTCTACTCTTAGAAACGTGTGCTTCTCCTTAGGATGGGAGATCTGATAAAGGATGCAAAAATTGGAAATCAGAAACATAGTGACTCATCCCACCTCTGTCACTCACCAGCTATGTGACCACTCAAGTCCCTTGCCTCATCCATCTCTGAGTTTTCCTCTCCGTAAAATGAGAGACTGGGGTTTGATGAGTCTCTGATTCTAGAGTAGCTAGGTTCAGTGTAATCATAGTGCAAGCCACATCTGTAGTTTGAAGTTTTCTAAAATCCACATTAAAATAAGTGAAACCCACTAGGTGAAATTCGCATATAAAGTTTAACCCAGTTTATCCAACATATTATCATTTTAACATGGACTCAATCTAAATACTATTACTCCTTTTTTTTGCATGAAGTCTTAAAATCTGGCATGTATTTTATAATTTCAGCCCCTCTTATTTTGGAGTAGTCACATTTCAAGTACTCAATAACCACACGTGGCTAGTGGCGACAGTATTGGCTGCACGGATCTATGCCTTAAGCATGAAGTAGCGTGAAGTCTCTGCCCCAAAGTCAGGTAGCTGGAAACATCACAGCCAGCAGCAGATGCTGTTAGGATACTTGCCTGCCCATCTGCTTAGTTTCAAGCCATTTTTTTCCTCAGGCTCCAAGGCATCTGCCTGCCTCAACTAAGTAGAATAGTAAATTATGAATGATGGCCCTCTCCCTACAGCCCAGGCCCCACCACACTCAGTACTCCTGAAGCCCACACAACAAGGGCATCATCTTTCCAGGCTGACAGCTCTGGGAGATGACATTTGTGGTAAATTAAGCGGAAAGCTGATGAAAAATGAAGTGTGGTCACAATCTAGCAGTACTAGCAGTTGGCAGAGTCTACGGTGGCCCTTGAAAAATGCATTCCCTTTTAGATCTTTCCATGGCATTCGAGTGCTGGATCATCCATTATCCTGCATGTTATGTATGAGGAGAGAAATAAAATAAAGTAGGACTCACGTCATCATTGTAAAGGCAGATTTACTAGATAGCATCACAGTTTGTCTGGGGAGGAAATCCCCTTGCAAGAAGCTGAGCTTGTTAAAAACATCTTTACAGTGAATGGGAGCCTTTTTTTTATTTTTTTTTTTAAATTTCAGAAGTACAGGTCAATCTTACAAGAGTGGAGGGAGAATGGAATTTCCCCTTCGTTAGTCAGACAGGCCAACTAAACCAACACATTTATTAAAAAAACCTAAAGGACAAGGTAAATTTTGGATAATTCTTTAATTTCAATTACTGGAGGTCCAAGAAATCTACCAGTCTGCTTTTGGGAACACTAAACAGTGTAATTGAATCCATGATTTGTGACTTTCAGGATAATCCCATAAAAATGAAAAAGGCATTATTAATATCCATAAACAAAATAGGCACTAATGAATGCATAATATATATTTTTAAAGATAGTGTGGCATCCCTTTTTATTCAGGAATTGTTTTTGGAAGTGCATCTGTTTGCAAATGCAATGAAGTCATGTGAATTTGACATTTAGCTACAGAGCTGGAAGGAATCTTAATGATCATCTGGTCCAGAGAAATCAGAAATGTGGTGACTTAACAGAGACTCGAGGAACACCTGAGATTATGGCCCTAAGACACCATTCTGATCTGGAACTGAAGTCATTCCTGGAGACCACCTTCCAGTCAAACAATAGACAAGCCCATAAAATAAACAAAAACACCTGAGAGGAATGTGCTCCTTAGAACAATCAATCATACGAAAAACGGCAATATTTGCCTGAAAGCAAAGATGAGAAGACAGGAAGGGGCAGGAAATCAGGACGAAAGGAAACAAGGTACCCAGGGTGGAAATGGAGAGAGTGGTGACAAATTGTGGGGAATGAAACCAAGGCCATGAAACACTTTATGTAAAACTGTCAAATGGGGGTCTAATTGCCTCTGTAAACTTTCACCTAATGCACAAAAAAAAAAAAAAAGAAGAAGAAGAAAGAAAAGAAAACCCTATGGAGCACAGTTCAGCTCTGGCTCACATGGTGTTGCCGTGAGTTGGAACTGACTTGGCCGCAACTGGTACTGGTTGTTCTTCATCAAATCTGAGATTCCATTGATGGCCCCCAGTGATCCACACCTCCCAGATTTCATGCTCGTTTATAGTCCCCTCCCACAATGAATCTGGATAGGCCTGTGACTTGCTTGGCTAACAGAATGTGGCAGAACTGATGCTGTGCCTGTTCCAGGCCTAGACCTGAAGAAGCCTGAATGCTTCCACTTTCATGCTGTCTTTTGAAACCCAGTCACCATGCTGTAAGGAAGTCCAACCTACCCTACCGGAGAGAAAGGCCATGAAAGCAGCTGCAAGGATGACCTTAGCCGGTATCACGTGAATACACAGAAGAACTACCTAGTCAACCTACAGAATCGTGAGAAATAATAAATCACTCATTTTAAGTCACTAAAAAAACAAAAAGAAAGAAAAAATGGCATGAAAGCACAAAGTTGTAAGATTAAGCACATGTTTAGGCAACAGGGAATCTCTGAGTAGTGCAAATGGTTATGAAATGCTCAACTGCTGATTGGAGGGTTTGCACTTCAAGTCTATCTTGAGGTGCCTTGGAGGAAAGACCTGACAATCTACTTCTGGAAAAAAAAATTAGTCATTGAAAATGTTGTGGAGCACAGTTCTGCCCTGGCACATGGGCTCATCATGGGTCAGGATCGACTCAATGGCAACTGGTTACTGGTTTTAGGCATTAGCAAAGTAAGGGAACCATTTTTTTCAAAAGAATTTAATATTCGATATTTTTAAAAAAGCAGAATTATTTGAAGTCCTTTGTGGTTTACCATTGTTTTTATTAAGTTACACAAGGGGATGGGGTGGGAGAAACCGTGATCTTTTCACTGAGACTCTTAAGGTCTCAATCAACACATTCAATAAGAATGTTCAACCTACTATTACTATTTACAGTAATGACAATTTGAGAAAAAACTATACATCAAGTAAGAAATGATTCATTTGAAATCTATAACAGTCGTCAAATACTAAAAGCTAAAAAATGAAACCCGTTGCCATTGAGTCAGTTGTGACTCATGGTGGAACTGCTCCATAGGGTTTTCTTGGCTATATCTTTACGGAAAAGGATTGCAGGACTCTCTTTGTGGTGATCCTGGGTGGGTTTGGACTGCCAGCCTTCGGATTAGTAGTAGAGTTCACACCGTTTGCCTCACCCAGGGACATAGGAGCCACTAAAAATTACAATTGAGAATTTATATTTAAATTTATTGATATTGTAAGATATTCACAATTATTAGATAAAAAATAAGGTTCAAAAACAATAATCTTGTGAGGTCTCATATTTGTTTAGTAAATATTTTTAAAAAGGAGCCCTGGTGGTACAGTAGTTAAGTGCTCAACTGAAAGGTTGTTGATTTGAACCCATCAGCAACTCCATAGGAGAAAGGTGTGACAATCTGCTTCCATAAATATTACAGACTAGAAAACCCTACTCTGTCCTATAGGGTCACTATGAGTCAGAATCAACTTGATAGCACTGGATTATGGGTAAATATTTAAAAGTGTATTTATACACAGGAAAAGTCTAGAAGAAATAACAAAATCTATACAATATTTAGCTGTATGTGGGAGTGGGGGTGATGATGGATAATTTTGTTTTCATTATCTGCATTTTCTAAAATTTCTCTTTTTTTCCTTCTGTTTTTATTTTATTTTTTATTAAATTGAGAGGGCAAATATATTAGAAAACACACTAGTGGCTAACTGAACATTTTTTTAGAAAATTTTTTTAGTGTACTTTTGATGAAGGTTTTCAGAACAAATAGTTTCTCATTAAACAATTAGTACACACATTGTTTTATGACGTTAGTTAACAACCCCACAACATGTCAACACTCTACTTTCTCGACCTTGGGTTCCCTATTACCAGCTTTCCTGTCCCCTCCTGCCTCCTAGTTCTTGTCACTGGGCTATTGTGCCGCATTAGTCCTGTTTTGTTTTATGGGGCTGTCTAATCTTTGGCTGAAAGGTGAACCTCAGGAGTGACTTCATTACTGAGCTAAAAGTGTCCGGGGGCCATACTCTCAAGGTTTCTCCAGTCTCTGTCAGGCCAGTAAGTCTTGTCTTTTTTAGTGAGTTAGAATTTTGCTCTACATTTTTCTCCAGCTCTTTCTGGGACCCTCTGTTGTGATCCCTGTCAGAGCAATCAGTGGTGGTAGCCAGGCACTATCTAGTTGTGCTGGACTCAGTCTGGTGGAGGCCGTGGTAGTTGTGGTCCATTAGTCCTTTAGATCAAAGGGTCTAATCTTTCCCTTGTATCTTGTTTTCTTCACTCTCCCTTGCTCACAAAGGGGTGAGACCAGTGGAGTATATTAGATGGCTGCTCACAGGCTTTTAAGACCCCGGATGCTACTCACCAAAGTAGAATGTAGAACACCTTCTTTATAAACTATGGCATGCCAATTGAGCTAGATGTTCCCCGAGACCATGGTCCCACAGCCCTCAGCCCAGTAATTCGGTTCCTAAGGGAGTTTGGATGTGTCTATGGAACTTCCATGACCTTGCCTTGCACAAGTTGTGCTGGCTTCCCCAGTATTGTGTACTGTCTTACCCTTCACCAAAGTTACCACTTGTCTACTGTTTATTGAGAACTTCCCTCTCCACCCCTCCCATACCTTGTAACCATCAAAGATTGTTTCTTTCTGTGTGTAAACCTTTTCATGAGTTTTTACATTAGTGATCTCCTACAATATTTGTCCTTTTGTGATTGACTTATTTCACTCAGCATAATGTCCTCCAGTTTCATCCATGTTATGAGATGCTTCACACATTCATCATTGTTTTTTATCATTGCATAATACTCTCTTGTATGTATGTACTATAGTTTGTTTATCCATTCATCTGTTGATGGACATCTAGGTTGTTTCCATCTTTTTGCTATTGTGAACAAAGCTGCAGTGAACATGGGTTTGCATATGTCTATTCATGTGACGGCTCTTATTTCACTAGGGTATATTCCTAGGAAAGGGATTGCTGGATCATACGGTATTTCTATTTCTAGCTTTCTAAGGAAACATCATATTGTTTTCCAAAATGGTTGTGTTATTTTGCATTCCCACCAGCAGTGCATAAGAGTTCTGTTCTCCCCACAGCCTTTCCAACATTTGTTATTTCCAGTCTTTTTGATTCATGCCAATAATGCCAAGGTGAGATGGTATCTCATTGTGGTTTTGATTTGCATTTCTCTAATGGCTACTGATTGCGAGCATTTCCTCATGCGTCTGTTGGCCACTTGAATGCGTTTTTGATTGTATCCCACATAGTTCTCAGGGTTTCTTCATTTTTCTTTGTTCTTTTTCTGATTTTTCCTCAAACAGAGTTGTATCTAAGTGACTGATACTGTCTTCCATTGTTTCAATCCTGCCCCTCAGCCCTTCTATGACACTGTCCATTTCTGAAATTTTGTTGTTTAACTTTTGAATTTCTAATTGTTTTTTGTATGATTTCTAGTTGTGAATTCACTTTGGAATTTTGTTCCTGTATTATTTTCCTGAATTCTTCCATTTTTTTTTGTCTATGTTTTCCATGAATTTGTCTGCCTTTTCCATGAATTTGTCTATTTTTTCCTCATTTTTACCTACATTTTGCTTCAACTCTTGTATAGCTCTGAATATTAGAGATTTGAGTTCCCTATCAGGTAGTTCTAGTGCCTTTTCTTCTACTGGAAAGTCATCTGGTGTTTTATTTTGGAAGCCTACTGGAACCATCCTGTTCTGTTTTTTTATATGTTTTGATATTGTCTGCTGTCTTTGGGACATTCAGTAGTTATTTTCCTCATTTATTGATTATAGATTTGCTTGTTTCATCATTCTTTTTTGTTTTATTTGGTTATGTCTGGGCAGGCAGCTGTGCATTCTTCGTTGTTTGCTCATCTGTGGGCACAATACTTTTCACCTCCTTCTCCAATGGGCAGGGTCAGTTGCTCAGGTATGGTACAGCAGGGCAGGTCTAGCTGGAGGGGAGTTTCTGAGATGGGTTGTTTGTGGCACATACTAGGGCCGACAGGGTGGGCCAGGAATCGGTGCAGGGCAGGTTCCAGTATGCCGTGCCTGTGCTGCTTGGGGTTGTGATGTTCAGTGCGTGGTGCAGGTAGGCATGAAGGAAGGGGGAGACTGGGATGTGTGGAGCTAAGATGGGTATGGGGAAGAGGAGAGAGAGGAGAGAGAAACAGGAGCCAAAAATAAACAAACAAAAAGTTCTAAGGGAGCTTGCCATTGGAGTGTAGAGATGAGAAACAGAAACAGAGAAAAACAAAAAGGGAAAAAGAAAACGGGTGAAAGAAAAAAATAGGAAAAAAAAACAGCAAAGCCCCCAGGTATCCTACCAGTGTGGCTGTGAATACTGGGGAAGTGGCTCCCAGGCCACAAAGTACAGCCTGGCTAGAAGGGGTAGAGATGTCACGCAGTGCCAGGTATTCCAAAGACAGAAAGAAAAAGGTAAATATAGAGAGACAAGAAACTGAGAAATAAAGAAAGACAAAAAGTAAAAACAGAGAAAAAAAAAAATGCCTCCAGGGATCCCACTGCGCAGCTGCGTAGACTGAGGAAGTAGCTCCCAAGCCAGGCAGTACAGCCCAGCTAGAAGAGACTCCCAAGCCAAGAAAAGAAAAAGAAAACAAACAAATCAAAACAGAACAAATCAAAACAAATGAAAAACAGCCCTAGGGATCCCTCCAGTGTGGTGATGCGGGCCAGGAAACAATTGCACAGCTGAGCGGCATTTCACAGCCTTTCAGGAAGATGCAAAGATGGCACACGGAGGCAGGTATTTGATAGAAAGGAAGGGGTGGTGGTGAGAGGTACAGAAGAAGCCAAAAGAAGTGGAAAAAAGCACTATCAGCAACAAACAAATGGCACTCAGGGAGTCAGCCAGTGTGGGCAGGTAGAATCCAAGTGGCACAGGGCTGAAGCCTGTGCCTTCCAGCCAAGAGACTGTGGCCACAGGAAGCAGAGGAGGCCTAGTGGGGGTGAAGAAGGGTGGGGGGTGGGAATGTGTATATCACTGGTTACCAGTTTTTCTGTCTCCTGCTGGGAGCTCCATGATGGTGGTTTCCCGTACTCCCTGTTTGCTGATCTCTGACAGGAGTCCAAGATAGCAAATCCGTGCTGTGGTAGCGGATAGGGGACCTCTGCACATATCTCTCCTCGCTCTCTGTTCTCTGTCAGTTTCTTATTCCATTCAGTGCTTGGTTGAGTTCTTTATCTCTTTGTTTGATGCTTAGGGTTCCAGGATTGAGGTTTCTCTCTGTTTGACTTAGTTTTTCAGGTCTTTGCTGTGGTGTGACAGCATGTTGCTTCTGTCTATAGCACCATGTTGTGTGGAAGTCCTAAAATTTCTACAAAGAAAATGAATTATTTTGGGATTGAAAAAAAGGTGTTAATGGAAAAAAAAAATTGTGGTGGCTCAACCCCCTTATCCATCGTAGCATTTGCTAATCAGTTCTTCTTCTCACTAAGCCTGAACATGGCTTCACAATTCTTCTCAATGAGGGGTTCCAGGCAGCAAATACCAAGCAATCAGCATTATCAAAGAAACCTGGTCGCTTTCCCTCATCTTGTCCAACCTTCTCACCTTACACATGAAGCTCAGAGAGTGAACTCACTGTTTACAATCTAACTTACTGTCAGCTACTAGTGGGAAGACTGGAACCCTGGCATACCTGCTGGTCCCTCTGCTGGTCCTGCTGCCATTACATGCTATGATACTGTGCCTTTCTGCGTGTAGATTATTTGTGCTGCAGGAAAATTCAGTATATTGTGCAGAAACCTGTTTCTTGGGAGTATCTACAGTTGCTCCTATGTTTATCCTTTGCAGATATAAAAGCCAAATCCAATAGGGTCCCATCCACATGAAAGCCCTTTAGGTTCTTCAGAGTTGCTCTTCTGCCCCAGTGCAGCATCCTCCAGTTCTACTCTCACTCTTCTGAGCTGTGGTTTTTAGTCTGTTCTCTGTCTGTTTATTCTGTGGTCAATCTGGATAATTTTGCGTGTATCTAAATCTCTCTTAAAGGAGACCTCCAGAAACAGGCATGTGCTCCCAGTGCCACAATGCGACCACTGCAGGAGACAACACTGATTCAAGGCAGAAGGGGTTCTTTGAAGGGTTTAGAATAGAATTCCTCAGACTTTGATCATTTACATACCATCACCGCAATTTTTTGCCATACGACTTTTATTATTCTTTTGTGTAATGATTCTTTAAAACATTTATATTTTTCTTACATAAATTTACTTTAAAAGGAACTTTTTATTACCACTAATAAAAAAAAAAGCTTGCCGTAAATAGAAGGCAGCTATGCAAATTAATACAATGAAAATGAAACAGTGTTATTCACTTATAGTTAAACACTGTGTTACCTGTCAAAATCTCTTTGTTGAAAAGATAGGTTACAGGTGTCAAAGAGTTGTTAAATACATACTAGTATCAAATTAAGACATTATAATAATCATAGAATTGGAAAGGAAAATGATATGAATATGTGATTCAATGTTATTTAAAGATGTGGTCACCACACCCCTAAAAATATTAGCTGTACCACCTGATGTGATCATGCATACCTACCAGGGCTTTGAACTGGTTCATTCCAGTTTTAACCCCTGTTGATAATTTGCATTTCCATCCAAGATATACTGAATCAGAATCTACATTTTAACAAGATCCCCAGGTGATTCTTATGTATAATAAATTTTGAGAAACACCACTCTACTAGTGGTTCTCAGAATTGGTCCCTAAGCAGCAGCATTAGCATTGCCTGGGAATTTGTTAGACATGCAAATTCTCAGCAGGCTAACCAGAATGAACCGGTTCAAAGCCCTGATGCCTATCCCTACAGTGCTCATTATGCAGCCAGGGCAATGTGTCCTACATTCTGGAAATGATGGATCCATTTATTTCTATCACTATATTCCCTCTTACCATCTAAAGACACAATTTCTTCTTTTCAGACTCAAATGCCAGGAGCCAGAAGCCTTTCCTTTCTGTGGTTCCTGGGGCTTCCTTTTCTTTCCCCTGCTCTGTTATTTTTATCCTGGGCCATAGGTAAGGCTGTTTCCCACATTCAGTGCTAGCCCTTTGAGGTAGTCTCTATGGTTCCTCTGAGTCACATATGAAGTGATCTCTGAAATCTAGTTGGATAAACCTTCACACCTTAGGAATCAGTCTCCTACAGTGCATCAATGCTTTCGTAGCTGCAGAGACCAGCCGGACATGGTTATCTTTGTGGAGTCATTTGAGAGATTATTTATATTATAAAGCCTATGAATATATATAGAGAGATATTTATATCAAGGAAATGGCTCACGTGGTTGTAGGGATTGGAACGTCCCAAGTCCATTGGTCAAGCTGGAGGCTTCTCGTGATTCATGTAGCTGCAGGGACTGGTGAACCCAAGATCAAGGAGTCAGAGAGCAGGGCTGTTGCTCACGAGCTGCAAAGATCGATGAATCCCAGGATCGGCAGGCAAGACCACAGGTAAGCTGCTAGCTCAAGTCCCAGGAACTGGAGGTCAGACGAAGAGGAGCCAGCTGCAGGATCCAGAGCGAGCAAAAGCCACAAGCCTTGCCAGAATGTCCACTTATATTCAATGAGGCCACACTCCCAAGGAAACTCCATTTCAACTGACTGACTGCTCCGAGCAGATCCCATAATGGAGGTGATCACAGCATCATACAACTGCCAAACCATTGAGAATCATAGTGCAACCAAGCTGACACATAACCTTAACCATCACAGCCTCTGAAGTCAGATTCCCTGGGTTGGAATAATAACTTTGCTACTTATTAGCTGTGTAACTTTAGAAACATCAGTTAATGTCTCAGTGCTTGAGTAAAAGATCTTTAAGACAAGGAAGAAGGAAAAGACCAAAGTGAAAGTCAGAAGAGATTCTGAAACTTGATCTTAAGGGCAGAGTAGTTAAAGTGAATGAAAGAAACAATGAAGTAAAAGTTGAACAGAAGATTTCAAAGTGTGGCTTGAGAAGACAAGGTAAGTTTTTATGACAAAATGTGCAGATTTGGAGTTAGAAAATCAAAAAAGGAAGAATATGATTGGCATTTCTCAAGCTGAATGAATTGAAGAGAAAATTCAAGCGTCAGGTTGCAATATTGAAGGCTTCTATGGGTAAAAATTGAATGACGCAGGAAGCGTCAAAAGAAGTTGGGAGAAATATAGAGTCAGTCTGCTAAAAAGAATCGATCAAACCTCCAACTCAACCCAAATGGATCTCATTATCCTCTCCAAGTCCTCTCCTTATGCGTTTTTGATAATTCCTAATGCGCTGACTTGGTTCAGGTCCTCTTCACCTCTATCATGGATGATTGTAATAGTTCTTTAGGTGATTCACCTGGCTCTTGTCTTGCCCCTCTTCACACAACATCCTCTTTACTGCTATCTGAGGGCTGTCTCTAAGATGCAGTTAGGCCACATCACTCCCTATTGCCAGAAAAATAAAGCCCCGAATGCTTGACTTGGTAGACCCACCCTCTATTCCTGGTCTGTATCTACCCCTTCAGCCTCACCTGCAACTTGTTGGTTTTCCCAACCTAACTCTCACTTTGTGCTCTAGTTATTCTGAGAAACAGGTTCCCTGCACACCTTTCTCTTAATTCTTGTCCCTGGATTATGAGGTTCTTGAGGGAGGGATGTGGTCTCATTTCTCAAAGAGGCAGTTCAGTGCAGTGGTTAAGAACATGAGCCCTGGAATCAGACTACCTGGGTTTAAACTCCAGTTTAAGCTGTGTGCATATGGACACATTCCACAATCTTCCTATGCCTCTATTCCAGTGGTTCTCAAACTTGGCCACACTTTGGAAATACAAGGAAAACTAAAAAATAATGATGTTTGGGTCCTGCTTCCAGAGATTCTTATTTAATTGGTCTGGGGTGCAGCAGGTCACCAGGAATTTTAAGATCCCCATATAGTCTAATATGCAGCCGGAGTAGAGAACCACTGTTCAATCTTCTTATCTCTAATAATAGTAGTGTGTACCTCCTAGGGTTTTTGAGGATTAACTGAGTTAATTAATGTAAAGGTCTTAGTTACACTATCTGACACATATAGCAATCAGTAACTGTGGCCTACAATTTATTTTCAAAGCAATGTTTTTATTATTAATCTTTTTATTGTGAAATATATCACATAGAGAAAAGTCATAAAACATAAATATGCAGCTCAGTTAATTATTATAAAGCAACCATCTATAAAATCACTCCCCAGATCAAGAAATAGAACATTCCTACACCTCAGAAAGACCCTCAATATTCCTTCCTAATAATAAGCCCCCTTCCGAGATCGGAACTCTTATGCACTGCTGGTGGGAATGCAAAATGATACAACCATTTTGGAAAATGATATGGCGTTTCCTCAGAAAACTAGAAATAGACATAC
>NW_004443947.1:27251179-27253007 GCF_000243295.1 Trichechus manatus latirostris | reverse complement strand
GTTACTGTTACATGAGAAACTATCTGTTCTGTAAGCCTTCACCTGAAGTACAATAAAATATTAAAAAAAAAAAAATAATAATAATAAGCCCCCTTCCATAAAAGTAGCCACTGTCCTGACTTTAACGGTAAACACATCCTTGCTTTTCTTTATAATTTTATAATATATTTATGCATCCCTAAATGTTATAGGTTAATTTTATCTGTTTTCAAATTTTATTTAAATAGAATAATTCGTTGCCTTCTTTTGCTCATCTTTAAGACTATGAGCTCCATCCATGATGCACACGTGGTACATTTGTCTTTGTATTGTGCGGCATTCCGTTGTTTGGATATGCTGCAGTGTATCTAACCACTCTATTGCTGACGGGCATTTGAGTTGCTTGTAGTTTGGGGCTATTACACATATAATGCTGCTATGATCATTTTTCTATACATCCTTTGGTGCACATGTGCAAGCATTTCTGTTGAATAATTCATAGGAGTGAAATTTTAGATCACTGAGTACATAGATATATGCTTAGCTTTAGTAGATACTAGCAATATTTTCCAAAGTGGTTTTACCAATTTACACGCCCACCATTAGTGCACAAGAGTTCCCTTTGCTTCATATTCTCTCCAACACTTGTTACTGTCAGTCTATTTTTAGCCATGCTGGAGAGAGTGTAGTGGCTTCTCATTGTGGTTTTAATTTGTATTTCCCTGATTACTTCTAAGAATGAGCATAATTTTATATGTTTATTGGCTACTGGGACATCCTTCTTTGACCAGTTACTGTTCAAGGCTCTTATAAGCTTAAGTGTAAAAATTGTCTTTTTCAGTTATGACTTTTCACTCTTTTAATAGTGACCTTGGACGAGCAGAAAATCCAAATTTTAATGTAGTTCAGTTAACCAATCTTTTCCTTTATGGCTAAAGCTTTTGAGTTATGTTTAAGATGTCCTTCCCTGCTTTGAGGTATATTATCCTTCTATATTATCTTCTAGAAGTTTTATTGTTTGACATTTTATATTTAGATCATATTTTTGTTTCTGGTGTGAGGTAGGTTCAAGTTTCATCTCTTTTCATATAGATACTCTGTTGACTCAGGACCATTTATTGAAAAAGCTCTACAGTGCAAACTTTATAATAAATTAAATGTCCTTTTAAGTATGTGTCTGTTTCTGGGCTCTTTATTCTGCTTATTTGTCTAAATATACCACTACCACTGTTTTTAATTACTGAAGTTTTATCATGAGTCTTGATATCTAGTAAAGCAAGTCCTCCCAACTTGGTCTTCTTCAAGAGTAACTTGGTTATTCTTTGCGCTTTGAATTCTCAGGTGAATGTTTGGATAACCTTATCAAGTTAAAAACACAGATACACACACATACGTCAGATGGGATTTTGATTGGGATTATATCAAATTTATAGTTCACTTTGAATATTAATTTCATTATATATGAGACTTGTAAGTCAATACCATGGCATATCTCTCAATTGATCTTCTTTCGTTTCTCTCAATACTGCTTTCGAGAAGTACTTCTCAAATTTTAGCAAGTCTCAGAATCACCTAGAGGGCTTGATAAAATTCGAATTACTGGGTCCCCCTCACAGAGTCTGAGTACATCTGGAGTGGCACCTGAATATTTACATTTCTAACAAGTTCCCAGGTGATGCTCATCCTACTGGTCCCAGGACCACACTTTGAGAATCACTAATTTATGGTTTTCAGCATATTGGTCTTCTATGTATTTTGTTAGATTAATTCTAAGGTATTTGGAATTTTTAAGATATTATGAATTATAATTTTGTTTAAATTTCATTTTCTGTTCTTGGTATTTTTATTT
>NW_004443947.1:27248792-27250293 GCF_000243295.1 Trichechus manatus latirostris | reverse complement strand
TGATTCTTATCTACTATCTAGTTAGTGAATAACTCTCACCCTCCCTTCCCACCCCTGTAACCATCAAAGAATGTTTTCTTCTGTGTTTAAACATTTTCTTGAGTTCTTATAATAGTGGTCTTATACAGTATTTGTCCTTCTGTGACTGACTAAATTCACTCAGCATAATAATTTCCAGCTTCCACCATGTTATACGATGTTTCATAGCTTCATAGTTGTTCTTTTTAGTTGCATAATATTCCACTGTGTGGACATACCATAATTTGTTTATCCATTCGTCCATTGATGGGCACCTAGGCTGCTTCCATCTTTTTGCTGTTGTGAACAGTGCTGCAACGAATATGGGTGAGCATGTATCTATTCGTGTGACTGCTCTTATTTCTCTACGATATATTCCAAGGAGCAGGATAGCTGGATCATATGGTACTTCTATATCTAGCTTTTTAAGGAAGCACCAAATCCATTTCCAAAGTGGTTGTACCATTTCACATTCCCACCAACAGTGTATAAGTGTTCCAGTCTCTCCACAACCTCTCCAGCATTTATTATTTTGTGTTTTTTGGATTAATGCTGGTCTTGTTGGGTGAGATGATATCTCAATGTTGTTTTGATCTGCATTTGTCTGATGGCTAATGATCGTGAGCATTTCTTCATGTGTCTGTTAGCCACCTAAATATCTTCTTTGGTGAAGTGCCTGTTCATATACTTTGCCCATTTTTTAATTGGGTTATTTGTCTTTTTGTTGTTGCGGTTTTGCAGTGTCTTGTAGATTTGAGAGATCAGAGGCTAATCGGATTTGTCGTAGCCAAAAGTTTTTTCCAAGTCTGTAGTTGTCTTTTTACTCTTTTGGTGAAGTCTTTTGATGAGCTTAAGTGTTTGATTTTAAGGAGCTCCCATTTATCTAGTCTCTCTTCTGGTGCTTGTGCGTTTTTATTTATGGTTCATATTGTGTTTAGGCCATGTATTAGGGCTCCTAGCATTGTCCCTATTTTTTCTTCCATGATCTCTATCATTTTTGATTTTATATTTAAGTCTTTGATCCATTTTGAGTTAGTTTTTGTACTGGTGTGAGGTATGGGTCTTGTTTCAGTTTTTTGCGGATGGATATCCAGTTATGCCAGCACCATTTGTTAAAGAGACTGTCTTTTCCCCAATTAATGGACTTTGGACCTTTGTCAAATATTAGCTGCCCATAGGTGGATGAGCTTATATCTGGATTCTCAACTCTCTTCCATTGGTGTATGTATCTGTTGTTGTACCAGTACCAGGCTGTTTTGACTACTGTGGCAGTATAATAGGTCTTAAAATCAGGTAGTGTAAGGCCTCCCACTTTATTCTTCTTCTTGAGTAATGCTTTATTTATTCGGGTCCTCTTCTCTTTCCATATGAAGTTGATGATTTGTTTCTCCATCTCATTAAAAAAAGCTGCTGGAATTTGGATCGGGATTGCATTGTATCTGTAGATTGCTTTGGGTAGAATTGACATTTTCACTATGTTGAG